>NC_081439.1:58184247-58484247 GCF_949786415.1 Peromyscus eremicus | reverse complement strand
GCTGTAGTCAGACTATTTACTAGCTCTTGTGCATACATAGGCACTGATTGAGCCCATTCTCTGCCCTTTTGTTCTCAAACTGAGAAAATAAGCTGCAGAAGCCACTCTTTCGCTCCATTGTCTTACCCTCACAGTGTTTGCCTTCAGTTCCTACTATTAGTATCTTTGATTCTCAACACTTTAAAAAGTCATTGTCATGGGCCCATCTGGTGCCACCTGGCTCAGATGGGTGAAAGGCCACCCTGGGTCCTCACAGTCTGGACTGGCTGAGGATATCCACAGGCCCACCTGGCTGGAGCCATTATGATGAGCAAGCATCATAATGGAGGGTAGTGGTATTTGCTCCGCCCATGACCTTGGGTTATTTGGCCCTAAGGACACAGTGCTTCCTGTCATTGTACGTGACTTCTTATAAGGAGTAGGAAAAGGGTCATGCCTGCGAGGTAGATTTGCTCCCAGTCAGATCATATGACAACTTCAGCTGTCTACTCTGTTCTGTAATTGTGAGTGTATTTGCTCAATTTATATCTTAATAAGTCCTGTTACTCATTTAATAGACTCACATGGATTGAGCATAATAGTGGAGAAATGGGAGAGAAAGAGAAACAGATTGATTCATGTGCTGTGGAGAGAGACAGAGCTGAAGAAGCAGAGGCAGTGAGGAACAGGCTGATATGGGTGGCCTATTTGCCACCCAGGGCCAGGGTGATATCTGGGCCCAGCCTGCTGCCAAGGGCCATGTCTGGGTCTGTGGTCTTACTGCAGCCAGGGGTCTGTGTTGACATCTATGACCCATGTTGCCACCAAAGACTACATGGATACCTAGGGTCTGGGCACCCCTATGCCCAGGTTGGTGTCTGAGGGCTGTGCTGCCATCAGGGGCCATGATGACATCCAGGCCTGAGCCGCTGCCAAGGGCCATGTCTGGGTCCATGGCTCTACAGCAGCCAGGGTCTGTGTCGATGTCCGTGACTTCAGTAACCACTGAAGGCCATGTGGATGCTCGGGATCTGGTCAGCCACCTGAGTCCATGTTGGTGTCTGCGGGCCGAGCTGCTGCTGGGGCTGTGCCAATCTGAGTGGCCTGTGCTGCCACCTGGGGCCATGGTGACATCTGTCTTCGGGCTACAGCTGAGGATCATGTCTGGGTCTGTTACCCTACAGCAGCCAGGGTCTCTATTGATGTCCGTGGTCCATGCTGCCACCAAAGGCCACATGGATGCCACAACCTGTGGCTATGTGCTGCTATGCGGCCATGGTGTCAGCCCAGTCTGGGTCCATGGCCTGATAGCAGCCAGGGTCTGAGTTGATGTCCATGGCTCCTGTTACCACCAAAGGCCATGTTGTTGTCTGAGGGCCATGCTGCCGCTGGGACCATACTGATCTGAATAATTTGCGCTGCCGCTGGGGCCATGGTGGCATCCAGGCCTGAGCTTCTGCTGAGGGCCATTTCTAGGTCCATGGTCCCACTGCAGCTGCCATCTGTGTTGATATCCACACCCAGTGTTATCACAGGAGGCCATAGGAACCATGCGGGTTGAAATCCAAGAGCTGTGCTGAGCCAACCCTGACCTTCACTGGCCCTGGGATAGCTGGCCCTGCCCCTCGCTGGACACTGTAGCAAGAGAACCAGCTCCCCACCTCATGGAAGAGCTGGCCCCTGCACTCAGGAGAGATGGCCTCACACCACACCACAGGTGTGGGAGAACTGGCCCTTATGGCATGGGCCTAGGAGAGCTGGCTCCACCCTTCACCTGAGGGGGGGCCCAGTGGCCCACACTGACCAGCTCAGCTACCACCCAGACCATAATCATGGGCCTTGAGTTGGCCCACCCTAACATCTACCCCACCTATGACCTGCTGGAGTGCATGAAGGAACTGGTCTTGCTGAACAATAACCACAGGATCTCCGTGACTCTGGGAAACGTCAGGATATCCGAGAGGAGTTTCCGTGAGGGTCCAGTGATGATGGTGTGACAGAAACCAGAGGCCTTGAACCAGACCAATGATTCAGAACATTGTGTGGGTGGGGCTGGTTAGACAAAAGGGTGTACTGCGTGACACACCACAGTTCCCAATGCCATTAGGAGGAATGAAGAGGTGTTGGAAAGATGGAGAAGTGAGATGGGGGTTTTGTTTGTTTTATTTTTAATTATTTTAATTTTAATTATTTTAATATTAATTATTTTCAGTTTTATTTGGGGGGCAGATGCTGCAGGGGTGGAGGGCAGACATGGAGGGACTGGGAGGTGAGTGGATTTGGGTGCATGATGTGAAATTCCCAAAGAATATATATACATGTATACATGCCAGACAATTACTTTATATATATGAAAGCCACCCAGTGGCCACCCTGGGTCCTCACAGCCTGAATTGGTTGAAGATATCCACAGGCCCACCTGGCTGGAGCCATTATGATGAGCAAGCATCATAATGGAGGGTAGTGGTATTTGCTCCGCCCATGACCTTGGGTTATTTGGCCCTAAGGACACAGTGCTTCCTGTCATTGTACGTGACTTCTTATAAGGAGTAGGAAAAGGGTCATGCCTGCGAGGTAGATTTGCTCCCAGTCAGATCATATGACAACTTCAGCTGTCTACTCTGTTCTGTAATTGTGAGTGTATTTGCTCAATTTATATCTTAATAAGTCCTGTTACCCATTTAATAGACTCACATGGATTGAGCATAATAGTGGAGAAATGGGAGAGAAAGAGAAACAGATTGATTCATGTGCTGTGGAGAGAGACAGAGCTGAAGAAGCAGAGGCAATGAGGAACAGGCTGATATGGGTGGCCTATATATAAAGTAATTATCTAGCACATATTATCTAGGCTGGCTTAGGCTCTATTGTCTGCTAAAATAATGCCAGTTTTAAAACCAGACCATGGGATTGTGTTGTTTGGCAGCATATAACTGTAATTCTAGCACTTGGAAGTTGGGGCAGGAGGACTGCAAATTCAGGTTAGTCTGGGCTTTAGAACAAAGACCAGGTCTCAACAACAACAACAACAACAACAACAAAATGTAAGTTTTGAGCCTGGAAGATTTAATGACTGGATTCTCAACTGACATCTTCGTGGATGTCTCAAATATCTACCCACAAATGTTCCATGGAAATCCCATATGGCCTATGGAGAACATCCTATGATGTACAGTGACCACTCTTTCCAGTCACCACCCTATACAGCTTTATTTTACTAACGTTCAAAGGAGAACTTCCAGAGTGGCCTTGAGTGAGAGAGGGAGCCAGAGACATGGTGACTGACTGATAAATAAGCCATATCCTTAAATGTATTGGATACTTGTTTGTTAGCCATTGAGTCTTTCCTCAGCTGTCTTTTTTACACTCGTTAATATGGAGGCAATTGAATATTTGTACTTTATAAGTAGAATATAATTGAAGGCTAAGGAACACATTCCAGGTCTCCCTGCAACATTCAAAATAATTGAGACCCAAGCATGCTGGTATGCACCCATAACCCCAGCACCTGGAGCATAGGAGGCAAGAGGATCATGAGTTTAAGGTCATCTTTGGTTACATAAGCAGCCATGTGAGACTTTATCGCAAAACAAATGCAAAAACAAACCAATATTTGTAACCTATGTCCCAAGCACTGTCACGGGTGGAGAGAGCACTCTGGTAAAAAAGACAGAGGTCTTTGCCTTCAACAGAAGATACTTCTAATGGAGCAAATGAGAGAATATATTTGTAAATACAAATTCAGATAGTGAGGTGAAGAAAATAAAATGTGATGTTGTGATTGAGTTCTTTTTGAGTTGACACACATGGCTATCTGACCAAACGAAAGGAGGCAGGACACCTAAAGAAGCCTCTGGGAATGAGCTTGGCCAATTATTTGGAAGGAAGAAAGGGGGCGGGGACTGAAGAGGACAACCAGGAAGAGCTAAAGCAGTAGGGCAGGTTGGGAGGTTTCACAGGGCAAGGAAAGGACGGAAGAGTTTATTCTGAGACAAGAGCTGTTCTGGGTGTCTCAAAAGTGGGGTCAGATTACTCTGACTTTAGTAACTACTGAATGGCAAAATTAGGGCTGGAAGACATATCTGACACAAGATGAAACCACAGAAAAACACCTCCTTACATAGCTGTCCTTCCTTATGCCCAAGTGGAAGCGTGGAGAAGATGGGCGCAGGGCTCCTGGGATGGAGACACGTGCCCTAGGCTTTTGATTTTTTCCCCAGGGTTCTTTACTTTCCTAAGGAAGTTGGTTCATGGGATTCATGTGCACAATCACAGTTATTTGTTGTTTTAATCTAATATGATTTGAGTGATCTTTTCCTGTCAGCACTGAGGGCGTTCTCAGGTAATAGGATCCCTGATCACAAATAAAAGTAAATAAGCTTCTCACTAGGAATAGGGAATCCTTACTCTGGTTTTTCCTTACTGTACCTCTAGGGGGCAGGCTTGTCTAGCTAATGAACCAAAGCGTTGGCTATGCTTTTTTTTCCTCTTCCCCTATTATTCATTGAGAATAACTAGAGTGAAATAAAATATTCTTTTGTGTGACTACATATATACTCTTTATAGAGTCATTGTCTCCTTAAATTTATAACTGCAACTTTTGAAATTATTTTCAGATAATTTAGAATTCTATAATATAGAGTAAAATCTATACAGAATTGCATTTAATATTAACAAGTACATTTCAGACAGCACCATTAGTTGCATAAAAACTTTAAGAGGGACTTATTTTAAAATTCAACATTTAATTAAATTCCTCATATCAAACAGGGCAAAGTCTTAGAAACCATCTATGTATCAGTTGGACTCTTCACAGGTGAAGAAAAAGTCTACATTAATAAAATAGCCCCTACAGTCAAATGAAAACCATTATTTCATTCCTAAGGAATTGAAATAGGTCAGAGAGAACTATAGTTTTAGAATACTGAGTACATTTTTGTTGTTATTTTTAAGACAGGGTCTCACTATGTAGATCTTGTCCTGGAACTCATTATGTAGCCCAGGCTGGCCTCAAACTCACAGAGATCTGCCTACCTCTGCCTCCTGAGTGCTAGGATTTTAGAGACTGCACCACCACTGCCAGGCATAAAGTAAAATTTAAAGAAGCAGGTAATACACTCCCAAGAAAAGTTCTGTCTTGGTCAGTCACTTATTTTACTGTTTTCTTAAAACAATATTTTAATTGAGAATTTCATGCAGTATATTTTGATTATAGTAACTGTTCCTCCCCTATCTCCTCCTAGATCTACTCCTACCTCCCTTCATGTTCCCTACCCATGCAACTTCATGTTCCCTGTCTTAAAAACCTCAGGGTCCCATTTGTCTTGGCCAACTACTGTTGGATATGGTGGCTTCCCTGAGGTGTAGTTGAACTATGAGAGGTCACAGCATTAAAGAAAACTGACTCTCTCCCCAGCAGTTATCAAATGCCAATAGTTCCTCAGCTAAGAGTGAGACACCAGGCCACCTCCCCCCATCTCTGCTGGGATTTTGTCTGGCTCGAGCTTGTGCAGGTCTTGTATGTGCTGTCACAATCTCTGTAAGTTCATATGTGCATCTGCCTTGTTCTGTCCAGATAAAACCTTTTTTGAAGTCATTTACCCTACCATCTCTGGCTTTTATCATCCCTGCACCCAGTTTCTGCAATGATCCCTGACCCTTGAGGGGATAGGTATGATGTAGAAATCCTCTTTAAGGATTTTTCTCTTTTTTAAATTTATTTATTTTTATTTTTTTTTTTGTTTTGTTTTTCAAGACAGGGTTTCTCTGTGTAGTTTTGCGCCTTTCCTGGAACTCACTTGGTAGCCCAGGCTGGCCTCGAACTCACAGAGATCTGCCTGGCTCTGCCTCCCGAGTGCTGGGATTAAAGGCGTGCGCCACCACCGCCAGGCTTTAAATTTATTTTATTTTTCTTTATTAAGAAATTTTCTACTCACTCCTCATGCTATCCACAGACCCCCCCTCCTCCCTCCTCCCATCCCCCAGCCCTGGTCCAGAGGGTGCCTGGACCAGTCTACACTGGTGACCAGCCTAGCAAATAACCTAGCTGTCAGCATAGAGCCTTTGTCCAGTGATAGATGGAGGCAGATACAGAGATCTACGGCCAGGCACCAGGCTGAGTTCTGGGAATCCAATTGAGGAGAGAGAGAAGACATACTGCAGGTGAGGGACATCGAGATCATGATGTGAGGATGTGCAGAGATGACTGGCCACACTAGTGGAAACCCATGAACTGTGGACTGGTGGCTGTGGAGCCCCCAGGGGACTGGACTAGGCCCTCTGGACACGGAAGATGGTTGTTTTGGGGGGGGGGGGTACCCAGGCAGAGGGATCGGGATCTGTCCATGGTGCCTGGGCAGGCTTCTGGGAATCTGGTGCCTGTGGTGTGACACCTTGCACAGGTGCAGTGGGAAGGGGCTTGGACCTGCCTAGGCTCAGTAAGCTGGGCTCTGCTGACTCTTTAAGGATTTTTAAGTCTCTTATTCTCTGCATGTCGACCAGTTGCAGGTTTCTGTGTTAATTGCTATCTACTACAAGAAGAAGCTTCTTTGATGGGAGTTGAGAAATGTTCTGATCCATTAGAAGTCATTTTAATGCTATGTCCACTTAGCAGAGTAATAGTAGTAAGTTTTCCCTTAGGGCCCATGACCCTATGTTCTTGGCCTTAGTAACAGCGCTAGGTATAGATTCCCTCTCATGTAGCAGGTATTAAATCTAATCAGAAACTGGTTGGCTACTCCCATAACATTCTTGTTACTGTTGCACCAGTTGACATATCTTACCAGGAAGGTCATTATTGTAGCTCATAGGTGTATAAATTTAGGACATGATGGCTCCAGAGTATGGTTGAGGTGAAGGTTTTGTTTTTGTTTTTTCAAGACAGGGTTTCTCTGTGTAGCCCTGGCTGTCCAGGAATTCATTCTGTAGACCAGACTGGCCTTGAACTCACAACTCGGAGATCCACCTGCCTCTGCCTCCTGAGTCCTAGGACTAAAGGCATGTGCCACCACTGCCCAGCTTGAATGGAATTGCTGTAGATATCACTCTGTATGCTGTGAATGTGCTGCTCTGATTGGTTGATAAAATGCTGATTGACCAGTAGCCAGGCAGGAAATATAGGCGAGACAAGCAGAGAAGAGAATTTGGGGGACAGGAAGGCTGAGTCAGGAGATACCACCAGCCACCACCATGAGAAGCAAGATGTAAAGATACTGGCAAGCCACAAGCCATGTGGCAAGATATAGATTTATAGAAATGGGTTAATTTAAGATGTAAAATCTAGCTAGCAAGAAGCCTGAGGATTAGGCCATACAGTTTTAATTAATATAAACCTCTGTGTGTCTACTTGGGTCTGAGAAACTGCAGGCCTGAGCAGGACTGGAGAAAACTCCAGCTACAAATGGCACCCAACGACTCGAGTTTCCACCTAAAACCTAGGAATACTTAATAAACAATTCTAAACTCAGCCAAAAAACAGGTTTCTACTTCATATCTCATGCAGGCAGTGAGATGCCACATGCAATATGGCGGGTTTGAGGCATGTGGGCTTGACCTTCAGCATGGCACATTCCTGCCAAGTTACATCAAGGTTTCTACAAGCTGCACAGCATGATGCTTTTGCTACTAAAAAAAAAGAGGTTTCTGGACTACACACTGCTTCGATAGAAGCATAGACCCACTGCTTCTGAGAGTTGGTGGTACACATGACTTCAGACCCAGAGCTGGTGGTAAATGCACCACCGCCATGTTGGGAAGATGAGGTGTGCAGAGAATGCTACAGTTTAAAGCAATAGATTCACAATAAGACAGATTCAGATGGGATAAACCTCTAAATGGTTTATAATGTGTATAAAAATGTACATAAGTTTGGAAGAGAAAAAAGTAATATATACAGTTATATAAAGAAATAGAGTTTTAAAAAAATAAAGTCTTTAAAGAGAAAGTAAAAGTAATATAAAAAAATAAGCCATGTAAAGATGGAAATCACACAGAGAATCTGAATTGTGCTGTCTTTGGGATTTTTAACTGCAGAAAGACATATGATTGTAAAGGCTGCTCAGTTAAATCAATATGTATATTTTAAAGGTAACTTGACTTCAAAATTTGGATCTAAGTATATATTGCTTTGTAAAACACGCTCTGCTTTTGTTTCCACAGAAAGCAAGAGGCTATGGATTTGCTCCAGATTAAGATACATCAGGTTTGGCCAGCCAAGACCACCTGAAAGGTCTCTGATGACACCATGGCCCAGATAATCCAACATCCAGAATGGTTTCAAGGAAACTGGCTCAGAGAATACAGCCTCATGGACTACTCCGTAATCCTAAAATTTTCTTTATGTCCCCAGAAAAATACAGCACCCTCATCCAGCAGGAAGTAGTATGAGAAGCTACACCCAAATTCCCAAATATACCAAGCTGGATTTAGAGGTGGAATTGGCTCACTCCTTCTCTAAACCCAAGCATTTTGCTAAAAGAAAAAGTTGAGAGAGTCTTCTGTCCCATATCAGAAGAGCCCTCTGGTGTGATATGATAGGATGAAAAAGTAGTTAATGAATCTACTTTTAAAGAGCAACAACTTGTTTAAGAATGTTTTACATTGCTAAGGATTTTAGTTTATTGATACAAATTTAGAGTTGATTTTGTTATTATATATATATATACATATATATATATTTCTACTCTTATTTATGGTATTATGTTTATATAATTCATTTAAACTGTAATGGATAATTAAGAAATACAGATTAGTAATTAGTCTTCTGTGATAGTCAAACTTATAGTCATGTTAAGTTTTCTAGATATACATAGATATATTTCAGTTAGGTAGGTAATCTTCAAACACTTCAAAGACCTACAGAATATGGCATTTAAAATGTTTTAAGAACTTAAACTTTTCTGGACAGTGAGACATGTCTGCTCCTGGCAGCACCAAATACGTCAAGGAAGATGATGGGCATTGAAGATACTCTATATGGAACTTAACTTCTTCTTGGTAAAAATAGCCATTTGGGCAAGAAACTGTTCTTGCCTGGACTGCTTGATCAACTGGACATGCGGGACCCATAGGAAGGTGACCACTGAACTTTGCAAGATGAGATGGTCCTTCAGGTTCCTGCTTCACAAAAGAAACTGCCAGACATTCTACAGGACACAGAAAGAAGTGACTGAGAGACTGTGGGCTGAAGACAGATGCCCCAACTTTACAAAGGAACTTTGGATAACTGTCCAGGCTGCCAGCTGTCTCTGTCTACTCTCGCAAGACTCCCAAAAGTTGTTTGCGTCCTTCTCCTGTTTCTTAGGTAACATTATATCCTTTTGAGGTCTTTGATGTAATTGAAGACAAGATAGTTATAATTTCCTTAGTTATAATAAAAGATAAGTTAGATATGAAACCTTAGATTCACAAATATAGGATAGATAGGATATCTTTAATTTTGCCAAATGCAAGTAGACTAGATATTATAACTATAATTCTTGCTTGATAATTGTTTTGTTATATGTAATTTTACTATGTTAAAGTTAAAACCTTCCTTTTTGAAAAAAGGAAAAGGGGAAGTGCTGTGGATATCGCTCTGTATGCTGTGAATGTGTTGCTCTGATTGTTTAATAAATAAAATGCTGGGGCTGGAGAGATGACGCAGAGGTTAAGAACACTGGCTGTTCTTCCAGAGGTCCTGAGTTCAATTCCCAGCCACCACATGATGGCTCACAACCATCTGTAATGAGATCTGGCTCCCTCTTCTGGCCTGCAGGGATACATGCAAACAGAACACTGTATACATAATAAGTAAATAAATCTTTAATGAAAAAATAAAATAAATTGGCCAGTAGCCAGGCAGGAAGTATAGGTGGGACAAGCAGAGAAGAGAATTTGGGGGACAAGAAGGCTGAGTGGGTAGGCGCTGCCAGCTGCCGCCATGAGAAGCAAGATGTAAAGATACTGGTAAGCCATAAGCCACGTGGCAAAGTATAGATTTATATAAATGGTTTAATTTAACATTTAAGATCTAGCAAGCAAGAAGCCTGCCACGGCCATACAGTTTTAATTAATATAAACCTCTGTGTGTCTACTTGGGTCTGAGTGGCTGCGGGCCTGAGCAGAACTGGTGAAAACTCCAGCTACAGGGAATATTTTTATTGTAGATACAAGGAAGAGTATAGCCAGGGGCATCTGGAAGAGTCCAAAGCAGAGAGAGAAAGCAGATTGAACAAGGCCAGCAAACTGGACATGGATAGGGCTATCCATGAGAGGGGGAGAATATCAGGGGATAGATAATAGAGACAACATAGTGAGAGAAGTGGGAGCAGACCAAAGAGATAAAAATAGCAAGGATAGCAGGGTTATAAGGAGAATGAGTAGCTGGAGGGATGGCAGCCTGTGAGCTGGAGGGAATTTAGGATAGGGGAGGAGGTGAGCAGGGCTAGGATGCTACCATGGATTTTGAAATGTTTAATAGGTATTTGTGATACTGAAGGAGCCTGATGGACAGCATGGGCTTTGATAAGCAGATAGCTGCCACAGGTAGCCATGTGTCCCTTCTGCCAGAGGTAAGGGAAATTACTCCTTTTGACAAATGGGTACTGGTTTCACAAGTTCTTGAGGAATGCTGGCTTTTATCAAACCATCAGAAATCCTCCTATTGAACCCATTTCTGGATATTTGGACTGCCTTTTGGATTTGGGGGAATTGGAGTTTCTTTTGGACCTGACATTTAAATTTCAGGAGTTGTGTTACAGATATATCTACTGGGGTTGGAACCCCATTATCAGTTGTTTTTCATATTTTGATGAGTTGTGGTTTTCTGCAATGGTCTTCATCTGTTCCAAAGAGAAGCTTTGCTGTTGAGGAGTTAGAACTACACTCATCTGGGGATATAAAGATAATTATTTAGAATGTGGTTAGAAAGATTTGTGTTGGTCTAGTAATGTGGCAGTAGTAGGTTCTCTTCTAACATCCATGACCACATTAGCCCTGGGCAGTTGGCTAGGTTTCCAGTACCAGGTATGATTTTCTTCCTGTTGAGTGGTCTTGTGTACAATTAGACAACTGTTGGTGGATGCCCATGTATGAGTGCCATTATTATACCCTTAGAGATACTTTGCCATGCTGACCATTGTTATTGTTCATAGGCATCACAACTATGTAGGAACTTTGATTGTTTGCCCCACTTTGGCAGCTCTAATAACATCTTCTTGGAACCATGAAAGCTGGTCTTCAGGGAGGAGGCTTTCAGGTCAGATACAACTCAACTCTTCTGAGTCTTGCCTCTGAAATACCTGTCTTCCTCAAAAGGGACTTATAATCAACCTATGTGAGGCAAACAAGGGCAACTTATAGCTTCTTCTCCAGCATCATGTCTGCCTGCATGCTGCCATGCTCCCCATCATGATGATAATGGACTGAACCTCTGAACTGTAAGCCAGCCCCAATGAAATGTTTTCCTTTATAAGAGTTGCCGTGGCCATGGTGTCTCTTCATAGCAATAGAAAGCTTAACTAAGACATGGCAGTAGCCTATATTAATTTGGTAGTCTCAGTGACTTCCTTAACCACAAATTTAAAAGGTTTCTCATGCCTGCCTTTGTGTGTTTTGTTAGTTTATGGCTCTTAGAGGGAACATTGCTAGCCATGGTGGGAAATACTTATATATATATATATATATATATATATATATATATATATATATATATAATGTATTATATGCATACTATGTAATTTTAGGTAAATATATAATATGATTTTTATGGCTTTTTTCAAACACTGGCTATTATTGTACTGCCTTCCTTATTCTTTCTGTTTTGACCTTCCTCCCTCTCTCAATTAATCACTTTACTGTTTTTCTTATTTTCCTCTTCAGATTAATTTACCCTCTCTATTCCAACTCCCTATGGTCCCTTTTTACTTTCCTGGCTTCTACAATTACTACAGGTTGTATACTCACATTTGAAGATTTGGAGTTGTAAACCACCAATGAGAGAGAACATGGGATGTTTGTCTTTCTATACCTGGGTTACCTCACTCTATATGATCTTTTCTAGTTCTACCCCTTTGCCTACAAATTTCATGACTTACTTTTTCTTTGTAGCTAAATAGTCTTCCATAGTGTATATGCACCATGTTTTCATTATCCATTATCAGTTGAGGATTGTTTCCATTTCCTAGCTATTGCAACTAGCACAGAAATGAACATGGCCTAGCAAGTATCTGCAGTAGGATGTAGGGAATCAGAGGAAGCTGTGAGTTGAGGGAAGTCTTGGGCAAACATGTATTTTGACATAGACACAGACTACTTATCTATAGACCTTATACAGAGACTAGCTAACCACTTCCCCTTTGCTGTACAAAATAAACATGCTAAGGTTCTAGATTGTGGTGGTAGTGACAGCAGTTAGAGAACCCTGATTGATCCCAACTTCACTATATGTGTGTCTATGTGTCTGTCTTCTTAACTCTCTCACTACTCCTAGCCAGTTTTCTGGGAACCCAAGTATCTTGGACAGTGGATCTCAACCTTCCTAATACTGTGACTTTTTAATGCAGTTCCTCATGTTATGATGACCCCCAATCATAAAATTATTTCATTACTACTTCATAACTGTAATTTTGCTATTGTTATGATTCATAATGTAAATATCTGAGTTTTTCAAATGGTCTTGGATAACTGCTGTGAAAGGTTGTTCAACCCCCAAAGGGGTCTGGACCCACAGGCTGAGAATTACTGCTCTTGGGTCTCAGCAAATGGTGCCCAAATATGAACCTGTAAGTAAACACCTGAGCTATGAGGAACTCACTTTGAAAATGGAATCCAGTCAGATGAGGGACCCTCCCGAGAGAAGCATACAAAGAATAAAAGTAATACAAAGGAATAGGGAACAGGAAAACAATTCTATCACACATCAAGTGTAAAACTTGGGACAAGTAGATATAAATGACAATTAAGCATATGTTAATATTTTTAAAGAGATTTTTGGGATAAGTAAAATCCAGAGATAGACATATGTTGATGCTTTGAAGGAGATTTTGAAAAATATCAGAAATAAAGAATGTAGAAGGGCATGAGGTCCTTATGTTTCACAAATAACACTAGAGAAACCAAGAATGTTAGACTTGCAGGCTTTTCTCTTTAACAAAAGGTATTTATGCATGCTTTCCACCAAGAAGGCTGGGAGTGGATGTTGTTAATAGCCTGCTATCTGTGGGCCCAGGCTTCACTCAAATTCCCCAGACTATTATATTTATTCCAGACTCCTGAGCATTGTTTTTCACTTAATAACCCCCCTTTTGTTTTTATGAGACAAGTTTCTCTGTGTAACAGCTCTGGCGATCCTGGAACTCATTCTGTAGACCAGGCTGGCATTGGACTCAGAGGGATCCACCTACCTCTGCCTCCTGAGTGCTGGGATTAAAGGCATGCTATAGTGTAGTAGGGTCCTGTGCTGTTGTTCCCTCTGGGGGAGAGGGGCCAAGTAGGCACAGAGTCAATGACACAGACTCTGGGAGAATGTTGTAACAAGAAGCTCAGTTTATTCAGGAAGAGGAAAGCCTTATATACCCTCCACCCCACCCTGGGGGAGGTCTGATGAATACGCATCTGCTGGTGTGACATGGCTGTCTCTCATTGGTCCAGGTCTCCAGATCATGTCTCAGCTGCTATTGCTAAGGCCCTTAGGCAGACCCAGGTTGGCACTCAGAAAGTATCTTTTTTACTTGTTTGGGCCAGCTGGCCCTCAAGCCTGTTAAGGATGAGTCATTCCACATATCCACCACTTTTTATTATTTTATAGGACATGATCAATGGAAGCTAGGGTGCATTGTCCTAACCTTTTTGACTCTTCCTCAGGAGAGCTCAGTATAACAGACTGTGCCTGTCTTAGATTGGCTTGCCAAACAAGCTCGTATCTGTCATTGACTACCAGTCCTGGAAGAGCTGTGTGGGTTTTAGGCAGTAGCCTTCTGTATCTCAGTAAGCCATGCGTGCATTATCTCTCTAGGAGGACTTTGATCTAGGTGTCTGAGAGCCAACAAAACCTGTAGGGTTGCCTTTGTGGCTGCCTTCTGTTGGTGAACCTGTTGTAGAAGGTATTTGAACAAGAAGATTAGTCAAATATTCAATCTCAAGGACATGGATGGGACCCTAGTCATATTTTATATGAAGTGTGCCAATTGAAGTTTTTCTGGTGATGCATTAGCAACCTTGTAGGGGCTGAGGCAATTGCTTGATATCTGTCAGGGACCAAACATGGACCATGGAAAAGTGCTAGCTAGGCCAGAGAACAAGCCCCTGCCCTAAACCAGATGCCCCCAAAAATAAAGAACAGATCAGGCAGGTCAGGTAGCATAGCAACAGAACAATGGACCCTGACCAGTGACCTTACCACCTAGCAGCCTCATGACTTGCATGTAGTCCTTCACCTGCATGCCCCCCTTCACCTGCATGTACGGCATGTCGTGCACCCCTTCCCTCCTTCCTGCCCTCTCCCCCTCCATATATAAGCCTGGCTGAGGAGAATAAAATTTGCAGCTTGATCAGAACACTGTCTTGCTGTCTTCTTTCATGTCTCCCCCATCCCTTTCATTCTCTCCCGCAGGTGGGTTGCCCCTGTTGACACACTGCTGGCCAGGGCATCTAAGGTCACATGCCAATGGTAACATGACCTTTACTAATGCCACAGTAGTGGGGCAAATCATACATTACCCCTCTGAAGTTTTTTCTTTGGCCAAAGTCTCTTGGTCTGTTGCTGGATGCACATCTCTGCAGGGTATCCATATTGATGTGGTGGTATTCTGAGGTGAAATGCAAGCATACCCTCACCCCCAGGTTAATAGGGGAGCAGAGTGTTGCCATTGAAGGGTGATTGGATCCCTCCAACACACCAAGGGCAATGGTGTCTCCTGAGGCAAGTAAATAAGCATGTTGTCCACTTTGGACTTGTGTGACAGGGTTAACATATGGTCCTTGGCCCATGAGCACCTCAAGAGAAACAGTGATGTTGTACTGTATATTAAAATGAGCCTGAGCCTTGGTCTGGTCATCATAGGCAACTTGCCAATTAAGGAAGACTGAAGGCTCCAACACAGCCTTCATCAAATGGTGCCAGTCATAATAAGTCTGTAAATGTATTACTCATTGCCGTAGGACTTGCTCAAAATATGGCGAGTCAGGACCTGATTCATCAGCAGCCTTACAGACAAAAGACAGGTCTGCAAGAGTAGGTATCCATGGCTAGTTGGCGACATCAGGGCCCACATTAACTGGAAATGCCATGGTGGGCATATATGGCTCCATAGGTGGAATAGGCTGGGAGGCATGTGAAGCAGTTGGCTCAGTAGGCAGACATCCAGGCAAATCACTCTGTGGATACTGCAGTGATGGGGTAGCCACTTGAGGCATGGGGGGAGCAGAGAGAGGGACTGCAGTATAGGCTTGGGTGTTGCTGCAATAATTTCCTCTCTCTTTCCATTCCTTTCCTTTATTTTATGCCTATTTTCATCCATCTCCTTGTCAGCAGAGGCAGAGGAACTATCAGTCATGGATGGAACGAAGGTGATAGATAAGTTGGTGTTACATTGTTCTTGGCAGTGCTTATTGTGGGCCTTAATGACCCCCTCAGTAGAGGATGACTTTAGGCCAGCCATTATAGCCAACAAAGTGGGCATAACAAACAATTGGAGGATTACTCCTGCGGCCACTTGCTTTTTTCTGGCCAGGAACAGAATTCATATCCACAGATCAGGTTCCCACATTTTCTCTGAAAGGATCTATGGAGCAAGCACTCTTAACTACCGAGCCATCTCTTCAGGCATCACAACCCACAAGCACATACACACACACACACACACATACACACACACACACACATACACACACACACACACACATACACACACATGCACACAACTAAAAATAGTCAGACCGTGGCTCCATTTCCTGAGGGTCCAACCCTTATATGGAAATGCTAGGCAAGCCTGAACAAAAGTAAGTGCCACCCTACCATACAGACAGACTCATAATCAAGACAAACAAAAGAAGAAAGTAGGGGTCCAAGCACTTACCTGCTGAAGGGACGGAAAGCACACAATGTAGAGGGGCCTACTCACCAAAATACACCACTCAAGGGAGCTGCTCAATCAGTGCTGCACATGAGGAAAGGGAGACAAACAGACCCTGTTCAAGTACTGAATGTCCCGGGTTTTGGCACCAGATGTGGCAAGTCCCTGTGCTGTTGTTCCCTTTGGGAGGGGGGCAAGTAGGCACAAAGTCAACAACAAAGACCCTGGGAGAATGTTGAAACAATGAGCTCAGTTTATTCAGGAAGAGGAAAGCCTTATATACCCTCCACCCCACCATGGGGGGAGGTTTGATGAATATGCATCTGCTGGTGTGACATGGCTGTCTCTCATTGGTCCAGGTCATCTCCAGATCATGTCTCAGCTGCTGCTGCTAAGGCCTTTAGGCAGACCCGGGTTGGCTCTCAGAAAGTATTTTTTTTTTTTACTTGTTTGGGCCAGCTGGCCCTCAAAACTGTTAGGGATGAGCCATCCCACACTACAGAACCCTTTTTATGGAAGAGGTCACAGGTACTTTGCAAAAGAGTTTCAATGTAATCATGCCTTAAACTTTGTTGTGATAATTGTCATGAGCAAACTTTCCCCCAAAATTGGCACTCAAATGTCTGGCATATACATCCACATAAAACCTGAGAAAACTTAGAAAAGGTTCTAAACACACAAAAATGGAGCCAAATGTGGCTTCCTAGTCTTGTGTCTCTCATGCTGGCCGCAATACCAAGACACATCTCCTGGCAGCTGCCTGTAGGCTTGAGGTGCCAGCGGAGCCCTGCCAGTGTGCTGTGTAGTGAGTTTGGGGTTTTGCTCATGCAGACAGAAAAGACTACAGATACACAGTAAAGACAGATCCAAATGGAAAAAAACTCTAAATGGGTTGCAGTGTGTTTAAAAATGTACATAGGTTTGGGAGAGAGAATGGATATATACAGTCATAGATTAAAATAGTTTAAAATAATAAAGTAAAGCCCTTAAAAAGGAATAAAGCAATAAAAAATAAGCCATATAAAGATGGGAAATACATAGAGTCTGGATTCTGTATGTTATTGTGCTGTCTTTAGAGTTTCTGATTGCCAATAAAGGAATAACAGCTGTTAAGACACATTGGACTATGAAAACTGCTAGATTAAACCAAACTACATATTTTAAAACATCTTGACTTCAAAATGGAAGTCAAAGATATGCTGTTTTGGGGAAGATGTTATGCTTTTATTTCCACAGGAAATGAGAGGCTATGGATTCATTCTGGGTTAAAGAAAATTAGGTTTGATCAGGGAAGACCCCCTGAAATCCTCTCAATGGACATAAAGAAATAAACCTAAAAACAACTACAGGACAGTGACATGTATTTTACGTGATCAAACATAAAACAAAAAGTTATCTTTGGCTTATGTACAATGCAAAATCTATATTTGTATTAATACAGGTATGTATTTACCTTTAAAAGTTTATGTATTTTCAGAGCAAGGGGACCAGACACTAATAAAAACAGATGGTCCAGGTGATGCAACATCCAAAACAGCTTCAAAGCTGCTGGCTGAGATGATCCAGCCTAACAGAATACTCCAGCTGGGACTTCATTATTATCCTGATTTTCTCAACGTTCCCTCAGAGATGACAACACCCCCAGACAAAAGGAAACAATCTAGAAAAAATAATGTCCACATTCCCAATAGATGAGTTATGGATGTTTGTATCATTTATGGGGGGTTGGTTACAAGGTGATATTGATTATAGTCAGGAAAAAAACTAAACAAAAGAAATTAAATTCAAAGATCTCTTTCTAAACGAAAAAAGGGGAATATGATATAGAAATGATAGGAAAAAAAGGATAGATTATTGAATTTACTTTAATTCAAGAAACAACTCTTAATCTCAAAATATTTTACATTGGTATGGATTTTGGTTTATTGATACAAATTTAAAGTTATTTTTGCTATACTATATGTATGTTTCTGCTCTTGTTTGGGGTATTGTGCTTAGGCAACTCATTTATAGTCAAACTTATAGTCATGTTAGATATGTTTTCAAGGTCATACACACACACACACACACACACACACACACATATATATATTTAGATAGATAGATGGTCTTCAAACACTTCAACAACCTACAGAATATGGCATTTTATATGTTTAATAGCCTAAGGCTTTTCATAACAGTGAGATACGTCTGCTCCTGACAGCACCAATTTACTTCAAAAGAAGATGACGGGCATTGAAGAGCCTCTGTATGGAGTTTGCTTTCTTTATATCAAAAGCTTGCCACTTAGGCAAAGAAACTGGCCTTGCCTCAATTGTTGACAGGATATTATCCAAACTGGACCATCAGGATGCAAAAAAAAATGACTGCCAAACTTTGCCAAGACAAGATAGGACAGTCCTTCAAAATTCCCTGCTTCTCAGAAATATCTGTCAGATATACTAGGACTGCAGGCCAAAGATGAATGCCCCAATGTTACAGAAGAACTTCGGGTGACTGTCCAGGAAGCCAGATGTCCCTATCATTAGGTAACACTACACCCTTCTGGGGTCTTTGAGGAATGTGGGGTCCCACAGAGGCTCCCTAGTAATACCTTATTCAAGGTCAGAAAGTCTGAGCTTGCTTTACCCAGCAGGGCTGCATAATAGGATGATTTGGCTAAGGTCATGGTTACCAGGTGTTTTGAAGGGTCTACACTTGGCTGTACATTGTGCTTTGATCTTGAAAGGGGAGGTCTTTTGCCTTGCCCCTTAGTAGTGTATAAAAAGCCCATTAGAATAAAAGTCTGGGTGACTGGGTATTGACCCAGAGCCCCCCTGAAGCTTTCCTGTGTCTCTGTCTTTCTTGTCTTTGTCTATATTTCTATCTAATACTTCCTCATTCCTCTTTTCTTCCCCCGCAAGAACCCTTCAACAGGTCGGAGCTGGACTCCAACATATGGTGCCCAAATGTGGAACTTGGGTACAGAGGATAAAGAGAAGGAACACCGCAGGTTAAGTGGGCATGCTAGGATAATTAATTGTGGTACAGTGATTTTCTTTTTTGGGAGTAAAATTGTAAATATAGAACAAGGTAATAGTAGACATCTGTTTAAAAAATAACCAGAGGAGCTAAAGTTAAGCTGCAGCAAGTCTCTCTCTCTCTCTCTCTCTCTCTCTCTCTCTCTCTCTCTCTCTCTCTCTCTCTCTCTCTCTCTTTCCTAAGTTAGGTCTGAGAAATGTAAGCTTAGGTACAGTATAAAGTAATTTAGGATAGAATAGATTTGATGTAGTTGCATCAGGAGTTTACTGATTTAAAAAAGGTTTGAGGCAGCTAAAACTGCTGTAGTCATCTTGGACCCATTTTAAAATGCCATTGTTGACCATCCTCTACTCCTTTACAAGGAGGTATAGCAGCCATAAGGAGCAGGTGTATTTCTATGATCATTCTGGCTACTTGCAAACTGTTAGTAGAAAACTGATTCAGAGCTGCATAGAGTTAATCTCTGTACCTTCACTTGAGATCTTTATATTACAAAGAAAGTGGAATTTGTCGAGTCCCACAGAGGCTCCCTAGTAAGACCTTACTCAAGGCCAGAAAGTCTGAGCTTGCTTTACCCAACAGGGATGCATAATAGGATGATTTGGCTAAGGTCATGGTTACCAGGTGTTTTGAAGGGTCTACACTTGGCTGTACATTGTGCTTTGATCTTGAAAGGGGAGGTCTTTTGCCTTGCCCCTTAGTAGTGTATAAAAAGCCCATTAGAATAAAAGTCTGGGTGACTGGGTATTAACCCATTGCCCTCCTGAAGCTTTCCTGTGTCTCTGTCTTTCTTGTCTTTGTCTATATTTCTATCTAATACTTCCTCATTACAAGAACCCTTTGACAGGTCAGAGCTGGACTCTGACAGAGGGAGACAAAGACTAAATAATTAAACTTACAGTTTTTCTTAGTTATGATAAAAAGTAAATTAGGTATAAAACTTTAAACTCACAAGGATAAGACAGATAATAGAGTATTTTTTGTTATACATAGTTTTACTATGCTAAAGTTAAAACCTTCCTTTTTAATTAGACAAAAAAGGGGAAATATTATGGAATAATCTTTTTGTACACTGTGAATATGTGTCTTTGCCAAAGCACCTTCTGACTGGTTTAATAAAAGAGATGACTGGCCAGTAGCTGGGTAGGAGGTACAGGCGGTACAGCCAGACACACAGAATGCTGGGAAGAAGGGCAGAGTCTCAAGAGTCATGAGCAGACAAAGAGAGAAGCAAGATGAACGTGCTATGTTGAAAGAAAGCACTGCCATGTGCCAGAGGGTAAATAAGAAATATGGTTCAGGGACTGAAGAGATGGCTCAGTGGTTAAGAGCACTGGCTGCTCTCCCAGAGGACTGGGGTTCAATTCCCAGCACCCACATGGCAGCTCACAACTGTCTCTAACTCCAGTTCCAGGGGATCTGACACCTTCATACCAATGCACATAAAATAAAGTTAAATGAATTATTTTTTTTAAAAAAAGAAATATAGTTCAATTTAAAATGTAAGAGTTACCTAGTAACAAGCCTGAGATACTGGCCAAGCATTTATAATTCGTAATTAGTCTTTATGTGGTTATTTGGGAGCTGGCTGGTGATCCCAATGAAAAACTCTGCCTACACAAAGTTTTACTGTGCTTAAATATGTCAAAAATAAACTGCTCTGGGTTGGACTCCAGAAGCTTGAACCAATACAAGCTAACTCATGTTGAACTAGATTTCCTTCTTGTCCCTCATGGATTGTTCATCTGCTGACTGCAGCATTTATTTTTAGGGATTCCTCACAACTGGAGCCCAATGTGAGGCACATGACCCTTGGAGAAAAGTTTCCTTTAAATAGAAATAGGAGGTAGGATTTTTAGAACTTTCACCCAAGGGGTCGCAACTTTAAAGTGACAGAGTAGGAAAATAACACACAGGAGAGGGAGAGAGAGAGAGAGAGGGAGAGAGAGAGAGAGACAGAGATTTATTATTTTAAAGATTTTATTTATTTATTATGTATATAGTGCTCTGTCTGCATGCATGCCTGCAGGCCAGAAGAAGGTGCCAGTTCTTGTTACAGATGGTTGTGAGCCACCATGTGGTTGCTGGGAATTGAACTCAGGACCTCTGGAAGAACATCCAGTGCTCTTAACTGCTGAGCCACCTCTCCAGCCCCAGAGAGAGATTTCTGCCAGACACATATCGGTGGGACTTGGCAAGACAGACTGAATAGAGTCCGCCACTGCTTGCCCTCCCAAGCAATCCTACTAGAACTTAGAGCCCTCTCAATACAAGTGGCACTCGGCCCTTTCCACCATGTGTGGTTGGCCAAATGCAAAGATAAGTCTCTGATGCAACATCTGAGTTCCAAGGTACGGCAAATGAGCCTCTGCCACCTGCAACATGAGCTAGAACAGAGCTTCCCCAGAGCTTAGGGTTTTTTTTTTTTATGTTGGTTTGTTTTTTGTTTGTTTGTTTTCAATGGTCCCTTCATGGGGAAAATTAAAACAGGCTCAACTTCCAGTACAGGAACAATTGCAACACAAATCATTTAAGTCAGTACTGATTAAATTTACTGGGGTATTTGTCATACAGTCTGTTACACCCATGTCTATTGAGTTCCACAAGGAAGGAGAGAGATATAGAACTTATGGGTTCCCAAGTCTTTAATAAATCACTACATAAGCAGAGTTGCTGATCGATCAGGGCTGCAGGAAGAACAGGGACAGCCCCAAACAGGGGCAGAAGCCAGGTTTATAAGCACAAAACCATAAACATACCTGTGCCAAGTTACATTTACACTTTTCACTAATCAGGAGTCAAATACTAGGGTCTCTCCTTGTGTGCTTCATCACTGTCAACTGACAGAGTGTAAGCCTTTTAGTCCAACCAATCAGATTGCTCTGTTCTTTCTGTTGTTAGGAACAGCCATAATGTCTTAGAACTAAGGGGCATAACAGACTATTTCTATCATTTAAGGAGGAGGTTGTTCAGCTTTTGGAAGGTTCCAAGCTCTCCTAAAGCCTGGGAACTTACTGTGTTTCATCCTATGGAAAAAAAAAACGGAGTCTGAAGTCAGAATGGCAGTACTTAGGCCATGGTGCTTATGCCTGCTCCCTTCAAGTCAATGTAAGACATTCTCTTTCTTTCTTTCTTTTTTTCTTGGTTTTTCGAGACAGGGTTTCTCTGTGTAGCTTTGTGCCTTTCCTGGATCTCGCTCTGTAGACCAGGCTGGCCTCGAACTCACAAAGATCCGCCTGCCTCTGCCTCCCAAGTGCTGGGATTAAAGGCGTGCGCCACCACCGCCCGGCAATGTAAGACATTCTCATAGCCTGCTCATCTAACCAATATTTAAATAAATGCTTCACTTTCAGGGTAAATAAACTAAAAGGCCAAAATTTAAAAATTTGAGTCATGTCAATTGGGTACATCTTTATCTATATACTACTAAGACTTTGACTCTTTAAATTGCTTTCTGGAGATTCTTGGTTAAATTCTGTTAGAAATGTTACACCCAGAGTGGAGAGGGTTTTTAGGTTATTAAAATGCTGCTGCTGCTGCTGCTAAAGCTCATAGAATTAATCCTTTACTTCTTTATCAATTACTTATCCTTTCTTCCTCTTCATCTCCTATTGGAATTATATATCAACAAGGTAATGGTACTATAGAAATTTATTCATGTCATAATTCTCCACAACAATCTATAGCTCTTTATTTACAAGAAATTATAGACTTAATGACATGTCTTAAACAACTTGTTGATAAAGAGTCTACAGAAATTATTGTACCATTAAATAAAATGCAGGTTGATTATTTGGTTCATACTGATAATAATTGGCAAGTTGCATTAGGATGTTACTTGGGATCTATAGATAATCACTATCCAAGTTATTCCCCTTTAAAATTCTTTTTGAAGATACCCCATGGGTGTTGCCTAAAATTACATCTAAATATCCTATAGATACTGTTTTTAATGCTTTTACAGATGGTACTTTAAAAGGACAAGGAGAATATGTTTCATATACTTTTATCTACTACAGCATACTGTGTAGATAACTTAGATTCAACTCTTGTTTAGAAAAACAGATAGATATATTACAACATACTGTATATGTAACTTAAATTCAACTCTTTTTTCCTTTTTTTTAAATATATTTTATGTTCATTGGTGTTTTGCCATGGGTGTCGCTGTCAGGTTCCCTGGAACTGGAGTTATAGACAATTGTGAGCTGTCATGTGGGTGCTGGGAATCAAACCTGGGTCCTCTGGAAGAGCAGTCAGTGTTCTTAACCACTGAGCAATCTCTCATAATTAACTTTTTTTTTTGGTTTTTCAAGACAGGGTTTCTCTGTGTAGCTTTGTGCCTTTCCTGGAACTCTCTGCAGCCCAGGCCTGGCTCTGCCTCCCGAGTGCTGGGATTAAAGGCATGTGCCACCACTGCCTGGCCTAAATTCAACTCTTGTTTAAAAAATATACATGTTTTTAAAATAACAACCATGTGTCTTGCCTCCATCTTGGATGATGACTTCATCTGGATAAAAGCAAGCACGTGGCTGGCAACCATCTTAGTATGATTAAAGCGTACATGCCATGCATCTTCATCACCATCTTGATAAAGATGACCATGTGGTATAAACCAACTAAGACAACACCTAGAAAACTTCTTAGTCCTACTGAGCCCTCTGCTTATTATTGTATTTCCTTTTCAGATCCAAGTGGCAACAGCAGGTCTTCAAAATATTTTGGATTAGGATGGACTTTTTTATGATGATAAATTTGTAAGGTTACAAAGATATACTCAGGTTAGCAAAAACTGAGTTAGAGATATATGTCTAACCACTTCTGTCCTTGCTAACTGTGTTAAACACCAGGTTTCTACAAAATTTTAAATAAGAAACAACATATGTTTGATAAATAAGGTATGTTCAATAAATAAGCTCCATAAATTCCTAACATCTATTCAGGCTAGCAGAAACTGACTTGAAGATATATGTCTAGTCTCTTTGTCTTTGTGACTGTATTTATGGTTTAAAGTTTTATTTTGATGCTTAGAGATCTTCAGTTGAAATTTTTTTCTTTTTTAAATTACACTCATGATATTCATTAATTACACTCATGATATTAATCACATTTGTGGTATTCATAGATTACATTTGCAGTATTCATTCAATTATACATACATATATATATATATATATATATATATATATATATATATTTTAATTTTAAATGCTGAATGTCATTTATTGAAGGAGGGAGGAGGTCTTAAATACAGGCTTACAGCACAATGGGAGAACCCCGGAGGGCAGAAGTTCGCTACTGATGTTTTACAATCTTGCATCTAAGCTGTTAACACTCATTATTCAGGATCCACAGACAAGGAACTTCCCTTAAGCATTCAGGAGGGTGGAACCTGGCAGGGAATTAGCACAGAGAGGATATCAAGGTCAAGATCTGCAAGCAAGGCAACAGTTACCCAAAACGGGGGCCAGGGACTTATAGGTCCCCCTTTTATTAAATAATGAGCTTCTGACTTGCGTTGCGTGGAACGTCAGCAGGTCACCTTACCCATCATGGAGACGCCTGCCCAGGCCCCACAGGTGCCCTGTCTTAGGTTGGTGAGTGTCCCCCAGGCGTTACCCGTCTCTGAATACTCATTATCATACAGGCTCAATCATGTGTGAGCTGCAGAGTTAACTGCTGCCAAAGATCTCAAAGTGGCACTGGGCTTGCAATCTGTGTGTTTGACACAGAAAAGACCAACAGAGGTCCTATCTCACCCATAGCCAGTAGGCTAAAGGCAACTGAGCCATTCCCTTCCTTAACAAGCCATACTGTACGTTGGAGTCCTTGTAAGATAGTATCCCAAAAGCATTCAGTTGAAAATTTTAAGGCTTAAACTAAACAGTGCTAAAACTATAAAACCCTAATCTTATAAAAGCTACTAACTTTGTTGCAAACTATTAAAGGTAATTAAGACATGCAAGTTAATAGTCAGTTACCTTATAAATGATATTATAAATCGTATTCTTTAATGTGCTCAGAACTATACTTGTAGGCAGGCTAAGTAAGGCTGTCAAAGTTAAGCCTGAAACAAGTAACTAAAAACAAATAAAGTTTATTTAAAATTAGATATACCTAATAGATGGTCCTCAAACTCCTCGGAGAGCTGCTGAATATGGCATTTAAAATGTTTAATGAGAAGGCTTCTGGTTATAAAAAGAAATGCAGAATCCTAGCAACGTTTCTCTGTTATTTTAATTGATACAGAGGCCATTTGGATTCTACTTCCTGCTCAAATTTATCCTTCTCAGACCTCTGGTAATGTTGATGGCTAACTAAAGTTAGCTGCTTTATCAGTTGAACAACAACAAGCACCCAGCTCCTCCCGTACAGCTGCAGCTGCCTGCTCAGTCCATTTCATATGTAAAAATCAGACTCACAGTTTACTTTGCTGGCAGACTTCATACTGAAAGAGAGAAACTCCCAAAACAGGTTTCAATGTAATTTTAAAAGTTCAGTCCTATTGAAACATGACAGTAATATTGAACTTCAGACACCTCTGTCTATAGAGAACACAAACAGGAAGAGTATGACTAAGAGGAAAGTCAGAAACAGCTCTGTTATGGGCAGGAAGATGCTGCAAAGAGTTGGTCCAATGATAGATGTTTTCCTTGCTGATGCATCCATCCAATGATATGCTTGCATTGCTAACAAAATAAGAAATGTTATCTTAGCCTTTACATCAAAAATGGATATTTTCTCATTTCAGGTACTGAGAGCCCAAACACCACCCAGATTACTTTGTATTTATGATTACTAAAACTTCATTTTTAAAATTTGTATTTTTGTACAAACATAACAAAAATTTAAAAATAACAGTAATGAGAAGGATTTTTAAAAAGTAGTAAACTGGAGTTAAGAAAGTTTTAAAATGTTTTCTTCTAGATAATATAATCGCCTAGGAATGCAACCATAATTATGTTTCTCAAATTCTCTTGGGGGCCAAAGGAGTTTAACAAAAATGCAAACAGTGGAAATTAGATAATTTTCAAGTTTTCACCTAAAATTATTTTTGGTACAGCTTGAGAATCTGTTACATCCAACTGCCTGTGAAATGTAATAAGAACCAGAACCTTCCGACAAGTTCTTCCTCCATGGACCTGTTCTGCTTTGATATTGCTCACATTGTTGTTTTATTTACAGTATCAGTAGAGTACATACTTTCATACTTGCATGGAAAAACCCAATTGCTTTCTCCTCCAGGATTTTCTGTGATTATTTCTCAGGTACTTCTGAATACCCTGTTATGGAATAGGAGAGTCTCAAGCTCAAAATTAAAATTGCCCTAAAATTTGAAGAGTCCCAAATTTTACAGCCTTAAGTTTAAATCTTCAAAAATTAATGATCATTGTTAATTAAATAGATTTTTAAAAATGTTGTCAGCAGCTTTATTTATAACACTCAAAAGCTAGAATAACAGCAGGGTATGTCTTTAATCCTAGCACTCAGGAGGCAGAGGCAGGCAGTCTGAGTTTGAGGCTAGCCTGGTCTATACTGTGAGTTCTAGGACAGCCAGAGCTACATAGTAAGACCCTTCAATGGCTGTACCTTGTTTAAATCTTGTGTTCAGGCAAAATAAAAAGCATCTTGGCATTTTCTTCTGTGTATATGCAACTTTAAAAAATATGTTTTCATTCAAGGAAGAGTTTTGGCTGGTTTACCTGCCCCGCAGGTGGCTGCTCCAAGGCCCGAGGGAGGCCAAGACACTCGCAGAGGTGAAGTCTGGACTGCCTGCAGAGGGCCGCACAAACGGGCCTGGCCCGTGGAGTGGCACCTTCAGACTCCGCGCAGCCAACGGGAGGCTCGGAGCCGTGGGTGAGATAGCTCTAAAATAATTAGATTTTGTTTTGTTTTGTTTTGTTTTTTTTTGTTTTTCAGTTTTGTACCTTGGTCTGATAAATGATCAGACTCTGGCAAAGGGGAAAGTTAAAAGAGGCTCATGAAAGCCTATCCTCTATTAAAGGCATTACTTGACATAGTATCCCAAGCTTCTACTGCATAATCAGTAATGAGTGAACATCAACTTGACATCTAAAATTATGGATGTCTGTAGCCGGATGCTTTTCTGTGTCCCACCCAGTCCCACAGCCACCTATAAAATAATCACTCAGAGGCATATATTAATTATAAATGTTTAGCCAATGGCTCAGGCTTATTACTAACTAGCTCTTACAACTTAAATTAACTCATTTTTATTAATCTATGTATTGCCAAGTGACTGTGTCATTACCGCTCTGCTGGTATCTCTGCTTGGATTTCTTGACTTGCCATAGGCCAAAGCAGCTTTATTTATTAACCAATGAGAGCAACACATATTCACAGCATACAGAAAGACATCCCACATCATTTCCTCTTTCTGTCTAATCAAAAAGGAAGGTTTTAACTTTAACATAGTAAAATTACATATAACAGTTATCAAGCAAAAATTATAGTTACAATATTTAGTCTATTTGTATTTGGTAAAATTAAAGAAAATGTTCTATCATCTATCTTATCATTGTGGGTCTAAAGTTTAGTATTTAATTTATCATATTTATCATATTTAATTTATGTAAGTTATCCGTTATCATAACTAAGGGAAATTGCAACTATAACTATCTAGTCTTCAACTCCATCAAAGACCCAGAAGGATGTAATATTTATTTGAGTAAACAAAAAGTGTATTGTTAGCAACTTCCAAAATTCTAGAATTGACAGAGACATCTGGCTGCCTGGACAGTCACTCAAAGTTTTTTTGTAACATTGGGGCATCCATCCTCAGCCTACAGGCCTAGACTGTCTGGCAGATTTCTGTGAAGCAGGAAATTTGAAGAATTCTCCCGCCTATTTTGGCAAAATTCCTCAGTCGCTTTTTTCTGTGTCCTGTAGAATGTCTGGCAGACTCTTCCATGAAGCAGGAACCCTGAAGAACTATCCCACCTTATTTTGGCAAGTTCAGCAGTCATTTGCTTGTGGGTCCTACATGTCCAGTTTATACAGCATATTGTCAAGCAGTCCAAGCAAGAGCAGTTTCTTGCCCAAATGGCTAGCCTTGCCACATTGAAAGCAAATTCCATAAAGAACTTCTTCAATGCCCTTCATCCTCTTGAAGTAATTGGTGCTGCCAGGAGCAGATATGTCTCACTGTCGAGAAAAGTCTAAGTTCTTAAAACATTTTAAATGCCATATTCTGTAGGTTTTTGAAGTGTTTGATGATTACGTATCCATCTGAAATATATCTCTACATATCTAGAAAACCTAACTAACGTGACTATAAGTTTGACTATTATAGATGACTATTAATTTGTATTTCTTAACTATACATTACATTTTTAAATGAGCTGCATAAACATAATACCTTAAACAAGAGTAGAGATATACATATAGTATAACAAAATTGACCTTAAATTTGTATCAGTAAACCAAAACCCATACTAATGTAAAGTATTTTGAGATTAACAGTTGTTTTTTGAATTAAAGTAGATTCAATAATCTACCTATTTTTATTATCATAATAATCTACCCTTTTCCCCATAATTTATATATCATATCCCCCTTTCTTCTTCAGAAAGAGATTGACTATGACTATTAACCATTTATAACCAACCACTTCAAATGAAAACAAACATTCACAAATAATATTTTGGGAATTTGGATGTTGTTTTCCACACTGGTTCCTGCTGATTGGGGGAAGCTGGTAATCTTATGGGGATCCTAAGAAAATTTAGAATTATGGCTTTGCCATGCTAAGGATTGTTTTTGTTATGCCCAGATCGTGGGGACCCCCAAAAGACCACCCTGGAGAACAAATCCCATATGTAAAAGCAAAGAGTCTTTATTTTCAAGCTCTAGGGCTTGGTCTCTCTGTCAGTCCGACACAGTGGTGAGAGCAGAAAGCCCTGAGCTCAGGCAGGGTGGGGTTTTTTATCACAGCAGAGGTTGGGGTGAGGGGAATTCCAGGGTTCAGGACCTTGATTGGCTGACATTTGTCTAGGGGTATAGGGAATGTTTGGAATGTCAGGTATTTCCTCTTAGATGCAAGCTCCACTGGGTGGGGTCAGCTTATGGCTTTTCCTTGGTTCAGGTGTTGCCTGCCAGAAGCTGTGTCTGGGCCTCAGGTATTTCCCCTTAGATGCAGGTCCCACTGAGTGGGGTCAGCTTATGGCTTTTCCTTGGTTCAGGTGTTGCCTGCCAGAAAGCTGTGTCTGGGTCTCTAAGCCTGTCATGGCAGCTGTGTTGTCAAGCTGTTTTGGGGCTCCCTACAGTTTTTATCCTTTAGGACCAATTGTCTAGATAAAAGATGGGATACAAACCAAACATTTAGTCACGTCAGTGGGGGATATGGTTGTTGGACTAATCTAACTGATCAGTCCAAACACAATAATATGGATTTCACGTAATTAAGTACTCTTTAGAAAGTTCTGATAGTGCAAACTATAGTTGTATGGAGATGAAAAAAGGAATACCAGATGTATTGCTTACTAAAGTTGATATTATTGTACCTAGAATAGTGCTATCTGCTGCCAATGGTTTAGAAAATAACCTCTGGCTTCATTTGGCACATGGCAGTCAACAAGAACAATCTTTCATATCAGAAGAGACCTGTCTATTCCTGGGATCTTAAAAAGAAATCTGTATGGCATAAGGGTCACTCATATGCACTATGTACAAATAACAGGGACAACATAGAATCTGCCTGCACCCATATTCATAGGGCTTTGCCTGATATTCCTGTCAATGGTGTTTTCTATCACAGTGTTTATGCTTTAAATGTATTCAAATACCTTCTTTTTCTTTAAATTTTTTATTTTATGTATATTGGTGTTTTGCCTGCATGTATATCTGTATGAGGGTGTCAGTATCCTGGAACTGGAGTTACAGACAACTTCGAGCTACCATGTAGGTGCTTGGAATTGAACCCAGGTCCTCTGGAAGAGCAGTCAGTGCTCTTAACTGCTGAGCCATCTCTCCAGCCCTCATATCCTGTCTTATTGTAATTCCACCTCTAATCATACCCTTCCCTCTGGTAAACAACTGCCTTTAGGATGGACCTTTTTTTGTGAAAATGTTACTTACACTGCCATTTCTACAGATTATAAAGGTTTATGTGGCATAGGCTGAATCACACCCATTTTGCTCAGTAAATCTTTGCAATTGGTCAATAAAATTAAAAGAGCTCTCCCTCAAAAATGTGGTGATTCTTTGCATCCACTGGATCTTGTAATGATTGCAGCCACAATGGCTTTTATGTTGCCTATCCCAGGAATGGTTACTGGAATATAAAGAGAGGTATCAAAGATGGCCTGAATGGTTAGTAAAACACTACTCTCACAGCAAAGATATTAGCAGAAATTAATCAAGAAATGGGCAAATTGAGGACCACAGTTTTACAAAATAGAGCTACTATAGATTGTTGCTCAAGTATAATCTTGGTTGTCAACCATTTCCTGGTACATGTTACTTCAATGTGTCAGACTTTTCTCATGTGTGATTTGCATAAAGAGATAGATAAAATCTCTCAAGTGGCCTTTGAGTGGCCATCGTGGTTAATATGGCTTTCCCCTTTCCTTGGTCCTCTGCTAGCTATTCTTATAATTCTCTTTTGCTTGCCTATATTAATTAGACTAGCTATAGAGGCAATACATTTCACCATAGTCTCAAATGGGGAGATGTAGAGAGGCATGAAGTCCTTGTGTTCATAGATAACACTAGAGAAACCAGGAAATTTAAATGTGTAGGCTTTTCTCTTCAACAGTAGGGATTTACACATGTTTTCTGCTCAGGGGGCCGAGAGTGGGTGTTCTTAACAATCTGGTGATCTTTTCTTATCTGCAGGACCAGGCTTCACCTGAATCCCCCAGACTATTATGTTTATTCCAGACTCCTGAGCATTGTTTAACAGTTGATAGAACTCATTCTTATGACAGAGGTCCCATGAAATTTGCAAACAACTTTGCTATTATGCTTATCACAAACCCTTCCTCCCTATACCCTTATCCTGAGCATTGTTTCCAGTCAATAGAAACCTTTATTTTGGAAGATGTTACAGGTGCTTTGTAAAGGAATTTCAAGGTAGTCATGCCTTAAGCTCTGTTGTGACAACTGTCAGGAGAAAACTTTTTTTCCCCCCAAAGTTGTACTGTGCTTAAGCATGTCAAAAATAAACTGCTTGGGGTCAGACTATAGAAATTTGAACCAGCACCAGAAAACTAGGTCATGCTGAATCAGATTTCCTTCTTGCCTCTCACAGGTCATTCCTCTGCTGGCAGATGTATTTGCAGGAAACCCCACAAAAGGAGCTTTTGAAAAACCATGGAATTAAAGTAAAAAGCATTACAGCCAGGAAGCATGCCCTTGGTCTCCAGGGAGTGTGCACATGAGCAGCTCACAGGAGTGGAGCTCTGTGCCCCTTTGGGCCCTGCCTGGATAGCCCAGCTATGTGGGAAAGCTAGACTGTTTGCAGTTGCTTACACTGCAAGTCTCAGAGACCAAGCCCAGAAACAGGGCTTATGGGAAAGGCTGCCTCAAAGCAAAGGCAGAAGCAGTTGCGCTTGCTCCTCTAGGAGCCACCACAGCAGATGCCTGCAGCGGGTGACTAGCCAGCAGGAGCATCTGGAGGCTGCTGATTGTCTCCTGGCTCTTAGAAGCAGCCCTGAGAGAGGCAAGTAGCCAGAGGGGAAAATATTGACCGCTTTGGGTGCTACCTGGCTTTTGAGCAATCTGACTTAAATAACTCAGTAACTTTACTGTTAAAACAAAGCAGAACAAAGCCAAGCCAAAAAAAAAAAAAAAAAAAAAAAAAAAAACCTTGTCATTAACAGAGATTCCTTAACTAACATCCTTAACTGAACTTTGTCAGGGCCTGAAAAAAAATAATTTATACTCAGTGTTTGTGGCCTAGCTCTTACAAGGTAAAGGAGACCTTACAGCCGACTCTGGGACAGGGAGGGTGCTGAGGAATCAACTGGATTTAAAAAATGCTAACAAAACTGGTAAAGAGACACCTAGAAGTTCCTTCGAGTGGTTAAATTTACAAAATAATCCACATTCAAGATGCTCTCTCTGCAGCCCTTGAGGAAGTGATATGCAAAAAAAAAAAAAAAAAAAAAAAAAGAAAAAGAAAAAGAAATATAAAGAAAAAAAGGAAAAAACTAGAATGGCGTCTGTTGTGCATGTGTCTGCAGTATCAAGAAGGACAGGGCTCCTGCTTACACCTCTTGTGCATTGAAAAGCATTTGCATTCAACACCAAGTTGCTCACAGCACACTCAGTCCTTACAACCCACAGGGACAAGATGTTATGGAGTTTGATTGCACTGAGAAAAGACCACAGCCTCGATTCAAATGATAATTAAATGAATGTATTAATTCCTGCTAGCAGGCCAACAGTCTGAAAGCCAAATCAAAGGCGTGTCATGCAGAAGAGGCTAGAGGAAGGGTTTTAAAGGTGGGCACAACAATGATCTCATTTGTGTGGAGTGTGGAGCTGAGTGGGAATCTGCTTCTACTCCCCTCAGCTGTGAGGAGCTGTCTCTCTCTCCCCCTGTATACTGTGATAAAGGAGTTCTCTCAGTCTCTGGTACACAGTGATAAGTGTGTTTACAAAAGCTAGAGCAAGCGGTTAACTATCTCATAGGAGTTTTGCAATTTTGGGGGGGGCAAAGAAACAGTTGTCAGGAGCTTATATTTTAGGAATTTAGAATGGATGCTGTGGTGGTATGAATGGAAATGGTCCCCATAGGCTCATAGGGAGTGGCATTATTTGAAAGAATTAAGACATGAGGCCTTATTTAAGTAAGAGTAGGTGTGGCCTTGTTGGAGGAAGTGTGTCACTGGGGCTGAGCTTTGAGGTTTCAGAAGCTCAAATCAGGCCCAATGGCTCTCTCTTTCTTCCTGCTGTCTGCAGATCCAGATGTAGAACTCTCAGCTACCTCTCTAACACCATGTCTACCAGCATGCCACCATTCTTCCTACCATGATAACAATGAACTAAACCTCTGAACCTGTAAGCAAGCCCCAGTTAAATGCTCTCCGTTGTACGAGTTGCCATGGTCATAGTGTCTCTACACAGCAATCAAAACCCTGACTGAAATAGATACCTAGCACAAAATGGAATTTTCCTTAGCCATCACATTCTCCACTAGCTCTAGATCATATCAATCAAATCATTTATTCACGTTGAGGTACAGGTTGATATCAAGCCTGGTGGGCTAATATTTTAACAGTGTTTTTTTTACGAGATGGCATAACTATAGTTTAATATTCCATTATATTCCCCACTGGCTCTAGGAGATTGAGTCAACTCATAGGGATTTAATCTTAAGGCCCCTGATACCCATAATGTTGGACCCTCATGAATGAACATTAGGATGCATAAAGCAGTAAAGCAGTGAGACAGAGAAAATAAACATCTATGTTACTCAGGTAAAATTTGGGAAGCAGGAAGTAAGCTATTCAGTCAGATCTCAGTCTCCATCTTTTTTTTTTTTTTTTTTTTTGGTTTTTCGAGACAGGGTTTCTCTGTGTAGTTTTGCGCCTTTCCTGGGACTCACTTAGTAGCCCAGGCTGGCCTCGAACTCACAGAGATCCGCCTGGCTCTGCCTCCCAAGTGCTGGGATTAAAGGCGTGCGCCACCACTGCCCGGCTCCAGTCTCCATTTTGAGTAGCCCTTCTTGCAAGTTTTGCACCTCTGATTTTTAATAGGTGATATGACACTGAAGGAGCCTGGAGGCCATCATGAGCTTTGATTTGCTAATAGACATCATAGATGGGTATTTGTCCCCTTTGCTAGAGAGAAGGGAAGTGGCTCCTGGTAGAGGGGAACTAGTTTCCTTTGGATTTAACATTCCAGCCTTGCCAAGCAGTGGTGTCACATGCCTTTAATCCCAACACTTGGGAAGTAGAAGCAGGTTGATCTCTGAATTCAAGGCCAGCCTGCCTGGTCTACAGAGTGAGTTCTAAGAGAGAGCTGCACAGGGAAAGCCTGTCTCAGAAAAAAAAAAAACTAGCCTTTTGTAGAAGATAAGAAGTGATATACTCTCTTTTGTAACTGCTTCTCAGCTGAAATTAGAATGTTGTTGTCAGGGCTCAGGAAGTCTGGGATGTTGATCAAAGGCCAGGATCGGGTAGAGTACAATCTCATTCATTGCCTAAGTTTTGCTGAACCACTTGGGGCTGGTGGAGGCAGCTTCAGAGTAGCCTGGAATGTTGGCCCAAAGCACAGGCTCAAGTTGGTAGGAAATTCTGTCAGAAGCATCTGGTTTAAAGTAGCTTTCAGTAAGTTCAGGGCTCATGGCCATTGTGGTGATTTGAATGGAAATGGCCCCCACAGGCCCATAGGGAGTAGCACTATTAGTAGGTGTGGCCTTGTTGGAGTAGGTGTGGCCATGTTGAAGGAAGTGTGTCACTGGGGATTGGGCTTTGAGGTTTCAGAAGCTCAAGCCAGGCTCAGTGGCTCACTCTCTTCCCTTTGTCCACTGATCTGCAGAGCTCTCAGCTACTTCTCCAGCACCATGTCTGCCTGTGTGCTACCATGCTTCTTGCTCTGATGATAATGGACTAAACCACTGAACCGTAAGCCAGCCCCAATTAAATTTTTTTTCTTTTGTAAGAGTTGCTATGGTCATGGTGTCTCTTCACAGCAATAAAAACCATAACTAAGACATGTTGGTACCAGAGACTGGGGTATTGTTGTGATAGGCCTGACCATGCTTTTCTTTGACGGATTGTAGACTTTGGTACTTTGGATTAAGAAAGCAGTTGAATGCTTTAAGTGGGGATTAATGCACCATACTAATAGGAGCATGGAAAACAGTGTTGCTGATGGTGATTTGAACTGTGGAGGCCTGACTCAAGAGGTTTCAGAGGAGAAAATATTAATTATGTGGTCTAGAGATCATTCTTGTGATATTTTGGTAATGAATGTTGCTACTTTCTGCCCTTTGCTAAAAAATCTGCTTGAGGCTAAATTGAAGAGTTATGGATTAACAGCTTTGGCAGAGGACATTTGTAGCTGGAGAGTTTCTCTCTGGGTCCCGCCAAACCCCCACAGTCCTGCAGCCCACTTGTAAAATAATCACTCAGATGCTTATATTACTTATAAACTGTATGACCATGGCAGGCTTCTTGCTATCTGTTCTTATATCTTGTTAACCCATTTCTATAAATCTATACCTTGCCATGTGGCTCATGAGTATTAGAGTATCTTACATCATGCTTCTCCTCATGACAACTGGCAGTGTCTCCCTGCCTCAGCCTTCCACTTCCCAGAATTCTTCTCCCTCTTTGTCCTGCTTATACTTCCTGCCTGGCTACTGACCAATCAGCATTTTATTTATTAATCAATCATCCACAGCAGACATTTCCAAACAACTGTGTTGTGTGTGGGTGTTAGTGGCCAGTCTTATGCAGATCTATAATGAAAAAGAACAAGCAAGGAAAATACAAAATGTACAGTTGGAGGAGAAAAGTCACACAGGAAGTGTAAACAGATTAAAGAAAAGCCTGATGTTAAGTGGAATAAAGGGAGTGGTGACCCAGTTAAGCTGCCAACTCATGAAAAGAAAACATCTGGCAGATCTCTGAGTTCAAGGCCAGCCTGGCCTAAAGATGGAGCTCTAGGACAGCTGCTTAGTTAGGGTTTTTATTGCTGTGAAGAGACACCATGACCACGCAACTTTTATAAGGAAAACATTTAATTGAGGGAGCTCAACTTACAGTTTCAGAGGTTCAGTCCATCATCATCATGGTGGGGAGCATGGTGGAATGCAGGCAGATGTGGTGCTAGAGGAATAGTGAACGTCCTACATCATGCAGACAACAGGAAGTTGATTGAGACATTGGGCAGTAAGTATCCTGAGCATAGGAAACCTCAAATACCACACCCACAGTGACACACTTCCTCCAACAAGACCATAGCCACTTCAACAAAGCTATACCTCCTAATAGTGCCACTCCCTCTGAGCTTATTGGGGCCAATTACATCCAAACCATCACATTCTACTCCTTGGCCCCCATAAGCTTGTAACAAGATACCAGAACTATTAAAATGAAACCTTTACATTACTGGACAGTTGATACTTGTTAGCTAGAGCTAAGAAATTGGCAGTGATTAAGAGGTAAAATCTTCTGGGATGTATTTTCTGAGAGCACAGAGAAGCTGTGTTCCAGAGACAGTCAAGGTTGTAACTTGTGCTGGCATCTAAACTTGGTAATGTGTAAGAGTCACCCATGTAGTACTGGTTTTGAAGGCATGAAGGGGTCATGGAGAGCAGCGGAGGCTTGGCACTGTCAGAGACCAGGAAAGACCATTGGTGAAGGTTCAGCCTTAGCAGCAGTTGAAGGGCCCAGGAATGGAAGGGTCATGCAAAGAAGTTGAAGTTTGGCTCTATGAAGAGAGTCTATAAGAGGCTATTGGTGAGAGTGCAGCCCAGTTGCAGCAGGGGACCTCAGCATTTTGGAGATGCCAATATCATAGGAGGATCACCAAGAACAGGAGCAACAGTGGAGTGGAGCCAGCTAAAGCCGGAGCCTAGAAGACGAGCTGTGTGTGCTGCAGAGGGCAGAGCTGGAGAAGTGACCCAAGCCCTTTGGATGAGTCCAGAAAATAGTGAATGAATCCTAGAAAGTTGGATAGTGAGTTATTTGTACTGTTGGAGTTTGGTTTTGCTTGGTTCAGATTGTGATGGTGCCCTGGTTCTTCCCTTTTAAAGAAGGCAACCCAGGCTTCAACTTCACAGTTTCACACAATGGCCTCTCTAGGTCTCCATTCAGGGACATCTCTGACACATGCCTGTCCTCAATGGCTTTCCTTAGTTGTGGAGGCAAATCCCGTAGCCCCTTTGTCAATTTCATCATTAGTAAAAGGTACTATAATTTCTGCTGGGTCTATTCTTGCTAATTGACAAAATCTCAATTTTCTTTTTAGAATCAACTCAGAGACCTTTTCCACATAAGTTTTTAATTTTTTACTCTGTTTATGTGGTAAAAAGATCCATTCTAAGATAATGTCTTCCCCCTGCATTAATATTACTGTAGGAGAATGCTTAGAGGGTAAAATAAACACAATGTAATCAAGCTCTGGATCCAAATGATCCACATATGCATCCTGTAATTTCTTTCCTACAAAAGCCAATTCTCTCTCAGCTTCAGCTGACAATTCTTTTAGACTATTGAAATCCTTGTCACCTTTTGAGATTTTGAACAAATTACTCAGTTCATCATTTTTTACCCCAATAATGGGCCATAGATTGGAAATGTCTCCTAGAAATCTTTGAAAGTCATTAAGAGTCCACAATTGATCTCTCTTAATTTGCACTTTTAGAGTCTAATTTTTGTAGACCTATTTTATATCCTAAATAATTAATAGAATCTCCTCTTGGTATTTTTTCAGGAGCAATTTGTAATCCCCAACAAGGCAAAATTTTCTTTACTTCTTCAAACATTCTTCCTAAAGTATCTGCATTTGAATCAGCTAGTAAGATGACATCCGTGTAATGGTAAACTGTAGATTGAGGAAATTACTTATGTATTAGTACCAATGGCCGTCATACAAAACATTGGCACAGGGTGGGGCTATTTAACATTCCCTGTGGGAGAACCTTCCATTGATATCTTTTTTTATCTCCTAATATCTTTATTTTTCCTCAGATAACCAAACAGTACAAAGTTGTCCTCTTTTACCTATTTTTTTTCTTTAAAAACGACCTTTCTACACATGGCTGCCCTTGGGGAGTTTCTTCCTGTTGGAAACTAAAGTTTCCCAAGATGCATCCTTCCCATCCATGGTTACATGATTCAGATAACTTGACAAGAAGAGAAGAATTCCACTGGGTTATTATCAACATGAACTTGACTATGTCTCCTATGAGGGCAAACACTGATTTTTTTTTCTTTTTAGAAACAGAAACCATCCACTTATCAATCCAAACTACAGCATTCATTGCATAATTGAACACATGGAGTTACTACCTTGGGGTATAACAGATGGACACCTCACAACCTAGCTATAGGGTACACAAGTTCAACAATGTGGGTACAGCAACTTCACTCTATGCACATTCGCCATCGCTTTGGGAAAGTAATACACACAGGTCCATGAGCTACTGGGAGTCTCAGCACAGTTAATCTAAGAGACAACAACACAGTCAAGAAAAAGACAGCTGTGATACGTGTGGGCTAAGCAGCTTACACTGAGCACCGCAGGGGCTGGGGGACTCCAGGTCAGGGGAATGGCCATCACATCATCATGCTGATCATGACCTAAGGAAATGTCCATGCAATCCTAACAGTGGGTTGCTCTTGGGTGAGAAGGGCCAACAGTCATCACCTTGCTTCTTTGAGCTATTTGACCAGAGAGGGGTGGGGGTAGAATAGGGACAACCAGGGAGCCTTAGGCTGCAGTTCCATCCACATACATGGCAGTTTCTTCAGAAATCTGTGGCCCATCTGCATGAGTAGGAGGAACACAGAAGTGACACCATCCCTCGGCATCAGAATCACGCTGATTTCTCAAAATCAGGACTGTTAGTATTCTTGGAATCATCTTGGCAGCTATTTCATGGAAATGTCCTCCAGGTGAGGACTTGGACCCTGGGCTTCTGGGACAGTAGGAGTTACAACTCATCGGAGCGGATGACGTGAAAGAGGGTGACATTGTAGAGGGTCTGATTGCCGTTGGTCCAGGAATACAGCACACGGTCCTTAGGGTTGTAGTCCAGCATGGAGATGTGGGAATATTTGTTCTGGAAGAGGATGTCAATGTACTCGTAGGTTGAAGCATTGGTCTGGTAAGCATAGTGGACCTTGGTGCCCCCTGAGTAGCCGTTGGTGACGTAGAGGGTCCCACAAATGATGAAGGCCTCACCAGCTATGCGCTTGGGGTAGCTGGTGTCCCACATCTGCAGGATCTGCAGTAAGATAGGATCCAGCTTGCTGATGACAATGTTGCCAGCATTCTAGTTTGTGGCATAGATGGCCCAGAGCCCATTCTCGTCCACCATGAGAGCGATGTCTGAGTGGCATCATGGTACATGTTGTTGTAGCCAGCGTAGTCCAGGCTGCGTGTCTTCAGGATCATCTCTGTCTTCAGGTCAAACCTGATGTTAATATGACTCTGGAATTTGTTAAAATAGATGGAGCCATTGTAGACCACCTGGTCCGTGCCTGACCAGGAATGCGGGAGACAGTGTGAGGTAAAATTGTCAGTGTTCATGAAGTTCACCATGGACTTGTACTCACGGACAAAGCAGTTGTTGTGATAACCATCTATGTACCAAACCCTGTCATCACCTTCTGGGGCCAGTGGGTCTGTCATGCAGGACCCGAACCTTGAGCCAGAGGTCTTGACAGTCACCGGGTCACTTATGCCTGTCAGCTTCCCTCAGGTTAGTTTTCGCAGGCATGCACGGAGCCTTTCTTCAAGATTGGACACTCTGCTCTGAAGTTCATCGTAGTCATAGGCGCCAATTTCCTCTTGCAGCTCGTTAAGCACTGACGTCAGATTCTGGACCTCCTCCTTAAACTGCAATACCAATTTGGCATCGGCCTTGTACTCTTCCAACACGGGAATCAAAGGCCTAAGTTCATCCATTTTCGCCGCTATTGACTTGAACTGCCTGGCCAGATGTTGTTTATGGCTCTCCTCCACCTACTTGAACTTGGACTCCAGTCCTATCAGTTGATTCTCCATCTTCTCCACGTATTGCAGGTCTCTCTGAGTCTGCCTGTCCAAGACTTCTATGGATTGAGACATGTTTCGCACCTGCTCCAGTAGTTGCCTCAGCTGTTTTGTGTGGGCATCCCGTGAACACATGGTCTGCTGGGGGGTGACCACCGTGCAGATACACCTGCCCTCACTGTCCTGGGCAGAGCTGTACACCTGCCAGCTGTCCTCAGGTTTGGTGTGCAACACGCCGGTGCTGCGGAACAGCGTCCCCTCCCGCCCCCTCTCCCCTGCTGGCGGCCGAGAACCAGTGGTCTTGAGGACCACTAGCGAAGGGGCAGGGTCTGGGACATCCAGTTGGTGATCATGGCCATGGTGCTTAGCACGACCCCAATTTTCAGCAGCGGCACCGACATCGCGCTGTGAGTGGCCTCCTGCACCCGCTTCGGCGCTGGCTCCTGCGCCCCGGTAGCCTCAGGCGGTGGGCTCCACCACCCTGTGCGCCCTGGCCATCGCCATGCCACGACGCCCGGCATTAGGAGGTGATTGGTGGCAGGCCTACGCTGCCTGCCGCTGCACGTCCCAGCGCACTCCGCTGCCGAGAATGGGCCATCCGGTTCTCCCATTGCTATCTCTTAACAGGCTGAGAATTATTATAAGTAGGAAACATGAAGGCGAATTTTTTCTGTCTTTTTCTTGTAAAGGTATAGTGAAGAAACAGTCTTTAAAATCGATAACTATAAGAGGCTATCTTTTAGGTAACAGAACAGAGAAGGCAAAGGAATTCCAGACTGTAGAGAGCCCATTGGCTGAATCACCTTATTAACAGATCTTAGATTTGTTATCATTCTCCATTTTTCCAGATTTCTTTTTTAATAAGAAATACAGGAGAATTCCAAGGGCTGGTTGATTCTTCAATATGCTGAGCACTTAACTGCTCCTATACCAGCTGTTCTAAGGCCTGCAGTTTCTCTGATGTTAAAAGCCATTGCTCAACTCATACAGGTTTGTCCATCAACCATTTTCAAGGTGTCTTTGAAATATCAGCAGCTGTTGTGCCCTGATCTTGTACACCTGGATAGTAGGTGCTCTTTATAATACCTTCTAATATTTTTCCCAGAATCATATGTTAGTTTATTGTTTGTTCCTGAGATTGGAGGAATATTAATCTGGGTATTCCATTGTTGTAATAGATCATGGCCCCATAAATTCATAGCTATATTAGCCACATATGGCTTTAATTTTCCTCTCTGTCCTTCTGGACCTATACATTCGACCCATCTCATGCTCTGTTTTACCTGAGATAAGTTCCAGTTCCTAACAGCTGAACATTTACCTCCTGAAGAGGCCAATTTGGATGCCAAGATTCTGGTGGAATTATTGTTACATCTGCACCTGTGCCTACAAGACCTTCAAAGACAACATCATTTATTAGTATTTTTAATTTTAGTCATTGTTCATTTATAGAAGTTTGCCAAAATATTCCCTTTATGGTTTCTCCTGAATTTTTTGTTCTCTCTTCCACAGCTGTTCTACCATCCAGAGCAGTATGGTTTCTTACAATAGGCATTAGGTTCTTTAATTGCTCTGAGAAGGAGTTTCCTCCATGATGACAGGAAATGACTGAACCAAATTTGATATGGGGGCCTGGCAAAGGGTTATCTTGACTGTCCCTTGTTGGTCTACATTCATAGTTCAATGTCGGCCTTTGCCACACCTTTTGCATACTCCAGAAGGGAGAGGCATTCTGTTGGGCTTATTCTTAGAAAAAAAAAACATTGTTTCTAGGAATGCCTTGTTTATAATACCTTTTTAAGTGAACTTGTTTACTGCAGTTGACACACCTGACATTTTTATTTTTCTTCAAACCAATGGAAATCACCTCTTCTATCCAAGCATTATCATGGCTATGAGGTTCAATATTGGCTGTATCTCAGATCCATTCCTCTAAGGATGATGATGAAAACAAAATAGCCCAAGAAAAGACATGATGTGCTTTAAACAGCTAAAATATAACTTTCTATTTATGCTTATTGGATATAGTTAAAAATCTATAAAGCAAAAACCCACAGAGAAAACAAAAACAACCTGATGCCAACATTTTCTGAATTCCTGTAGATGTCTGTTTTTTTAATAGTTTTCTGCTTAATGGCCTCTAGGTTGCACATATATTATTCTATAACATATATGATAGGGAATACTTATTAAGATTTTTCAGGTTGTCTGCCTCCATTTGCACATATACAAATTGATTATAAAATAAAATCTTCTGTCTAAAATCTCTCAGTAATAATTCTAGATATGCTTGCTTAAGATAATCAGAGCTAGACTTGTTAAAGTTTAATATTCCTTCAAAAGAAGGAGATAGGCAGTGTTACGGGACCTACACCTAAGCATCTAGTCACGCCTTCCAGCTGCTTGTATGCAATTAGGCTCTAATTACATGAAGCCTCAAGCTTTTCTGGAGAAACTAGGGTATACAGGCTAAAAACTAAGAATGCAACAATGGAAAGGCGGTTATATAAAGGATCCAGATATTGTCTAACATCCCCTTAGGGAAAAATTGCTTACAACTAATGGTAAATTTATTTGTTACTGTTATGTCTCATGTTATTTCAATTTTTTTAGGAAAGGATTTATATACAAATTAAGATGGCCAAATATAATTAAAGATTAGCTCTTTGACTTCTCCCCCCTTGCTTGGTTCTTGTTTACAAAAATTGTTCCCTTGTGTAAGGTCATGGATATTCAAAACTCTTGCTAAAACATAAACTTTCTTTCTCTCAGACTATTGCTGTGGGGGGAGGGCAAGGGAACCTATAAAATTCAAAGCAAAAAAATTAGCTTAAAACTTGTAGCACAAAGGTTAATAACTAAAATCTATATGTAGGTAATTTTAATTTGCTATTGCATGCTAATATGTAACTTGAAATCAGCCCTGGTTATTTCCTTTTTAAAGTAAGGAGACTATAACATGTCCCCAAGATATTTTGGATTAGTATAGATTTTTTATATGATGATTTTTGTCCTGAAACTTTTAAATAAAAATCAGCATATGGATTTTTTGGGGTGGGGTTTTTTCTTTATTTGTTTTTGTTTTTGTTTTTCGAGATGGGGTTTCTCTGTGTAGCTTTGCATCTTTCCTGGAACTCACTCTGTAGACCAGGCTGGCCTCGAACTCACAGAAATCCCCCTGCCTCTGCCTCCTGAGTGCTGGAATTAAGGGCATGCACCACCACTGCCTGGCTAAAATAGTGTATGTTTAATAAATAAAATATATTTGATAAATAAGGTTTATAAATTTCTAAAGTCTACTGAGATTAATAATAACTTAAAGATATATGTCTGTCCTCTTTGTCTTTGCTAACTTCATTAAGCTTTAACTATTTGGATAAACTGAGTCATACAAGAAACAATAATATTCTGTAATGGTGAACTATAAAAGAATAAAAAAATTAGGGCTTTCAATCTTTCTGTGGATTATATTTATGGTTTTATAAAATTCTTAGTCTCTCCATGGGCTACATTTATGATTTAATATTTTATTTTGACACTAAAGGAGCTTCAATTCAAAAATTATAATTTTTAAGGCTAAAATGTAAGTGGGATAAAACTGTCAAATCCTAATCTTATTAAAGCTGCTAGCTTCTTACAAACTATTAAGGATAATTAGGACATGCAAGTTAATGTTCAGTCATCTTATAAATCATCAAATTCTTTAATGTGCTCAAAACTATGCTTGTAATCATGCTAAGTACAAATGTAATTCATTTTCAGAGACAAGCTTTATTTAGCCTTCTATATATGTTTTCAAGGGTAAGCCTAAAGCAAATACCTAAAAACAAGTAAAATTTGCTCAGTTCAGATATGCTTAATAGATAATGATCCTCAAACTTGTCAGAGAGCTGATGAATATACCATTCAAAATGTTTACTGGAAAAAGCTTACTATGACAGACAAACCCCAGCTTTTAGCAATGACCCCAAGGTCTCCAAAGAAGATGATGGGGCATGACACCTCCACCTGGATTATGGTAATTCTAACCAGTGGACAAAACTTCCCCAAATGCCTCATCTGCTGCCAAGACCTGTACCAAACTGTGGACAAACAGGATCCTGGAGAGCTGATTGCCCCACGTCGCCTAGACAAAGTAAGGTAAGTCCCCCAAGTTCCTCCTCCAAAGGAAAAGTCTCTCAGATCTTCTGGACCTGGAGGCTGAAGACTGATGCTTCCCTGGGACCTTTGCCCCCAGTGAAACCATCAACATCACAGGAGCTTGATGGGGGTGACCAATTAGGTAATGGGTAAGTCTCTTGTCATTTTAACAGATACATAGGCCATTGGATTATACTTCCTGTTATAACTTATCCTTCTCAGATCTCTGATGACATTGATGGCTAGACTAACTAACTTTGTCAGCTTGGGAGCAGCAGGCAGCCAGCTCCTTCCCCCAAGGATGCAACCAGCTTGTTAGTTCATTTCATATGTAAAAATCAGGCCTTGTGGTTTTTCTAGAGCTACCAAGTCTCCTGATGAGAAAGGCGGACTGGTTGGCCTTGATAACAGGCTTCATATTAAACGATATACCGGTTTCAGATGTAACTTTTTACTGTTCATTTATTTAAAAGAACTTGCTTTTCAATGATTGTTCTTAATAATAACTACTCATGCTTCCAATAAATAATTAAGAAGATAAAAAGAAAAGGGTCTAAAGTTTATACAAGCTCTGAGGGCCTAGGAAATGTTCTAAGATGAATAAAATTCTGAGTATATAAAAGCTTAAGTAAGTTCTGAGGGTCTAAGAAAATAATTTAAAATATGTAAATGCAAATTGCAAATGTATAAAAATGATTTAAGGTTTGTGAAAAATTGGAAGTGTTTCAGATTTCTTTACTCTTTCTTTGCCATTGTTACACTAAGATCTCAAAAGCTCAGAGTTTTTAACACTCATCAAAGGAGTTCTGATAAGATGATAGACTCTGACTCCTTACTATTCAGTCACAAGCTCAAAATTTTCAATTTCCTTCGGTTGTCTTTTAAGTATAGACTTAAAGGTGCTTTTCATCAGGCTAAAAAATGTTTGTCCTGTTTATATATATCTGGCTCTCTGAATAGAGGAAAAATATTCATGCTTTTTAACCCATATCTTTTGCTATGATTCGAAGGCATGAGTATTCCAGCTGTCTTACAGACACCTGTTGACTGCCTTTTCTACAATGTGGATTTTAGCACAGATTACAAGCAGTGGTAATGCTAATATATCTAAAATTTTTATCTTTTTGTAAACTAAAAATTCATGTAAGCTTCAGGGAACCAAGGAGGTCATAAGACTTGGATCCACCTCTCAGAGGTCAAATGTACTCCAGATAAGTACAGCCTAAGTTTTCCCGCCTACCCATCCTTGAGGATGGGATCTCTTTCTATCCCCTGGTCTTTGGATTCCTTCCTTTTCCCCAAATACCACAATAATCGGCCTAAAAGTTCCAAATGTAAGATTTTCCTTTTAGTTTCCAAACTTTAACTTCTATTCCTAGTCTATGTATTTGTCCCAGCAGATTTCCAATCAACTAAAGACTGGAAACTGCTCCAAACACACAAGCCTCAGATCCTTCAAAAGGACCTTCAAAAGCCCTGGACTTGAAGCCAATGTAAACCAGATGATTCTGACAAAATTTCCTACCGGCTTGAGCCCCAACTTTGGACCAGCACTCCAGACTGCACCAAAGGTACTTGCACTAGCCTCAGATGGTTCAACAAAACCTAGACAGCAAACAAGATGTACCCTGCCCCCTCCAGGCAGCATTCCAACCTTCCTGGGCCTGACAAAACTGTCCTATTTCAGCTGAGAAGCAGTTTCAAAAGAGACTATGTCACCCCTAATCATTAACACAAGGCTGAAATGTTAGGTTCAAAGAGAACCAGTTCCTCTCTACCAAAGGAGGCACTTCCCTATCACTGTCAAAAGAAACAAATGGCTGTCTATGGTGCTTATTAGCCTACCAAAGTTCATGCTGGCCTCTAGGCTCCTTCAGTATTACAAATGCTTGATAAAATCATAGGATTACAAAAAAGGTTACTCAAGATGGGGGCTGGGATCTTATTGAATTCCTTAATTAAAATATGAACCTTTACCATTACATAAATGTGAATCAGTGATTTGATTCATACGATCTAGAGCCAGTGGGGAATGTTATGGCTAAAGAAGCTCCATCTTATGTTAGACATCCAGTTTGGTACCTACTAGTCATTTGTCTCTGACTCCAGTCCCTGGAAGATAGTTAGCAGTCTATAGACAGTATGCCTATATTCAAGAAATGCTGGAGGCAATTCATTTGAGCTTTGTTTCATATCAGCTACTTTAGACAAATTAGTAGGTTTGAGGTCTGCCCACATAAGACCCTCCAGTAGAGCCTGATAGTACTCACCAAGTGACTTCTTACCCTCTTCTGTCCCATAATTCCAGCTTTGTCTCCTTTGGGGTAGAACTTGGCCAATTGCCACTCTTCTCTGGTCATTATCAAGAGTCTTTAACACACGCATACCTTCTCTGCTTCTGCTAAGATTCGCTCTCCTTCTTCTGTAGTGAAGAGAGTGTGGAGAATCTGCTGGCAGTCCTCCCAATTGGAGAGTTGGTTAAAGAAAACAGAATCAGGGCTGGAGAGATGGCTCAGCCGTTAAAGGCTAGGCTCACAACCAAAAATATAAGAGAAAACAGAATCAGTCAGGGAAATTAAAGCACTGGGGTCTGTTCTGAAAGGGGATTATAATTTTTACAGTTGTAGAGATTTGTTATAGAGAACAGAGCATTAATGTATTGACCTTCAGGGATGTGGTAGAGAGGAAGGGTGAGGGCCAGGGTTGCTTCTGCTTCAGGGATAGAAATGGAAGTGGAAGCCGCAGGTCAGGCAGGGGAAGAAACTGAGTCTGCTTGTTCATAAGGACGGCCCTGATGGGTATGAGGAGGAGGAAAGATGAGGACTCTACTGGGGAAGCCAGGGCAGAAGTAGTTGAGTGTGGTGATGGTGGGAAAGGCTGGAGAGGGAGGTGGAGATGATGGGCTCTGAAGAGGTGGGGGCAGTGGAGAATAAAGAAGAGTATATGGGGTAAGGAGGGGATCCTCTTGAGAGTCCTGGAAGTCAGGACTTTTGGAGGGCTTCTGTTTCCGAGATGAGGGTTCCTGGGGGGTTCTTCTTTGCCACAACCAGAGCATGGCCATCCTGTCTATTCCAGAGCATACAAACTTTCATCCACGGGAAAAGATGGGAGGTTGCCTTTGCCCAAGGTAGATATGCTCAAACTGGTCTGGGTGGCCAGAATTACCAAGGGTAGTGTTGGCTACTGCCCAGGCTACCTCAGTGTCGAAAGTGCACTCTGGGGGCCAATTGACCTAAAACGTAGGCCATTGCAGCTCACAGAAGGATATGGGGTGATCCTTAGTGATAAGGTAATCATAATCCTGCTTATTCTAGGAGGATAAAGTTTGTCAACATTCTTTACAGCACAGCTTAGAGGAGTGTCAGGCTTACTAATCTTACTGTCCATTCTGTTCATCTGTTCAGTTGCCCCAGGTTCAGACCACAGAAGATTTACAACAAGGAAACAGAAGAGACAAACAAAACACAGGATAAGACACAGGGGACCAAGAACCAGGTACTAAAAACCAGGCAGGCAGTGCAACATCTTGCTAGTACCCTGGATAGGAATTTGTGTGCCCTCAGATGAGATCCCACCAGAACATGTATCAGATGTCATAAAAGGAGATGCCTTACTATAACTCACTAATGGAGACCTCCTCAGGCAGGTGCTTGCTAATTTCTTTTTGTCTTGGCTGTCTTGGTAGTCCATAGTTCTGAAAGCACATCGTTATGCCTTGGAACTTCTTCAAGGTGCTCACCCCAAGGGAAACAGTACTTCAGTCCCAGAGGTGCAGAGGAAAGGGTCCCCAAGGTGGGGTTGGGGGACTTATCTCGCTGGGGCCTCCAGATGTTCATCCCATCAAACAAGAGTAAAGACCATTACCCAAATTAAAGCCAGTTAAGCAAGCTTTATTGTTACTGTACACAGGACTGCCTCTCTAAAATGGGGTTTGAGAGAACAGTGTTGGCTTAACTTTTTAAGGCTCTTTTTTATAGGAAAAAGGTGCAGACCGGGGATTTCCAGGGGAATTTAGTTAACGTAAGGACTTGGCAAGTGATTTACAGAAGCAGAGAGCAGATAAGATTATTTGACAGAACATCTAGGCAGAACAACTCAAGATTCCTTGGCAGAAGATATTATTTTATCATGGTAGAGTTCAGGGTATAGTCAGGTTATGAGTCAAATCCCATAGGGTGTGGAACATGGCAAATTCCAGGAATAGGTTAGGGCCTGGTCAAACTTGAGTTTTACAGTCAATAGAAATGAACTTATTTTGACCTTGGAACAAGATGGCTTCTAATCTTAAGATGGAGTCAGGCTAGTTCATCAATGGATCTTGGTGGGACCTCAAAAAATGTTACAGAGTTTGAATCTACTGGGTAAAGACCACAGATTCTATTCAAATTATAAATAAATAAATTTATTAACTACTGCTAGCAGACCAACAGCCTTAAAGCTAAACTGAAGGCATATTTCACAGAAGAAGCTAGAGCAGTGCTTCTCAACCTTCTTAATACTGTGACATTTTAATACAGTTCCTCAGGTTGTGGTGACCGCCCCAATCAAAAAATTATTTTTTTTAAAGATTTATTTATTATGTATACAGAAGAGGGGTGCCAGATCTCATTACAGATGGTTGTGAGCCACCATGTGGTTGCTGGGAATTGAACTCAGGACCTCTGGAAGAGCAGTCGGTGCTCTTAACCTCTGAGCCATCTCTCCAGCCCCAAAAAAATATTTTCATTGCTACTTCATAACTGTAATTTTGCTACTGTTATGAATTTTAATGTAAATATCTGTCTTTTCCAATGGTCTTAGGCTACCCCTGTAAAAGGGTTGAGAACCATTGACCTAGAAGAAGGGCTTTTAAAGGTAGATACCATAATTATCTCATTTGTATGGAATGTGTAGCTGAGTGAGAATCTGCTTTTACTCCCCTCGCTGTAAGGAGCTGTCTCTCCCTGTATACAGCAATTAAGGAGCTCTCTCCCTCTCTGGTACACAGTGACAAGTGGGTTTACAAAAGCCAGAGCAAACAATCAATTCTCTCATAGGAGTTTTGCAATTTTGGGGAGGGGGACAAGGAGTCAGAGTTGTCAGGCATCTATCTTTTAGGATTTTAGGATGGGTGCCTAGCACAAAATGGAGTTTTCTTTAACTATAATAAAGCTATTATAGAAAGATGTCTCAAAAATAATTAGAAAATTTGAAGAATTCTCTACCCCTACTAATTCTCTAAACAAGGCTTTATTTACATTAAAATTTTAAATCTTACAGAAGATTATCTCACTGCCAGAAAACAACACTGGTCACCAAAGGACGGGATTAAAACCCAAGATGCTATGGAAAGATGCAGAACAGCCACTTTGGGTCCAGTGAAGTGTGTGATTTCAGGTATAAAGAGGCCTAAGATTAGAAAATAATCCAGTGAATGTATTTCTGTGATGTCTGACCATCATATCTGGTTGTCTAATTTGGGTTTTTATTGCTATAAAGAGACATCATGAACACAGCAACTTTTATAAAGAAAACATTTAATTGGGGTGACTTACTTACAGTTTCAGAGGTTCAGTCCACTATCATCATAACAGGGAGCATGGCCGCGTGCAGACAGACATGGTGCTGGAGCTGAGCATGCTACATCTTGCAGGCAACAGGAAGTCAACTGTCCTTCACACTGAGGGAAACTTGAGCAAAAGAGACCTCAAAGCCTGCCCCCACAGCCACAGTGACATACTTCATCCAACAAGGCCACCTCCTAATAGTGTCACTCCCTTTGGGGGCCATTTTCTTTGAAACCACCACACCAGTCATGAGAAATACTTACCCAATTTATGTCCCCAGGTTACCACTTTTTAATCCAGTGGCTTGGTCACATTCTTCTATACCTGTTTATATTAATGAGTCCCTCCATTTTGGAAGTTAATCCTCTAACCACCTGGAGTCCCAGTAAGCTTCATCAACTATTCTGCCTGTCATTTAGATAAGACTTAATACGTCACATGGATTACCAGCACATATGTGTGACAATAGGCCCTTAAAATGAGAGTTCATATTATTGGGAATTGACTGGGGTCCACCTCCTGGGTGCTTGCGTTATAGAAACAATATGCCTTCCTAGTGAGAGATCCTGCTACACATAGAGATGAAGGAAGAACTCTTTTACAGCACTTTGCCAGTCCTTGGCTAATGTCCAAGGAAGAGCTTGCCCCAAGAGAAGATTTTATTAGCTTATATGCCCCTTAAGCTTATGTATTTTACATATGCTGTCATCTTTAGATATCTTTTTGGTCCTGGCCCCACATTACACTTCAAACAATTTAAACAGAGACAGGAGACTGCAAGTCTGGATGCTTAGGCAGAAAGAATTATGCAGCAAAGATACTACATATTGCCAGAATTATTTTAAGTAAGTACACCAGGGTGATCCTTTTTTGGATAGTTGTTACCCAGGGTCATCTTGCTCACCTGGCAGAATTGTTTTTCTGGATAAGAGCATGATAAGCCAGTTGGTATTGGCATCCTCAACATGCTGTGTCTGTGTCAAAATACATATTTACTCATGACTTCATTCATTCAGGGCTTCCTCTACTCTCTATATCTCTCTTTTTTTTCCCTTAGATGTTGAGGGTGGGTCTTTACCCAAACTACCCAGGGGTAGTTTGCTGCAATGTGTGACACCAGACTGTAAGAACAAAACTTTCCTTGAGAGTCTGAGTGTTTATGAACACAACTGATCAGTTTGTGCAAAGACTAGCAACTGTAGCATCCTCTTTCTGGTTGTTGTAGCCAGTGATCTTGCCTACAGAGGTCTCCTATGGAGAACCCCTCCCCATGTGCTATACCTAATAAACATGCTGAAGTTCCAGGTTGCAGTAGTAGCTGTTAGAGAAGCCCACCTCATCCCAGTTTCACTGTATGTGTGCCTGTGTCTGCCCTTTCTTCATTCCCATAACATCCCTAGCCAGAGTTTTGGTATCCAGGACATGGAGGATGTTGAGTCCTTTGGGCATATGCTAAGGAATAGTATAGCTGTGTCATATAGAAGATTTATTTTTAGTTCTTTCAGAATTCTCTACTAATTTGCTAAATCAGCTCCTTCAACAATCCTCCTCAAAACATGGTCAGATCTGTTGTAGAAATAGCCCACAATCTGGTACCAATTTCTATCTTAATTAGGGTTTCTGTTACTGTGACAAAATACCATGATCAAAAGCAACTTGAGGAGGAAAGGGTTTATTTCACTTATACTTCCACATCACAGTCCCTCACCAAAGGAAGCCAGAGCAAAAACTCAAAGCAGGAAGCTGGAGACAAAAACTGATGCAGAGGCCATAGAGAAATTTGATTTACTGGCATGTCCAACCTGCCTTCTTATAGCACCCAGTACTCCACTGCAGGAGTAGCACTGCACAGAGTCATCTAGGTCCTCCCACATTAATTTTAAAAATGCATCACAGGTTTGTCCACAGGCTAAACTTGTAGAGGACAGTTTTCAATTGAGGCTCCCTTGTAGGTAGAGGTTTTCTGTGTCCCAGCAGTCACTCCCAAATAACCACAAGAGACTTAATATAAATTATAAATGATCAGCCAATACCTCAGGCTTATTACTAACTAGCTTTTACTACTTAAATTAACTCATTTCCACATAGCTTGTGGCTTTACTTGTCCTCCAGCATATCTTGCTCCCTCTATATCTGCTGGTGGCTCCATTGACTCCACCTTTATTCCTCCCAGCATTCTTAGTTTGGCTGTCCCACTTATACTTCCTGCCTGGCTACCAGTCAGTCAGTTCTTTATTAACCAATGGGATTAATATATATTCACAGTGTACAGAAAGATTATTCCATAGCATTTCCCCCTTTTTGTCTAATCAAAAGGAAGGTTTTAACCTTAACATAGTAAAGCTATATGTAACAAAACAGTTACTAGGTAAGAATTATAGTTACAATATCCAGTCCATTTGTATTTAACAAATTTAGAGAAAATATTATTTTTGTTCTATCTTTCTGAGTCCAAAGTTTTGTACCTAATTTACCTTTTATCATAACTAAGGAAAACTATAACTATCTAGTCTTCAACTCCATCAAAGACCCCAGAAGGACATAATATTACCTGAATAAACAGAAAGTTCAGTGTAAGCAACTTTCAAAACTACGGAAATGACAGAAACAGTTGGCTGTCTGGACAGTCACCCAAGTTTCCTCTATAACATTGGGGTATCCCTCTTCAGCTTACAGGCTTGGAATATTTGACAGACTGTTTTTGTGAAGCAAGGAATTTTGAAAGACTGTCTTATCTTGTCTTGGCTAAGTTTGGCAGTTGCTTTCTTTGTGTCCTGCTGGTCCAGTTTGGACAATATGCTGTCAGCAATTGAGGCAAGGGCAGTTTCTTTCCCCACATGGCTAGCTTTTGGCATAAAGAAAACATAAAGAAAAACTCCATATGGAGTTTTTTCGATGCCCATCATCTTCTCGGAAGCAAATTGGTGCTGCCAGGAGCAGACATGTCTCATTGTCATAAAAAAATAATCTTATGTTATTAAAACATCTTAAATGCCATATTCTGTAGATCTCTGAAGTGTTTGAAGATGACCTGTATATCTCTGTTTGATCTTGAAAACATACCTAACATAACTACAAGTTTGATTGTAATGACTAACTACTAACTTTCATTTCTTTATATCCTAATTAATTGGTAGTAATAACTTTCAGGGACTAGCAATTAGCATTACATTGTAAATGAACTGTTATAGGTACAATAACTTGAACAAGATTAGAAATTTATGTATAGTATATTTTTTAGCAAAATCAATCTCAAATTTGCATCAATACACATAATTTGTATACAATATACAAAATCCAATCCAATGTAAAATATTTAAAACTAGCAGTTGCCTTTTAAAAGTAGATTCAATAATCTACATTTTTATCTTATATCTATATCCTCCCCTTTTTTCTTTTCAGAGTAGATTTAATAATATACCCTTTTATCCTATTATTTTTATATCTCTTTTTTTCAGAGTAGATTCAATAATCTACCTCTTATCTATAGCCTCTTTTTTCTGTTTCTTTTTTTCCAAATAAGAACCCTAAATCTAGTCTCCTTTGTAACCAAACACCCTAAACAAAGACAATTACACATAACCCATTGAATGACCAAAAAAACCACCCACCCCATCTCTTGGGAATGTGGGCATTGTGTTCTTAAAATTACTTCTTGCTGATTGGGGGTGATGGCATCTTTAGGGGATCATAAAAAGAAAATTTTATGTTAATTGTCAGGTCCTGGGAGAGGTAGCTGTATCATTTGTTGTCCAGTCTCTACATAACGGTAAAGTGCAGGGCTTGTCTCAAGTCCTTGCTCGAGTAGCCTGTGAGGCTGGATCATCTCAGCTAGCCATCTCCTAATTGTTCTGAGCAGTTTGTAGTCCAAAGCTGATCTTTGGGTGGTATTTTTCAGCTTAGTGGAATTATCATTGTCCTGATGGAATCATCATTGTGGGGCCCTATCATCTTTTTGGAGACTTCAAAGATGACATTGGGTCAGATTATTCCTTTTCTTGGTAATTTTTTTCCAGGGATTTCCTCCCTTCTTCTTTGGATGCTTATTCATCCAAAGGTCTTTAAATTCTTCAAGATGGTTATTTTTATTTTCCTGAAAAGGCAAAAACAAAACCCTTCCCAAACTCTAACTTTGGAGAGTTTCTAAATCTAATCTTTATCAATTTTGATTTATAGTTTCCCCTGTTTTTTTATTCTTTCTTCTATAGCTGTTCTATTTTCCCAAGCAGTGTGGTTTTTTACAATAGGTATTAGATTCTTTAATTGCTCTGGGAAGGGGTTTCCTTCATGATGGCAGGAAAAGACTGATGGAACTTGCCTTGGGGCTCTGCGAGAGGCCCCTTAGGGAGTTTCCTGATGGCAAAGGCAAAGGATTACCTTGTCTGTCCCTTGTAGATTGACATTTGTTAATACAATGATTGCCTTTACCATATCTTCTTCATAATCCAGAAGGGAGGAACATTCTGTTGGGATTATTCCTTGAAAAAAACATTGTTTCTAGGAATGCCCTGTTTACAATCCCTTAGGTCACCCTCAGGTGACCTTGTTTACCACAATTGAAACACCTGGTATTACTATTTTTCTTCAAACCTCTGGAAATCACCTCTTCTATCTAAGCATCATCATGGTCATGAGATTTGATATTAACTGTATCTTCGATTCATTCCTCCAAGGGTGCTTGATCTTGCCTTTAATGGCCTAATTACCCTTTTGCATTGTGCATTAGCATTTTCAAAAGCCGGAGATTCAATTATTATCTGTCTAGATTCTAAATTTGGTATCATTCTATTTACTGCTGAAGATAGCCTTTGTAAGAAATCAGTGAAGGTTTCCTTTGGGCCATGTATAACTTTTGTAAATGACTTAATTTTCTTTTCTACTTCTTTAATTCTCTTCCAAGCATTCAAGGCTGCCATTTGTCATAAAATTAGGGTGTGGTCATCATATAAAGATTGTCTTTTATGTCAGCATAATCACCTTCTCCAAGAAGTTGATCTTGGGAAATTCCCCTACCTCTAGCCCTACATCATCATTCAATTGTCTTAGCCTCATATTTCCACCAGGTCCTCCATTGTAACTGTTGACTAGCTTCTAGGATAGCTGTAACCAAATCTTTACAGTCTTGAGGGATAATTTCATTGCAAGTTGACCACAAGTTTAACATCTGCTTTACAAACAGAGAATGCATACCATATGAGACTATAGCTTCTTTGAATCTCCTCAAATCTAACATTTTCACAGAAGTCCAATCAGCTCATACATAGCCTTGAGCATTTGGCAGTTCCTGTATGGTTACTGGATTGATTAAGGTTGGCTGTTTGAAAGTCTTAGGCTGTTTCTCTGTAACAGTATAATGCAATGCTTAGATTGGTTCACCTTTGAGTTCCTTTGTCTGGGTCTGAATTTCTCTATGATCTGTTTTAACAGGTTTTTCTAAAACTTTTATCTTGGCACTCATATTAACCAACTTTTTTAATGATAAAACAAAAAATATTTATAATTGACATTACATCTATCCCATCAACATTAATTATCCTTTCATTTAATTGTTCCATTTTCAGATGGTCAACTGTATTATCAAACAGAGAACAAATTCCCTCCATTGTAAAAAAATGTTTCCCATTTTTTAATGTTGGGAAAAATCTCTTTTAACTAATTTCTCCCTTTAAGATATTTTAATTGACTCACCAAATATGCTGACAATGAAAATTCAGATGTGAGGCTGACTGCTTCTCTGTAGAACAGTAGAAGCCTGAGTGGGTTTCAAGGCAGTTACCTAGTGTGGTAGCAGCCCAAGATGGGGATCCAGGGAGAGCCTACAACTTACCAGGAGAGAAGAAGCCTAAGAGCCCACGTGAGGTGGAGACTCTGGCCACATGCAGCTCAGGCCTGAGCCAGGGCCCACAAGGCAACAGGCAATCGGCTTTTTCATGAATTCATGCCACAAATGCTGGGTTGCCAGATGTAACAGGAATTGCTAAACGGTCTTATTAATAAAAAAAAAAATCCTGGAACTAGATGTAGATACAGAAAGATCAGAGAAACAGAACAAGCCAGCCACGTTACCTCTATGAAATCCTCAGCCTCAAGAGAGAAACTTTCTGTTCACTCACGCCTTATATATCTTTCTGTGCCATGCTATCTTCCTTCCTTCCTAGTGCTGTGATTAAAGGCATGTGCTATCATTGCCTGACTCTATGTTTAATATAGTGGCTGGCTTTGTCCTTTGATCCCCAAGGCAAGTTTTATTGGGGTACACAATATATCACCACAGAGAACCTGTTTCTGGAACTAGGCCTGTGGATGTGGAGGTGGAGATATGAAGGGGGTTGAATGGGAGGGGATAAGTTACTGGTAGAGGTGGCTCTTAAATAAGAATAATGCGGTTTGTTCATGGCTCAAGGGTACAGATCTAGGCCTCTGTGTCTGTTTTTGCTTACTTCTTTCTCAGTATGTATGTTTGCTATTTATATACAGGAAGGCTCCTACTTTGCTGAATGCATTCATCAACTTTCAAAAATTTTTGGTGGTGTCTTTGGAGTCTATTATGTCTACCATATCATCAGCAAATAAAGATACTTTAACTTATTCCTTTCCTATTTTTATCCCCTTTATCTCCTTCAGTTGTCTTATTGCTCTAGCTAAGATGCCAATTTCTATATTGAATAACTATGAAGAGAGTGGACAACCTTGTCATGTTCCTGACTTTAGTGGGAATGCTTTGAGTTTCTATCTGTTTATCTTAGTGTTGGTTGTGGACTTGTAAATTACCTTTATTGTGTTGAAGTATGTCTCCCACATCCTTAAATACTCCAAGACTTTTATCATGAGGAAATGTTGTTGTCATCTTGGTTGTCAAAGGCCTTTATATAGTGAGATGATCACATGGTTTCTGATCCTGAGTTGATTTGTTGATTTACACATACTGAAGCATTCCTGCATCTCTAGGATGAAGCAGACCTAATCATGGTGGATGATCTTTTTGATGTGTTCTTGAATTTGGTTTACTAGTATTTTGCTGAGAAATTTTGCATCTATATTCATCAGAGAGATTAGCCTATAATTTTCTTTTTATTGGATCTTTGTCTGGTTTTGATATCAAGGTAATATTGGCTTTATAAAATGAATTTGGAAGTGTTCCTTTCTTTTCTATTTTACAAAATAATTTGAGGAGTATTTGTTTTAGTAGTTCACATATATCTAGAAATTCACCCGTTTCTTTTTTACTCTCCTGTTTACTGGAATATAGATTTTTATAATATGCTGTCCTTATGGTTCTTATGTTATTCCATTATCAACTGCAGGATCTTCAATATCACTTTTTCATTCCAGATATTACTAAGTTGAGTTTTCTGTGATTTTATTCAGTCTTACTAGGAAGTTGTCACTTTTATTTTTATTTCTTAAAAAAAAAAATGACTAACAGCTAGGCATGGTGGCCCATGCCTTTAATTCCAGCACTTGGGAGGTAGAAGCAGGTAGATCCCTGAGTTCAAGGCCAGCTTGGTCTATAGAGTGATTTCCAGGACAGCCAGGGCTACACAGAGAAACCCTGTCTTGAAAAACAAACAAACAAACAAAAAGAACTAACTTTAAATTTCATTAATTATTTACAATGCTCTCTCTCTCTCTCTCTCTCTCTCTCTCTCTCTCTCTCTCTCTCTCTCTCTCTCTCTCTCTCTCTCTCTCTCCTGGAACTTGCTCTGTAGATCAGACTGTCCCCAAACTCACAGAGACCCACCTGCCTCTCCCTTCTGAATGCTGCAATTAAAGGTGTGCACCCTGCCCCCAGCAATTCCTAATTTATGATGTAAGCATTTGGACCTATAAATTTTCCTCTCAGTATTCCTTTCTCTCTGTCCAACGTATTTTGATATATTGTATATCTTTATCTGCACTGCAATAACAAAATACCTGATATTAGTAATTTACAAAATATAGAAACTTGTTTTTAACTATTCTGCAGGCCAAGGAACTAGTATCAAGATGCTGTTAACTCTGTGTTCTTGGCTGTATCCAGGAGTCTTCACGTGATGGAAGGGGCAAAAGCACAGAAGAGACGAACTCACTTTCTGCCTCAAGCATCATTTTTTGTTGTTTTGTTTGTTTGCTTGCTTGCTTGTTTTTTGTTTTGTTTTGATTTTTCTAGACAGGGTTTCTTTGTGTAGTCCTGGCTGTCCTGGAACTCACTCTGTAGATAAGGCTGGCCTGTAACTCACAGAGATCCACCTGCCTCTGCCTCCTGAGTGCTGGGATTAAAGGTGTGTGCCACCACTGCTTGGCTCTTTTTTTGTTTGTTTTTTGTTTTTGGTTTTTGGTTTTTGGTTTTTTCGAGACAGGGTTTCTCTGTGTAGTTTTGCACCTTTCCTGGAACTCACTTTGTAGACCAGGCTGGCCTTGAACTCACAGAGATCCACCTGCCTCTGCCTCCCGAGTGCTGGGATTAAAGGCATGCGCCACCACCGCTTGGCGGCTCTCTTCTTTTTAAGAGATAGGACTTCACTATGTAACTCAGGCTGGACTTGAACTTGTGATCTTCCTGCCTCAACCTCATGAGTCCCTGGATTATATGTGTGTGCCACCATACCTGGGTTCTTCAGCCTTTTGGTGAGGACACTAATCCATTGATAAAAGCTAACTCTTTGAAAATATGCTTTTTCTTCCCATACACTTTCTTTCTAATATTCTAATTTTTTGTTTATACATTTCTGTTATTCAAACAAATAGTTTAAATTTATACCCTTATTTACACAAATATTATAATGGTTACAGAGGTTTCTAAGCAAATTTTGTCTTATATGAGATCACCAACTCAAGGAAGGTCTTGGTAGATAGATGTATTAAATGTATTAAATGTATTAAAATGAACATGGTTATTTAATGAAAGGGCATTAAATTATTGTTCAGGAAACACCTCAAGTTTCTGAGATAATTACCCAAGGAAACCACACTGAATTTTAAATTATGTTTGAATATGACCTTCATAGTGAGTTCAAGGCCAGCCTTGGCTACATGAGACCTTGTCTCAAAAAGTTTTATAAGCAGGAAAATTCCTTTTATTTCAATGCTAAAACTATTATCGTGCTTGAAGGGAAGGGAAGCAGGCCCAGAACTCTGCAGTCCCCTGACTTCAGGAATTCCAGTGAGTCTTGAAGTAATTTTGATTTATAGAGAGCAATTCTAAAATTACTGAACCTGAAAGTCCCACACCACTTCAACTCTTGGAGTAGGTCAGACCCAAACTGTTTTGGTCAAACGCTGCAAAGAACTAAATTCGATTTGAAAAAAGTTAATTAAGGTAATCTTGTTTGAAGCTTTTCTCCTTTGTCAACATAATGTTTGAGTGCTTCTAAAGTTCATAAGTTACAAATACTTAACAGGACCACAGAACTGGGCCGATCATGATACAAGTCTGCAACCCCAGTACTTGGCAGACCTCAGCGGATCACAAGTTGGAGTCCAATGTGGGATACAGAGGAGAGACAACTGAAGTGAAAGGAGCTTTGTATGGAACTTGACTTCCCCTGGCACATGGCTCTCCCTTCTCCCCAGACCCCAGGTAGAAAGATGAGTTCTAACCTTAGAAGGACTGCTTGGCGGCTTGAACTATTTATCTAAAAAAAAAAAGTTTAGTTTAGGATTATTGGAATCTCGGGATTTATAAACTAATAAGAAACGTGTTGGTGAGGTGTTGCTAGACAGCATCAAGTCCTCTAAAGACAGAAGAAACCAGTAAGCTGGAGTCAGGGGAGATGAGGAAGCAGTGATACCCCAGGAATTGAGAGGCATTTGTAGGACAAATCCAGCTTGGTGATATTTAGGGCCAGGTTGTTTTGAGACAGTTTCCCCACTATGTTGCCTCCACTGGCCTTGAACTCTAGCTCCTCCTGCCTCCATTTCTCAAGTGCTGCTAGGACTACAGAGTCTGCACCACACCAGGCTAAGGGGGGTGGGATTGGAATGGTATTCCATTTTCTGTTCCCTACTGCTACCTGGGGTCTCCTTTACCCTTCTGTGGATAATAATTAACTATGCTGTCTCACTGTCTCTGGAGCATAGTGCTAGACTTCCAGAAGACAGGAAACCCTCTCCACCAATTCTTTCCCATGAACTTAGCCCCCAGAAGCTGCACCAAGATGCAGCCCACCTCAAATAACTAGGCCAAAGGATGCTTTGACAATCTAGTCGAGGCCCTGGAAATTAGCCTACGTAGTGGTGCTGGGATGCCACACCAGTCTAGACCTTTCTCTAGGGCACAGAGCAGGCAGGGGAGAAGCAGATGCTGACTCCAGGAATAGCAGGCAGGCTTTCTGGGAATTTAGGGGTAGGAAGTTTACTTCTATTCTCTGAGGAGGGGTGGAAGGGCCTTGGGGAAGGGCTTAAGGACCTGGCATCCACCACTCCCCTGAGCCTCCATTTTCCCACCTATAAATTGGGCCTGGGGGCAGCTGTCTCCCTAGGGTAGATGGGCGGCTCCAGCAAGATACTGGAGCATTTGTGAGCTGTGAATTGCCACCCCCAAAGCAAGGAGCCCTCCTTTGCATGAAAGGGAATCTCTATGCCCACATAGAGTGGAAGCTTTTGTGGGAACTCGTGGTTGAGGGGTGTCAAATGAGCAAGCAGCTGGCCTTAAGACAGAAGTGCCTGCAAGGCTTGGCCAGCAGGACTGCTTCTCCCCTGGGGGAAGAGAGTGTCAGTGGGTATGCAGTCAGTGGAGGTGGCTCAGGAGATGACTGGGGGAGGGCTCATCTACGCCCAGAAAACAGGTTGGTGGCGTATGTGGTGAGGATCATTCAGCCAGCTGCCTGCTCATTCACGAGTCACATGTGCTCCACTATCACACCGGAGCCTCCCCCTCCCCTAAGGCAAGGAGCAGAGGGAGGAGGGCCTGTTTGGAGGACAACATGGGACTTTCCACCATTCCCACCATTTGGTGAGGGTTTGGAAGAGGGTTCTTCAGCCTGGCAAACCCTGCTTGCTCCCATGTGTGACCTCTAGGTATATAGGAGGATCTGATCTGGGACCTGTGTGGCAGCTGTCCTCTGTCAGGCTTGCTGGACTGTTGGCAGGACCTGAGGCTGCTGCTCCTGCCCCTTTCTGTGGATGAGATCTATGGGGCTGCGTGGCCGGGCATCCAATTTGAGCTGCTGGCAAGCTCTTGCCAGTCAGGTAGGCCCCCCACCAAAGTTTTGGGTTGTGCGCATTGTGTTGTTGTTGTTCTTGTGCTGGAGGCTTGAACCCAGAGTCTGGTGCATGGGAAGTCATGCTGTAGCACTGAGATCTATGTAGGCCCTATAGGACAATTGAGGAGGCTGCAGTGAGGAGGCTGAAGGCCAGGTCTTCCAGTCTTAGGCAGAAGCAGGTCCCTGGGCTGACCTGGGTGGAGAAGGTAGGTGGGACTGCCTGAATTGGAAGGGAGGGGGAAGCACAGAAGAGGATGGCTGTCTTTAGACTCTATCCAGGAGGTCCTTCAGCTCCCAGAGAGCCTTAATGCCAAGTCCTTTGCTGGTAGTGTCCATAAGTCACTGCTGGGACCTTGGACACCATGCTTTTGCATGGAGGAAAGAGCGGGCCCCTTGGAAGGGCGTTTCCGCAGATCTAACTAGGATCAAATCAAGGATTGGAGATACAGGGTGTGTGACACCGTGTTCATCACAGCCACTGGTGGTGGTGGCAGGCAGGATGGAGAAGGCAGGGCATCTCGAAGTAGCTGAGCTGGGACCAGTGGCAGCTGCAGTGTGTCCATCCGGCTGGGGCACAGTTGGCCGGGTGCAAAGCTGCTCCCAGGTCTCTCTTCCGCAGGAGGAGCGGGAGCAGATGCTGCTCCCCATGAGGGTTGCCATCCCTCCCGGACTGGAGAAAGGACACAGGCCCGCCAAGTAGCCAGAGTACCTGTCCCCGCCCCCCACGTGGCGGGTGACCAGAACGCAGACCTGGCGGTGTCCCCAGCACTTCACCCCCAGGCGGTCCCATGGTGCGGAGCTCAGGGGCGATGTCACCCAGCAACGTGCAGCCCCGGGTCTGTGCGCCCGGCCACTGCTGGGACACACAGGGTGGGTGTGATGACAAAGGAAAGCAGAGGAGGGTCGCCCCGCGGGTCTACAGTCTCTGATCTGGGGCAGCAGTTGGGCAGCAGGGAGGCTGCGGCCGCAGGGCACACGCAAGAGGTGCTGCAGGTGGGCAGCGGGGAGGGCGCCTGGCGGCCAGCTTCCCAACCGACCCCGCACCCCACCCACCCACCCCCACCTCCCGCTCTTTGTGGCTCCAACACTTGTAGGATACAGCAATGGGCTAATTTTATCCCACTGGGGCTCAGCAGGAAACCGATGCTGAGGAGAGAGTAGTTATCTAGGGCGATCAACCCGAGAGGCCTGAGGCAGAGAGCAGAGCAGGAGGGCGTGGGGCGTCTTGGCCCAGGTGGGAGCGTGGTGGTCCCTATTTTGTCCTGGAGAGGATCTAATTTGGGGGCCAAGATCGGTATGCAACAGGCCATTTGGGCACGTCATTCTGGTCCAGAGACCCCGAGGAGTTTTCTTGGAAATAGGCTCATTAGAGGGCTGATGTATAAAGTCTGCTTTCTTTAAGTGGTGTATCTGGAACTGTATATAGGGTGGGGTAGCACACCTGAATCTATCAAACATCCAGAGGTGGGAACTGTGTTGATTAGAGAGTGCAAAGGTGAAAAAATGGAAAGCTGAGTCCAGATTGATCACCGCAAAATAGTAGAAGCAAAGTTCAGCGTGGACTCTGAGGGAACGACCCTGTGGAAGGAGTCTTGGCATAGGAGGTAAACACTGCAGAGAACGTTCAGATTCTCTTAACCCTAATGGAACAATCCTTAATGTAGTCAGGTGGCGATTAACGTAAGCTCTGTGATTCTTTTCCCTTTTGGAATGAGAAAAGTCTTTATTGTTTCCTCTAATCCTAAAAGTGACACAGTTTATAAAACAGTGTTAAATGTGCATAGAAATGTGAAAATATATGGATACTTCTGTCTCCTCTTTTTTTTTGAAAAAAAAAATTAAGCCCCACTGCTGTGGGATGTTCTCTATGCTGTGAATGTGTTGTTCTGATTGGTTAATAAATAAAGTGCTGATTGGCCAGTAGCCAGGCAGGAAGTATGGGGGGGGGAAGAGAGAGGAGAATTCTGGGAACAGGAAGGCTGGGTCACAAAGAGGCTGGCAGCAGTCATGGAAAGCGAGATGTAAGGTACCGGTAAGCCACGAGCCACGTGGCAACTTATAGACTAATAGATATGGGTTAATTTAAGATATAAGAACTAGATAACAAGAAGCCTGCCACAGCCATACAGTTTATAAGCAATATAAGTCTCTGTGTGTTTACTCAGTTGGGTATGAGCGGTGGCGGGACTGGCGGGTGAGAGAGATTTGTCCTGACTGTGGGCCAGGCAGGACCAGGAAAACTATAGCTACACCCCCACCTTTTATTATCCATGCCTATGGCACACATCTGTACTTCCAGCACCTTGGCAGTTGTTGCAGTTGAATTGAGTCCAGCCTGGGCTACAGAATTCCAAGCCAGAAAGGATGTACATGCTAAAATCCCATCAATAAAAACGTGTATATAAGACACCATATAAATCTATACAAGGCTTAAGGAATGCAGGGAAATTGATTCACTGAAGAAACCAAGAGCATGTCAATGTAGAAGAACTAAGTAAATATTCCCCAAATCTTAATCTCTAGCAACAACCTCTGATAACATTTGGTATAAATGTGGATGTGCTTCCAGAGAGATACATTGTTGTATGTTTTGCATTTGCTTTATTAAGTGAAAATTTGGTGAAGTATATTTTACATACAGTGAAATGAACAAATCATGAATATCTACCTCAATGATATTCTTTCTCAGTGTCAAGCCACTTCTAAAACCAGTAACCAGATTTAGGTTGATTCCTACATTTGTATATACTATGAATAAAGCTACCATGAATATTCTTATACCTAATTACACAGTTCTCGATGATAGACACCTAAGAATTTATGTGTTTCATAGCATGATTTTATTTTCAGCTTTTGGTAGCTATTACCAATTTTCCAAACTAGTTGTACCAGATTATAGTCTTAGGGGAAATGGGAGAGTTTTCCGTTTATTCAAGGTCCTTAACAGTACTTGGTAGGTTGGAGTAAAAAAAAAAAAAAAACTCATTCTGATGGAGGTACATTGGCATCTCCTTTTGGTTTTAATTCATAGTTCCCTAATGGTTAAAAAAATCCCCCATGGTATGCCTGACGTTTTCGGAGGAGGGGATGGGGGGTAGGCTGGGGGAGGAAGGCTAGGGGGGAATGGGAGGAGGGATGAAAGGGGGACCTGTGGTTGGTATGCAAAATGAATAAAAAAATTCTTAATAAAAAAGAAAAAATAAAATAAAGAATCTGTGTCTTTATTGGCAATTTAGATATAATTTACTTTGAGTTATATTTTCAATTCTTTTATTCATTTTTGTTAGGTTGCCCATCTACTTCATTCACATAGCCTTGGGATCACTATGTATGTATTCTAAGTGCTCTCAGTTATGGTTGTTATGAATATATTCTAACCAGTGGTTGTCGTATGCATGTCTTTTTTCCAGTAGGGTTTTGCTATGTATCCCAAACTGGACTAGAACTTCTGTTCCTTTTGTCTCCACCTTCTAAGTGCTGAGATTGTGGGTATGCAACCTCTTTTCATAGTCTCAATTACTCCTTTAGAATAAATAGATGTTTGTGATTTTAATGTACTCCCATGTATCAATATTTCCTTTGATCAAATCAGACTTATGTGAAAGTTACTGCTTATCTCATCTGTATTCAAAACTGTCAACCCTTTTGTCTTTACCATTTAGACACTAATATTTTATGTTGATTTAGCTTGCATTCATTTACTTGGAAATGCAATTGAATGTTTTCTTAAAATTTTATTTTTTCATTAATAATTTTTAGAGGGGAACAAGGAGGGGTATATCAGAGGGCTTGAAGGAAGAAAAGAGAAGGGGGATGTGAAAATATTATATTATAATCTCAAAAAATAAAAGAATTTTTCAAAAGCTGCTTGGATTCATCAAAGAAATGGTGGGTTCTAGCTCTGGTCAAGCAACGTACTGATTTGACATGGACTGCCTTATAGTGAAACCCCAAAGTAACTCCATCTTTTCCAAGTTTCAGCTCCCTCCCTCTAGTGCTTTTCCTCACTGTTCCCCAACACCCTCCAACCAAACCCTAGCTAAGAACATCTTTCTGAGCAGAACATTCTCATTCAGGTACCTGCAGTTTGGGGAGCTCTATTGTTTTGCAACATAAAACAAATTGTTTTAATCAACTGATTTGAAACTTTTGGCCCCCTGCTTGCTCGGGTACCATGTACTTGTGTTTTATTTTTTTGTTCGTTTGTTTGTTTGTTTTGCTTTAGAAACCTTTCCCTGACCAGCTTCAGTAGACAGTTCTTTGTGGCAGGAGACTGGTCTCCACTTTAAATAAGGACTCTTGTTTGGCCTTATATGTGTGCTGGTTTGTAACTTTCTCATATGGACTAAAACAATAGTATCATAACAGAAAATTAATAATTTAAGTTTGAGATTGATTTCTATATGTTCTGCAGCCAAAGTAGATGATATATGGTGGCTAACCTAGGACAATGGTTATACCTTCTGTTGTTTTTGAGACCTCTGGGACCTCCTGGCAAATATTCATAGAGAGATATCCCATTACTAGCACTGAGTTTTTTGTTTATTAAATGATATGTTCTGAGAGCAGCACTGTCCATGCTTGCAGGATAACTCTTTTTGAACTTTAAAAAAAAATTCTATATTGAAATTAGCTTACTGACTAGGAGTTTCCATAAGGCTTTTTCATGCATCCTTAGTTTAGGTTAGCTAAACTCACTACTTCTTCCTCCCCTCCCTCTCCCAGATCTCAGCATCCAGCTCTGCTCAATCTTTTACCCCCATTACTGACCCCTCTTCTTTTCTATCTCATGTATTTGGCTGTCTTTTCCAATTACACTTTTAACTAGGTTGTGAGATAATAGGCTTCCATGTGGATTTTCACACCCTGTCCCGTGGGTTAGCCCTACCTCTCAACTCCTGATACCCCCATATCCAACAATCAACATGCATGAGCCTCTCCAACCCAGTATTCAACATCTCCACTTTCGTCTTACTGATAATCTGCTACCTCCTCTCACTTAAAGTATGTGTCCCCGCAAAAACCTCCCTTCAAGTTTTCTGGCTTTCACTTATGATCCAAGTTAAACACGAAGAATGTAAGATTTGAAGCTAGGCTTCACATGTAAGACAGAACATGTGGTGTTTGTCTGTCTGGATCTGAGCTGCCTCACTCAGTGTATTTTCTAGTTCCATTCATTTTATTGCAAATTTCTTGGTTTAAATTTTCTTCACTGTGGAGGAATATTTCATTGTGTATTGGTACCACATTTTTCTTTTCCTTTTTTTGTTTCTGGTTGATGGACATCTTTTTTTTTTTTTTGGTTGATGGTTGATTCCATTTTCTATCTCTTCTAAGGAGAGCAACAATGAACATGGATATGATGTATTTCTGTAGTAGGAAGTAAACTTAGTTGTGTATATGCCCAGGAATCCTATAGCTGAGTCATTTGGCAGTTTTCTCTAGTTCTTTGAGAAACCTTCAGAATGATTTCCAAAATTGTTTCACTAATTTACACTCCCATCCATAGTGTATAGGAGTTCCTCTTTTTCACATTCACATCACATTTGCTATGGGAAGCAGGTGAAACACTGAGTGAATGGGTGCTATTGAGATGAGCATGGCACCCCAAAATCTCATACCCATGGAAATGGAAAGTCTTCCCTGGGTCAGCTCAGAGGAACAGGAAAGCCTTCCCTTGATTGTAGTATGGATGTCAACAAATAGTTGACTGTTAGATAAAGCCACTATGTACAGGAAATAGTAATGGCAGTTTTCTCTTCTAGTCTGAATACAACCTAGGACTGCTCCTCTATAGAGACCTCTTACTGAGATTAACCCACCTTCCCTTCCTTTGTGCTATACAAAATCAATGAATTAAATTTCTAGGCTGCTGGTGGTGTGTCTCCATCAAAGAGCACCGCCCACCTGATCCTAGCTTGTCTGTATATGTATCTATTATATCCATTCCACTGCTCCTAAGTTAGATCAATCCCAGAAGCTGTGCACGTTGTGACAGTTTGTTGTTATTTATACTCTTGATGATGGACATTCTGACTGACATGAGATAGAGATTTAAATTAATTTTAATTTACATTTCTCTGATGGCTAAGAATGTTAAGAACTTTTATAGTGTTTCTCGGCCATTTGTATTTCTTCTTTTAAGAGTTTTCTGTTCAATTCCATTGTCTATTTTTAATTTGCTTGTTTGTTTACTTACTGTTTATGTTCATTAGTTCTTGGTATAGTCTAGACACCAACCCTCTGTCAGATGAATACACCAGCACCATTTATCATCCTTTCTGTTGATCATCCTTTCAACTATGAATATGTATTACTCTCATTGGTTAATAAATAGCTGACTGGCCAATATCTAGGCAAGAAAAGGTTAGGCAGGACTTGTGGACAAAAAGAGAGCATGGGGAAGAAAGAAAGCAGAGTCACCAGGAGACATGGAAAGAAGCAAGATGAATATGCTGTGCTGAAAAAACGTACCACATATGGTAGAGCATAGGTAAGAAATGTGGGTTAATTCAAGTTGTAGGAGCTAGTTAGTAACAAACCTAAGCTATTGGCCAATCATTTATAATTAAGTCTCTGTGTGTTTATTGGAGAGCCTGTGGTCCTGATGTACATAAATTACTGTTTCAATCTCATAGTCCAATAATTAATTATTTCATCTTGGTTTAATTTTGGCATGGCATATACAACCACAAATCCATCCATTTCTCCTACATTTTCCACTTTAGCAGAGTGTAGGCTTCTAAGGCATGTTCTCCTGATTTCTGGAATTGTTTTAATGTATCTTTTTCAACTCTAGTTTTATAAACTTCACTCTTCTCTCTCCATAATTTGCTTAATTTGACTAAGGGTTTGTCAGATTTGTTTATTTTCTCAAAGAACTAATTCTTTTTATCAGTTCTTTGTGGGTTTCATTGTTATTTCATTAATTTTTAATTGTTTTTTCTATTTCTTCCCACAAAATTTTTCAGGGATTTGGTTTGTTCTTGTTTTTCCCCCCAGGCCTTAAGGTGCATCACTGATTTACTTATTTGCAATCTCTCAAAATTTTTGATGTAAGTACTTAGTGCTATAATAAGATATTAATCTTTTTCCTACATAAATGTGAATTCATTATTTGATCCATATGATCTAGAGCCAGTGTGAAATATGATGACTAAAGAAACTACATTTTATGCTATGCATTCATCTTAGTACCCACTAGCCATTTGTCTGTGAAGATAAATTCCTAGTAACCCTGACTCAGTGACCTCCAACCCAGAAAATGAACCTCCATGACCATCTACTTGTTATGATATGACTAACTGCTTTTTGGCTTTTGTAATTTGCTTATGCAGTCAAAGACTATTTTGAGGTTGCCCTGACTACCTAATCTTGTCATATCAGTGCAGTTCTTGGCTTTCTTGTGCAGATACTCAAGGTCTTCTTGTGGTTTTCACATTCGGAAAAACCTTCCTTCACCCCACTTCACATGGCAGTCTCAAGTTTGGCTCAGAGATTGTTGTTTTGATAGTAGTAATCAATATGTCCTTTAATTATAATTAAATTGAGTCTGTAGTCTTTCCTTTGTGTTCTTGAACTCCATAACATCCTGACCCCTACTCTTCCTTTTTTGACATCATCCACTGGAGATGCTGTGGATGCCTCCTTACAACTTGGATGGAATCAACTTCTGGGCTTCTTATTTATCCTTTGCTGGCAGAAATGATGCAGGATTATAGATATTTTGTGGGGCTATTTGGCTGGAATAAAGCAGTAATTTAATAAAAGTTTCCCCTCTTTCTCAGTTTCTCCTTTATTGTCTTTGGTAGAGTGAGTAGGCTTTTTTTTGACCTTTGCTGCTTCTTAGAGTGTTGGGGTTGGAACCCAAGTCTTCAAGCGTGCTAGGACATGGTGCTTCCCAACAGGTTACACCCCTAGCCTTTCTTGTTGTTTTTTGTCTACCCTCCCATTTTTACTGTTGGCTTTTTCAGCCCCAAGTCTAGGATGTACAAGGCAAAAGGACAAACTGAAGAAGTTATCACTGTGCTTATCCTTAGGTTCTAATTTTAGTCTCTGTTTGTGATCTTTTCTTATCTTTCAGAGGCTTCTTACATTATATGTCTAAAGCTTTTTAAATTTATTATTATTACTACTACTGTTATTATTGTGTGTGTGTACGATGTGTACCTGAGGCCTGTCATGACACACATGTGGAAGATTGTGGTGGTGTTGTGTTTCCCAAAATATTGTGCACCCTAATAAACTTATCTGGGGTCAGAGAATGGAACAGCCACTAAATACAGAGGCTAGAAAATGGTGGCACTCACAACTTTAATCCTAGCCTTCTGGAGGCATGGATCTCTGTGAGTTCAAGGCCACATTGGAAACAGCCAAGCATGGTGATTCACACCTTTAATCCCAGGGAGTGATGGCAGAAAGCAGAAAGATATATAAGGCGTGAAGACTAGAAACTAGAAGCTTTTGGCTGGTTAAGCATTCAGGCTTCTGAACAACAGTTCAGCTGAGATTCATTTGGATGAGGACTCAGAAGCTTCCAGTCTGAGGAAACAGGATCAACTGAGGATCTGGCAAGGTGAGGAAGCTGTGGCTTGTTCTGTCTCTCTGATCTTCCAGCATTCACCCCAATAACTGGCCTTAGGTTTGTTTTTATTAATAAGAACTTTTAAGATTCCTGCTACAGAAGACAGAGCAACTTTGGGGAGTTGGTTCTTTCCTATGGCCGTGGGTTTCAGAGATTGAAATCCTGACATCAGGCTTTCATGGTAAGGGCCACTGAGACATCTTGACAACCTCAAGACGTTTTTGTTGTTTTTATGAGTCCAAGTCTCACCATGTAGCTCAGGCTGTCCTGAAACTAACTGTATACTTAAGGCTGGCATTAACTTTATGGCCTTCTCTCTTTAGTCTCCTGAGTTCTAGGATTATACTGCAGAGGGCATGAAGTCATTCTGCACACAGATAAGTACTAGGAAAACCAGGAATGTTAAACACACAGGGTTGTCTCCTGTATACATGGAGGAAATGTATACCTGTTTGCTACCCAGAAAGCTGGGAACAGATATAGTTAATAGCCTGGTGACCTGTGATATGTGTAGGGCCAGGCAACACCCGAATCCCCTAGTCTATTATGTTTATCCCAGACTCTTCCTCCCTATCCCTTTGTCTTGAGCATTGTTTCTCAGTCAATAGAACCCATCCTAGGGGAGATGTTATATGGACCTAATTGGATTTCCTTCTTGCCTCACTCAGATCATTACTCTGCCAGCCCTGGTGTTTGCAGAGTCCCCCACATTATAGGTGTGTACCAACAAGCTGGCTTGCCCGAGATTTTTAACTTCACTTAGAGGAATTGGTGGGATGTGTGTGTGATTTACTTCATTTTCTTGGACATATTTTAAACCATTTTTAGCCTGATGTGGACTTAGGAGGTTGAGGCAATAGGATCAGTAGTTCAAGGCCAGACTTGGCTACATAGCAAATTCAATACTACATAGCCTGGGTTGTTTGAGACCTTGTCTCACAAAAGTAAAACAAAAACAAAACCCAACATTTTACACACAGAGACCATTGTAAAGGCTACTAATTATCCAGCACCCATTATGTTACTATTCTTATCCTACTTCCTGTTTCTCTTGTTTGGCTGTGTAAAGTGAAAAATCATATTCCTTCACCCACGCATCTTTTTTTTTTTTTAACTTCTTTATTGACTCTTTGGGAATTTCACATCATGTACTCCAATTCTGTTCACCTTCCGGTCCCTCCATATCCTCCCCTCATCCCTGCCATGCCCCCCATAAGGAAACAAATCAAAGAATGCAAGCAAGCGAACGAAAGCAAAAACAAAAACAAAACAAAAAACCCCAAACAAAACAAAACAAAACACAAACCACTTCAATAGAAAAATCTCATTGCTTCTCCTTTCCTGCTTCTCCATCACCTCTTCATTTGTCCTGGGGGCACTGGAGGCTTCAGTTTGCCACGTCGTGTACCTCTTTGTCCCGTCACTTTTACTGGCAAGTGTTTATTGCTGTGAGTCACTGGTCTGGTTCGAGGCCTCTGGTTTCTGGTTCACCATCATCACTGGCTCCTCACCAGAACTACTCTGGGATATCCCGTGGCTGCCACAAGTCTTAGAGATCTTGTGAGTATCGTTCCATAGGACCAGTCCCTTCACCAGCTCCAGCAGATCCTAGATGGGGTAGATGCTAGGGTGGATCAACCCAAGGCCTGGCTGTGGGCCTGGATGGTAGCCAAGCTGGTCAGTCTGGGCCACTGGGGGTGCCCACATCAGGTGATGAGGTGGAGTCAACTCCCCTACATGCATTCCCTTAGGGTCGGTTCACCTTGGCCTGTGTTGAGGGGTAGGAGCCATCTCTCCAGTATGCAGGGGCCAGCTCTCTTGCTGTAGTTAGTGTCCATCGAGAGGCAAGGCCAGCTTTCCCAGGGCCAGCAAAGGGCGTGGCCAGCTCAGCATGGTTCCTAAGACCTACTGAGGTTGACACAGGCCACAGACATCCCACACATACCCCAGCTGTAACTAGACCACGGACCCAGACATGGTCCTTCGCAGCAACTTGGGCCCCGTAGACATCCTGGCTCTGGGTAGTGGGACTGGCCACTCAGGTGGGAATGGTTATGGCCCTAACCTTGGGCCTCAATGTGACCTTTGGTGGCAATGCAGGACCTGGACTTCAGCATATACCCCAGCCACAGTAGAACCATGGAACCTGACATGGTCCTCAACAGTGGCTGTATCTGGATGCCACCACTGCCCCAGCAACAGTATGGCCCTGAGACATCAATATGGTCCTCAATCTCAGGTGCATCAGACCCTGGTTGCAGTAAGGCCACAGAGCCTGACATGGCCCTCAGAATGTCACCATGACATTGAGTTGCAGTGGAGGCCACTCAGATCTGGATATATCCTGGCCCTCAGACATCAACCTAGACTCAGGTGGCTGACTTGACCCTGAGCATCCTCGTGGCACTCGGTGACAACAGGAGCCACATACGTCAATCTGGGCTCTGGCTGCTATGGAGCCATGGACGCAGACATGGCCCTCGGCAGCAACCTGGGCCCAGATGACACCATGGCCCCAGATGGCAGTGCAGTCTACCCATATCTGTATGTCCCCTACTGTGGCGTGGCCCTCAGACTCCAACCAAGACACAGGCTCTGGCCCAGATCCCGGGCCTCTGTGTTGGCCCTAGTGGCAACCTGGGCCACAGTCTTCAACACAGACCCCAGCTGCAGCTGGGCCATGGACCCAGACATGACTTCAGGCAGAAGCTCAGCCTGGTCAACATCCTAGCTCCAAGTGGTTAGCCCCGGCAACTTGGATCAGGATGGCTCTGGTAGAAGTATGGCTCCTGAAAATCAATGAGGGCACAGGCTACAGCCCAGACCCCAGGATTCATGTGGCCTTTGGTGGCATCATGAGACATGGGCATGAACATAGGTCTCGGCTATGGTAGGACCATGGACCCAGACATGGTTCTCAGCAGCAGCCTAGGCCTGGTTGTCACTGTGGTCTCAGGTGGCTCCAAAGGCCACCCCGATTGGTACTGCCACAGTGGCAGCATAGATTGTGGATCCAAACACGGACCCAGGGGGTGGACCATCCCACTGGAATCAGCATAGCACTTGACAGCAACAGGAGCCGTGGACATCAACACAGACGCTGGCTACTGTAGGACCAGGGACCCCGATATGGCCCTTGGCACAGCCCAGCCAGTACACCCTGGCACCGGGTGACAAGCAGACCTGCCCCTCAGTCTACTCCTCATCGCTATCACCATGGATCCGGGTGGCAAGCAGGCTTCCAATTCTGCCCACTCTCACCATCTTCATTTCTTCTTTCTGCATCTTTCCATAGCACCTGAACCATTTCATTTATCTCTTCCATTTCTCCACCACTTATTTCTTTACTGAAATAAGGCCCACATGCCTGGCACTGCAAGGTGCTGGATGGGCCCCTGGTGGCCATCTTCCCACCAGCCAGGGCCTGGAGGACCCCATCACCCATATATCTTTTAGTATGTATCTCAAGACAAAGACTTAAAAATATAGAGGGCCATAATGTAATCGTAGCAAACAAAATTTAACAATAAGTTATTCACACAGATTTTACTAAAACCTTTTTCTGAGTATGCCAGGCAGCCTTGGGTCCTGATTGTTGCTAAAAAGCCTGCTAGATACAGCACCATCAGGAAATTACTGTGCTGATGGATGAAGTGCAAAAATAAAGGGCATTTCATCATAGCAACATGGTAACCATGGTGTTCTGGCAATCAGACTAGATGATCACTTGGATGCTTTGGCTCAAAATTCTCTTTCTATATACTGTTTCTTGGTATTTTTCCTCCCAAACTGTGAACAGGTGGTTTGAGCACACACAGTGGGCTGTTGAATTCAGATTAGCTTTTATTTTGTAGAAGTAATTAAGATTTTGGGCATTGAAGCTATGCTTGCTGGCTGAGATTTTACTTTGCACCATGTAATTTTGTGTGTTAGCTTCTCTGTGTCACAGTTTATTCTTTTGTGAAACTGCGAAAACTTCCCGACTGTTTGAAAGGCTTGTGGCGAAGACCAAAGGAAAGCTTATAAAAACACCCCAAACAGAAGAAGTGCTTAATAGATGATAGCTTATTCGTGTTTTTATTCTAGCTCCCATTATAAATAATTGTTTATTATGATCATTAAAAGCTGCCTTCTTTAATTAATGTTTTCTTCCCCACCACCCACTTATTTTCTTTCTTTTACTTTTGAGACAGGGTTACTCTAGCCTAGGCTATCCTCAAGCTACTGGTGATCATCGGCTCTTCGCTTCCCTGGTGCTAAGTGTGTGCTACCATGCCAGGCTTCAATTAACAACTTTTATGGCTTAGCCTAATTGTTAACATGCCTTGAGATTCTCAACACTTTCCTCCATAGTGATGAATTAATAGATCCATAGAAGTTGGAAGAAAGAAGGTGCAAAGGCTGGAATTCATTTTACTCTAAGACAGATGGATCACATTAAGCTATGGGACTGAGCTCAGGCAACACTAGACTGTTGGAAGCTTTCCTTTCTTCCTTCTTTCAGGAAAGACATTCTTGCGGATTTTTTTCTGTACTGAAGATTGAACTCAGGACTCACACATTCTAGGCAACCATTCTGCCACAGAGCTGTATTGCCCAGCCTTTAAACATTTCTATTCTGTTTTAGGGTCTTGTTAAATTTCCCATTCTAGCCTTGAACTCACTTGCTTTGTTGCCCAGGCAGGACTCACTTGCCTCAGCCTCCAAATTAGCTGGGAGCACCATCACATCTTGCATAGGAGAGACATCATTTTCAGCTTACCTGAAATTCTTTTTGTTCCTGTAGTCAAGAGACTAATTAAATCAGGCTTGGATGGTCTATAGAAGAGACAAGATGTTTATTCTTTTCTAGTTCTTGTAATAAAGTTATCTTTGCTTGTCTGACTATAACCCTTAGACCTGGCTGATAACAAACAAAGGGTTCTCTGGTTCCATCCAATTATTCTGTATTAGAAACATAATGTTGTGACAGTCACAGAGAAGAAGAAAACTTATTTCATCCTAACAAGAATGTCACCATGAAACCCTGAAGGGGCAGAGTTATTGGTGCCTGCTGTGTGTGTGTGTGTGTGTGTGTGTGTGTGTGTGTGTGTGTGTGTGTGTGTGTGAGTCTGTGATAAGCTACACAGCAGGAGAGAAGCCTTTCTGTATAAGCAAAGTTCATTCTCCAAGGAGCCCACCCTAACCTGTAGTATGAACACTCATCTAGATGCAATGTATTCCAAACATCATGGCTCAGTAGCTTTTTGCCAAATCCTAGAAAGACTTCAGTCTCTCACATCAAATATCCTCCAAAGTATTAAAAGAAATCATCTCTATGCTCACAATAAATTTTCCACTATAGATATGATGTCTGCTTCCACTTCTTTCTCCTGTATTGAAATCCATGTGTCTAACACCATACAGTGCAAAGCTATCTGGAGCTGTCTCATTTGCTACAATAGCCTTTCATGAGACTGTCACTGCCCGTGCCAAAATGGTGCCTTTTATGCTATCAACCCCAGCTGGGGTGTGTGTGTGTGTGTGTGTGTGTGTGTGTGTGTGTGTGTGTGTGTGTGTGTGTCTTTGTGTGTGTGTGTGTGTGTGTGTGTGTGTGTGTGTATGTCTGTGTGTGTTTGGTGGATGTAAGGTTGAGGGCTAGGTGGTAAAATTCAAACAATGAAAGAGAGACTTTCTTTTGTCTCCAAATAATGTTTCATCTTGCAAGAACTCTTGTGCTGATGGCCTCACAGAATCCTTGTTGAATAATCCCTATAGCATTTCCCTCTAAACCTCTCACTCTTTAATGAATCCAGAGCCAATTGGTAAGATGGAGGAGGGTAGACAACACCATCCTATTACCTTCCTATTGTCTTCAGAGATCTTCTTCCTCCTTTTAACACTGTCTCTAATAAATCCTCCTCTCTCCATCTAATGAAGAAACAGAAGCTCTTGGACATATGGCTGTTGACTAAAGGGGAGAGATGCAGTATTTGTTCTAGCAGCAGCAGCCAGCCAGCCAAAAAGTGCCAGGTGGTACACAGAACACCACAAGACTAGATTAATAAATGTAACAGATGGGACACTGTCGGTTACTTAGAGTCAATAAGAAGGGAAAAACAGTCTTGGTCCTGAGTGGTCAGAGAAGGGATTCTGAACAAAATGGAATGTCAGCTTCAGTGTGAAGTACAGGCAGGATTTAAACCAGAAGGCATAAACTCCGGTACCTGAAGAAGTCCGGCAGATCCTCCAAATAAAAATCTTAGCCAACTATGAGACACTGGGCATGGTGAGAACACAAAAAATTGGCAAGTACATGTTCCTTAAAAATTGAACACGTGATGAAAATTTAATATCACCAATATCACATCAAATTGGTACCACAAACTTCTCGGTGCATATTCACTACATTCACTGAGAAAGATGAAGCACCATTTATGTAAAATGTTTCCGAAATTTTTAAACCTGAATTTAATTATGAGGAAGTAGTGAGGTAAATCCAAATTGGATAACTGGAAACAAATCAGTCTGTGCTGTTCAAAAATGCCATTGTTAACACTGTGAAATTTTGCCAAGAGCAAACCTGCATTACAGAAAATGCTAAGCAAAGTTTATCAGGTGGAGGGAAACAATAGCACATGGAAACTCAGGTCCTCAAAAAGTCACAAAACACATTAAAACAACCATTTTGTGTATCTTCTTAATGTCTCTCTATATAATCTTTCCCATTGTGATACATATATAATTACTTAAAAATTGTGTACTGTCAAATGCATCATATGCAGTTTGTATTATATGTAGATTTAATATATACAACAACTATATGATAAAGTATTGTGAATTATGGACCTGTACAGGTGCAAGGTTTCTTCCTTTATAAATGGTTAGGCGGGTATTTATTATTTGAGAATTTCATACATATGCATATAATGTATTTGGATTAGATCCACCTAATACTCCCTTCTCTCCAACTCCTCCCAAACTTCCCCCACTTTCCCCTCCCAACTTCATGTGCTCTTTTTAAAATCCACCTAGTCCACTTAGTGCTGCCAGTACATGCATGGGTACAGGACCATCTACTGGAACATGGGTTGTTGTAGAGTATGATTTTAACTATGTAAAGATGTTTTACATTTGTTTATGCTGTGGAATATTACTTTAACTATGTGAAGGTGTGTGACATTTGTTTCTGCTGCCTTTGTTTATTATGTACAGATGTGTTGCTGTTTCACCCTGCCTGCCTAAGGCACCTGATTGGTCTAATAGAAAGCTGAACAGCCAATAGGTAGGCAGAAGAGGGATAGGCGGGGCTGGTGGACAGAGAGAATAAGTAGAAGAGAGAGGAGAAGAGAACGAGGGAGAAAGAAAGGGACATGCCTGGGGCCAGAAGCCAGGCAGCCACCAGCCAGCCAGACATGAGAAGCAGTAAAAGTATGACATACAAAAAGAAAGAAAGAAAGAAAGAAAGAAAGAAAGAAAGAAAGAAAGAAAGAAAGAAAGAAAGAAAGAAAGAAAAGCCCTGAGACAAAATGTAGATGAAGAGAAACAGGTTAAGTTATAAGAGCTAGCAAGAAATGAGCTAAACTAAAGCCAAACATTCAAAACTAATAAGTCTCCATGTAATGATTTGGGAGCTGATTGGTGGCCTAAAAGAAAGCCTGGTACAATGGGTAGCTTCTCAGGGGCTGCATCCCTGAAGAAAACTCATTCTTGCTTCCCCAGCAGTCATTGGCATTAGTTCCTCAGCTAAAGGTGGGACCTGTGATCCTTCTCCCCGTCCACGCTGGGATTTTGTCTGCTTGACCTTGTGCAGGTTTTGTTTGCGGTCAGAGCCTCTGTGAGTTCATGTGTGCAACAGCTCTATGTACAGAAAACACTGTTTGGAGTCTTTGTATTAATTGCCATCTACTGCAAAAAAGAAGCTTTTCTGATAGGGCTTGAAAGCTGCACTAATCTATGGGTATAAAAATAAGTATTTAGCCGGGCAGTGGTGGCGCACGCCTTTAATCCCAGCACTTGGGAGGCAGAGCCAGGAGGATCTCTGTGAGTTCGAGGCCAGCCTGGGCTACCAAGTGAGTTCCAGGAAAGGCGCAAAGCTACACAGAGAAACCCTGTCTCGAAAAACAAAATAAATAAATAAATAAATAAATAAATAAATAAATAAATAAATAAATAAATAAAATAAGTATTTAAGGACAGTTTCATACCATGTCCATTTAGCAGAATAGTAATTAGTAGGTTCTCCCCTAGGGCCTATGACCCCTTGGTCCAGTAAACAGTGCCAGGAATGAGTTCTATCATTTGGGTAGATCTTAAATCTAACCAGAAAGTGGCTGGATACCCCCAAAACATTCATGCCACTATTGCATCAATGGATGTATCTTGCTAGGCAGTCATTACTATACTTGATAGGGCTCATAGATGGGTAAGACCGTTGATTGCTTTTCTTCCTAAGTAGTAAGCAGAGCACCTTCCAGGACTGTAGTACGAATTTCTAAAGATCTTTTAATAAAAAAACCCAGAACCAGATATTGGGGTAAATGCTGAAAGATCAGAGAGACAAAGGAACAAGCCACTGCCACATCTTACCTCTAGGACACCACGGCCTGAAAAGGCCTCAGCCAATAGGCCTCTAGCCGAATGAGCTTCCCTAGCCAAAAAGCCTTTAGTTCCCATCTCCTCACGCCTTATATACCTTTCTCCACCCAGCCATTAAAGGCGTGTATTCTTCCCAAGTACTGGAGTTAAAGGTGTGTGCCACCAGTGTCTGTCTCTGTTTCTCTCCTAGACTGAGTCAATCTCATGTAGTCTAGGGTGACTGTGAACTCACAGGGATCCACCTGGATCTCTGTGTCCTGAGTGCTAGGATTAAAGGTGTGTGCCATCACTGCCTGGCTTCTATGTTTCATCTAGTGGCTTGTTCCATCCTCTGATCTTGAGGCAAATTTTATTAGGGTACAACAATATATCACCACACAGGACTATGAAAGATAGCTGGTAGGATGAAGCCTCTAGGTAAGTATCAGGTTGATTTCCCTGTGCTTTGTGACTCAAGTATATGGCATCCTCATCAATAGGGTCTGACCATCAAGTTAGACGGTAGTCAAGAGTAATGGCCAGTATTATTTTGTGGGGCCTATGGGATCCCAGTGACCAACTCAAAGGGAAGTAACCAACCTGGTCCTGAGCTTTTTGTTTGATTTTGTTTGATGGCATCTTGGAGAGGCATTATCCCTCCATATAGGTATGGGCAACTCCATTTAAACTGTATGTGGAAGTTTCTGTAATGGTAGATTTTTTGGTACCTACTTATTTTTGGTCAAGGATATCTTTCAACTTCTGATTCTCCTACCTCCACCTCCTGGGTTTTGGGATCACAGGCACTCACCACTATGCTTCAGAGTCGTGGGACTGGCAAAGTGTTCCTCAGTTCAGGCTCAGGAGAATGGCGAGGCCCTCTCTTGGTCCAAGTACAGATGTTACTAACGTGTAGAAAGTATCCACCACAGCTTCTTCTCATGTATGACTGCAACCTGAGGCTCCTCCCTTACCAAGATTAACTAGCTCACCTCCATGTTCAGCTGCACATAATAAACATGCCTCCTTATTCAGCTTTATAATAAACACAGTGAGTTTCTGGGCTGCTGGTGGTTTCCATTGAAGCACATGGCCCACATGATCCCAGATTTTCTGTACGTGTATATGTTATTTCTTCATTCCCTGTTGCCCCAGTCAGGACAATCCCAAAGCATTTCAAGTCTCAGCAAGTGGCACCAGAACAGTGACCCTGACTACAGGAAACTCCCATTGGTCAGGCAAAGGAATGCTCCCACAAGAAGCATGAAAATAAAGGTAAAAAGAAGTGCCTTTCCATGTATAAGGTATAAAACATGGGATAAGCAAAAACTAGAGATAGGCAATTGTATATGTACTTGAAGGAGATTTTAAGAAGGCATGAAATAAGGTAAAAACTCAACAGCTTTGTCAATTCTTAGACTATGTTTAGGAGATATACTCATGGTTTCCAGAATAAGGGAGAGTATATTTGAGAAAAAATAGAAAATTAAGGTATAGCTACCTGGCCAAAGGATCTCAATGTATTCCTATTTTTACTTTTGGTTTATGGATTCTTATACATAATCCCATAGACCCTCAGCCATTTCTTCACAAAAGTGTAGGCTCTGTCAAGTGGAGTCTTACCTCGTAGGTCTTGCCCCTAAGGTTGTGAAAGACTGTTCCCTTGTCTCCAATGGTGTTTGTTTGTTTGTTTGTTCGTTGCTGGTAAATAAAAGCTTTTATTAGGGTTGAGGAAACACACATACGGCAGGCATATGAAGACCTTCCACAAAACAGAGGAGACAACTGGAAATCCAAAGCCCAGCCTTTCCTTGAGCACTGGATTTTCTTTAAGTCTTAGAAAGGTCTTCCTCCCCTAACTTAGGATTGATCTAAATGAAGAAAGACAAGATAGCTGATTGGACCACCACTTATATAAATATGTCCTGATCTGACCTTGAACTTGTGAAGCCATTCCATTAGTAGGTGGCTCTATGGTTGGTATAAAAAACCTACAATGCCTTTGTTTTAAGCTTTTGTCTCAGGTCAGGAGAGTGAGGAAGAAGCCAGCCATCTTGGAGTTCACTATATTTATTACCTAGTCATGGTTGCTCACTCTACCTGCCTGCCTCTCAGGGAATCTGTCTAACTCCTGGTCCTTCGTTTTCACCTCTCAAAGGTAACTGCTCCTATGGTTTTAGGGGGTGCAGAGCACTCTCACTGCTTCTATGCTGGCAAAAGGGACAATGTAGAAGAGACCGCAGGGCACCTCAGAGAAGGGTCTAGGAGGCATGATAAAGCTTAACAGATGTCAAGGATCCAGAACATAAAACAGCCCTGTGATGATAGCATACATCCTTAGAGTATGCTATGTAAGTGAAATAGCATCTGTGACATACAAACAGTGAGGCTATGGAGCCTATTCTAATAATATAATGAAAACAGTTGAGGCAGTTTTGCCCATATTAGAGGAAGAGAACAGGCAAAAAAAATCCAAAGAACTTTCAGCTGGTGTGGTGGTTTGAATAGAACGGCCCTCATAGGCTCATAGATTTGAGTGCTTGGTCACCAGGGAGTGGCACCATTAGGAGGTGTGGCCTTGTTGGAGTAGATGTGGCCCTGTGGAGGAAGTGTGTCACTGGGGGAAGGGCTTTGAGATTTCAGAAGTTCAAGGCTGACTCAGTGTCTCTCTCTTCCTGTAGAACTCTCCAGCACCATGTCTGCCTGTGTACTGCCATGCTTTCCACCACGACAATAATGGACTAAACCTGTGAACTGTAAACCAGCCCCAATTAAATGCTTTCTTTTATAAGAGTTGCCACAGTCATGGTGTCTCTTCACAGCAATAGAACATCGAGTAACACAGAAGTTGGTACTAGGGACTGGAATATTGCTGTAATAGGCCTGACCATGCTTTTGTTTGGAAGAATGTGGACTTTGGGACTTTGGATTATAAAAGCAGTTGGACACTTTAAGTGGGGCTTAATGGGCTATCATAGTAGGAACATGGAAGAGAGTGGTGTTGAGGGCAATTTGAACTGTGAGGGCCCAGCTCAAGAAGTTTCATAGGTGAAGAATATTAGTGTGTGGCCTTGAGACCATTCTTGTGATATTTTGGCAAAGAATGTGGCTGCTTTTTTCCCCTTGTCCAAAAAGTCTGCCTGAGGCTAAAGTGAAGAGCTTTAGAGTAACAGCCCTGGCAAAAGAGATTTCAAAAATAGGCTTGTATGGACAGTGTCTTCAAGTTATTAGTGGCCAGTCTTATGAAGATCTATTATGGAAAGGAGCAAGACAAGGCCCTCGGAGGCAACCTGAATGTGGTCCCCTGGCAGTAGCATGGCCCTTGGACATCAGCATGGCCTTCTGTAGTAACATGGGCCACAGACATCAACACAGACCCCAGGCACAGTAGGACTGTGTTCACAGACATGGAGCTTGCAGCAGCACAAACCTGGACATCCATGGCCCCAGGTGGCAGCGCAGGCCACTCTCATCAATATGGCCACTGGTGGCAGTATTGTCCACGGACATCAATATGGATTCAGGCTGCAGCACAAACCACCGATATCCGAATGGTCTTAGGTGGTATCATGGGCCACGGATATCAACACAGACTCCGGCTGCAACACAACCTCAGCTCCAGACAATGCCTTTGGCGGCAGCTTGGACCTGCACATAACCATGGGCTCAGATGGCAGCTCAGGCCACTCATATCAGCCTGGAACCACTGTGCTTCTCTGTCTCTCCCAGCTCTCCACCACATACTTGCTCATCATAGGCGGCCTGGCTGTCATCCCTTCTTTCCTTTGTGATTCACTGAATTTTCTTTATAAGTTACAGACTTTGTTTCTTTTTATGTGTTCCTATGGGTATTTTCTTTGTGGTTACCGTTAATATTACATAACACATTTTAAAGCTATATCATTCTGTTTTAAGTTTATAATATTTAACATTTAATATTAACCAGCTCTCCCATTTTTTTCATTGTGATATCAAGGATTACATTTTTATGTATTGTAAACCCATCAGCATAAATTTGCATCTTGACATTTAAATTCTATGCACCAAAATTATAATCATAGATATGTCAGAACATGTTCCAAAAATGTAATTGTGTGAAGAGATTTCTGAGTGCTTGTGAGAAAACTCCAAGAAACCAAGACAAGAGTTTTGTGGCCTCAGTTTCTTCAAAAGATGGAATTGTTCTTGGAATGTGCTTTCATGCCCCTCCTGTGTGTAGCAGATAGGAGTGAGTTTACTTCAGATTATTCAGTACAACTGGCTATTGTTATTTGTTTATATGCATTGATGGAAAACATGTTTTTGCCACATGTGGCTTACCTTTGGGATTATACGCTTTACTCACATGACTCCTCTTAACCCTCAGAGTACAAATTGTCTGATGCTCTGGATAAAGTTAGCTATTGCATGAGACTTTAGTCCACCTCATTTATAGGCTGCATTCTCTCTCCTCTAATGCAGAAAACATAGGTGTTGATATATTTGTCCATGTATTTGACTTTACCAAGGAGCTTTATGTTTTTATATACTTTAATGGTTGCTGCCTAGTGTGTGGGTTTTTTTTAATGGTACTGAGGTTTAGTAGTTTCAGTGCCTGTCTTTCTGTAGCATGTTGGCAGGCCTTTTCCCCCTATGTCTTTTTGTGATCTTCCTTTACTGTGTGTCTGTGTCCTAAAATATCCTCTTCCTTGAAGAGCACTAGTCATTTTAGATGAGTTCCCTTCCCAATGATGTCATCTGAACTTAATTACCTCATAAATACTGTTTTCAAATACAGTCGCATATTGAGATGCTGAAAGTTAGTACTTCTATTTTTCTTTTAAAAAATATTCTTTGAGAATTTCATGCAGCATATTTTTCATTTCTTTTTAAATTTTATGTACTAACCCTCTGTCAGGTGTATAATTGATAAAGATTTTTTTCCTCATTCTGGAGGTTACCTCTTTTCTCAAATGATGGTGTCCTTTGCTGTACAGAAGCTTTTTAGTTTCATGAAGTCCCATTTATTAATTGTTATCTTAATCCCCATGCTATTGGGGTACTGATCAGAAAGCCAACATCATTCTAAATGGAAAGAAATTCAAAGTACTTCCACTAAAATCAGACTGTCCACTCTCTGATACCTATTCGATATAGTACTTGAAGTCCTAGAACAATAAGGCAATCAAAAGAGATCAAGGGTATAGAAATAAGAAAGAAAGACATGAAAGAATTCTTATTTGCAATCAAAATTACTTTATACATAAGATACCCTAAAGTCCCCAGAAACTTCCAAAACTGATAAATACTTTCAGGCAAGTCAATGGATGCAAAATTCACACACACACACACACACACACACACACACACACACACACACACACAAAGTCAGTAGCCTTCCTATATACAAATGACAAATGGACAGAGAAAGAAATCAGGGAAACAATACTCTTCACAAAAGCCTAAAAAAAAATCTTGGGATAACTCTAACCAAGCAAGCAAAAGACTTGTATAATAAAAATTTTAAGATATTGAAGAAATGAATGGAATAAGACACCAGAAGATGGAATGGCCACTGATGCTCATGGATTAGTAGAATAAATAATATGAAACTGGCCATCCTACTAAAAGTAATATACGACTTCAAGGCAATTCCCATAAAAATTCCAACACAATTATTCACAGAAATTGAAGTACAATTTTCAGCTTCATATAGAAATACATACAGAAAGAAAGAGACAGACAGACAGACAGAGAGACAATACATAAAACAATAATGAATAATAAAAGAACTACTGGAGGTACCACTATCCAGATCTCAAATTGAAGACCCAGTCATAAATTCACGCACATATGAACACCTGGTTTTTGATAAAGATCTCAGAAATACACACTGGAAAAAAAGATGGAATCTTCAACAAATGGTGCTGGTCAAACTAGATGACTTCCTGTAGAAGAAGGCAAATAAATAGATCCATATCTACCGCCCTGCACAAAACTCAACTCCAAATGGATCAAAGACCTCAACATAAAATGGATGCTTTGAGAGCACCACTGTGACTACTGATATAGTTAGATTGGCATCTATGGCATTTGTTTCTCTTTTCTATTTCTTATCCTTGTTCTTTGTTTCTGGTTTTTCTTTCACTGTATTTCTGACTTGATTCAATTCATCATATTCTCCCCCCTCCCCACTCTTTCTGCACATGCACATGCCACAGTACACATGTGGAAGTAAGAGGAAAACTTTTGTTCAGGATTCAGTTATCTCCTTCCAGCATGGATTCCTGTGACCATCCTTAAGTGGGTAAGTGCTTTTACCGGATAAGCCATTCTGACAGGCTTCAGTCAATATTTTATGATTCTGTTTGTACTCCTTTCTTAGCATATCCTTCCTTCCCCCTCTCCATTTTAATGGTTTCTCTAGGGGTAGCTATCAGTGATGTGCAAAGATGTACTAAGGACTCTAATAGAAAAAGTAGTCATGCCAAAAAGAAGTCTAATTCAAGCAAAAAGATGGAAATTTTTAAAAGCTAGAAAAATGCTGTAATAAAAATGAATAATGTGTTCACTGCTCTCAATGGTAGAGTGTACATGAATGAGAAGAGTTAATAAGCCTGAAGATTCACCAGAGGTTTCCCAAGCTGAAAAGGGAAGAGAAATTTAATGGAAAAAAATCATAGAATGGATTACCCATGAACTGTAAGACAACTACATACATACATATTCATAATGAGAACCCTAGAAGAAGGCAAAATGAAATGACAAGAGAAAGATTAATGACTGGAAAACTCCCCTAAATGTGCACCATCAAACCATAGACCCAGGAAGCTCAGAGATACCAATTCAGATAAATGGCCCCCAAACACGCACAGGCTAGTGCCATTCTCAACCTTAGCCCAGAGACACTTCTTTCTGCAATTCACAGCAGTTAATGCCGCCACTCATAACTGGTCAGAGTGCTGAGACTAAGTGACTGTTGAGTGCCCAGCTTTAAATGGGACAGCTATATCAAACCCCCATTCAAAGCTCAGGAAATATCATGGAAGATAGGGAGGAAAGACGTGAAGTGTTGCCTTCTAGACATGACATGGCCATTGTCCTCATTAACTCATTGCAGCTGTGGATACCCACACAAGACCTTCACATGCTCCAGCCAACAAGATCAGTCAACATCTCATCAGGCATCAGTAACTGGACTCCATGTGTTTCAAAAAATAAAGAAGACGTGAAGGTGAGAGGGGGATGTGTTGAGGTCTGTTGAGGATAGGTGGGAAGGTTGGTTAGGATCAAGATAAATATGTATGTGAGTATGTATGAAGTTGTCAAAGAATAAATAAATAACATAGTATGCATAGATAAAGAAAATATCTGGAAAAAAGTAAAACAGAAAAACCTGAGTCTATATCTACAGAAGAGCAAAGATAATAACTGCATCAGACTTTTCTTCAGAAACTATGCAAACAAGAAGAGTGGAGTTAAATATTTAGTGTAACTGTAAGAAAAAATTCAGAACCTCAAATTCTGTATGTAGTGAAATCATCCTTCAAAAGTGAAAAAAGAGAAAAAAAATTCTGACGAACAAAGCTTTGAGAATTTTGTTTCAAATAGAACTGATTGAGAAAGAGAATAATATGAGTTAGAAGCCTGGATCTATTTTTTTTTAAGGAATAGCATTAGAGAGGGAATGGATAGAGTAAAAGAAAAGGCTTTTCTTTTTCTAAATGAATGTCATAGAAAAAAGTGTTTAAGATAATAACAAAGATGCCAGTGCTCATATCTTTTGCATAAGAAAGATGGGTGACAATGATACAGAAGAAACTCGAAGTGATAGAATTGGTGCTGTGAAGAACTTACTAATAGATTTGCTTAGGAGACATTAAGTCACACAAGTAGAATTTAGCTAAAGGAGCACTGCCTCCAAAACACCCCAAAAATAAGTAGTCTACTAAAGAGCCCTGGTAGAGAAAAGGGAAATCGAGGCTAGGATGTTGTGGTGGTTTGAATGAAAATGGCCCCCAAAGGGAGTGGCACTATTATGACATGTGGCTTTGTTGGAGAAGGTGTGGCTTTTTGGAGGAAGTTTGTCTCTGTAGGGGTGGGATTTGAGGTCTCTTTTGCTCAAGCTACTCTCAGTGTCTCAGTCCACTTTCTGTTGCCTTCTGATCAAGATGTAGCCAGCACCATGTCTGCCTGCATGCTGCCATACTCCCCGCCATGATGATAATGGATTAAACCTCTGAAACCATAAGCGAAGCACCTCAGTTAAATTTTTTCCTTATAAGAGTTGCAGTGGTCATGGTGTCTCTTCACAGCAATAGAAACCCCAACTAAGACAAAAATAAATGTTTATTCACCAGGATTGAACAGCCATTAGGTTCCATTCCCCTGACAAAGGAGACAGCCCTAACTTGCAACCAGCCATTAGGCCCTGACTCCCAACCCCAAGGACATAACTCTAATGGGCAGTTTGGGGTGGCAGCATAGGATCACACTCATCCTTTAAGTTCTGGTCTGCCTGTAAGTCCCCTGTGCTCTTATCAAGAACAATTTAATTCTGCCATGTGGGTAGGATGAACCTGGGCAACAAGTATTTGAAAAAGAACAATACTGGTGTGCTTAAAAAGAATTCTGGCAATTTCTAATTTCTTTGCTATGTAAATCTATCTGCCTAAGTAGCCAGATTGGTGGTCTCCTGTCTCTTTAAATTGTTTGAAGTGTAACCTGGAACTGGGACCTAAAAAAGATTTAAGGATGACAGTGTATATAAAATGCAGAAGCCGAACGTATAGATAAGCTTACGAAATCTTGTGTTGGGAATTGGCTCTTATTTGGTTGGCCAGGAGCTTAAGTAAAGAGCTTTTCCTTTATCTCCAAGTATGTGGAGTGATTTCTCACTGAGAATGTATGCTACTTCTATAACAATGGCAGTGATGAAAAGATCACAAGGAAGGAATCAATCAGAAATCATTTTAATGAGGTACTTAACACATGTCACAAAGTAGTATGGTATTATTCAAACATGGATTTCTATTTTTAGTCAAATGAGAAGAAAAGCAAGAGGTAGGAGGGCATCTTTTCTAATCTTCACATACGCACTTGGTGTCGTGGTAATTGATTCATAACTCTACCTTAGCTTTCTCATCCTATATATGCGGAGCCTACAAGCTAACCAGAGGTAAAAGTTTTGGATGGTCTTAGACCCTTCTAAGAATGTGTCCTACACTATGAGTGCATGGAACTGTATTGCTTCCCAGATTCCATAAGAGGTTTTCACAATCATTTCTAAACGTATCTCCAGTCCTAACCTCTTTTACAGGCATCCATGTCTATCTCTTTCTTTATCTTCATCTCTGTCCTTTCTATCATCGTGCTCAAGGCTGCAGCAGCCTTTAAACACTGTTAAGAACAGCCTCCCTCAAGGCCTATAAATATCTGAGTCACACAAAACAAAAGAAAGCCTTTGTGCCAGTTCTGGAAGGAGCCTGCAGGCAGGTTGAGGCCCATACCACAATTTTTTGACAGTAAGGTCTGAGTTACTCAAGCACAACCAACTCATGCCGGTGCTGATTTAGGGCACCATGGCATGATGAACAGGCGATTGAAACAGCACAACACTGGCTTAGCAGAAAGCAACGTCTATTTTCTCCATCATCTTTCCTTCATTGCAAGCCTTTCAGCACAGTCCATAGTTCTTGAAACGCTGATTCTAACCATTTTTCTAGCTGCTTTTGGAAGGAAATGCAGATCTACTTCGTTATTTTCAGTGACTAATGTATCCTAATTTTAAAAACAATATACTCACCCAAACAATTATGTGAAGCCTGAAGGCTGAGATGGCTTTAGAATTTATAACGAGACTGGTTGAAAAAGACTGGTGAACTCCTTTTCAAACTGCATTTGCAAACACATTATATACATTTGAAAAAATACCAACACCATGGATATGTGAGAATGGATGGAAGTTGTGAGAGGAGGTGATAAAACCTTTCCAGGCTCCTCTCGGTTCGTTATTTAGAATGCTGTGTCTACAATTTGGTATGGGAAGATGAACTTGATGGACAACCATCGGTCCCCTCTCCTTTCTTTTTGTCAGATACAATTTAGGCTAGAGACTTGCACATGCTAGCCAAGAGCTCTATCTTTGAATTATGTCCTTGGTCCCCAAAAGTCTCGTCTACAGAGGACTTGCAAATCAAAACAGAAAAAAAATACTTGTCTGAATTTTGGGTGAGGCCCAGGTTTACTGAACCTTTTTCTCTCATTCTGCTTTCAAATAAAGAAAGTACGTTAGTGTAAAGAATAGGTTAAAAACTGTTCTTAGCTTAAGACTGTGGAGCCTGCATGGGCCCGGACTAGGCCCTCTGCATACGGGAGACAGTTGTGTAGCTGGGTCTGTTTGAGGGGCCCCAGGCAGTGAGATCAGGATTTCTCCCTGGTGCATGAACTGGCTTTCTGGAGCCCATCAACTATGGTGGGATGCCTTGCTCACCCTTGATGCAGGGGGAAGGGCTTGGTCCTGCCTCAAATGAATGTACGAGGCTTTGTTGACCCCTCATGGAAGCCCTTACCTTTTTGGAGATGGGGATGGGTTAGAGGGGGGAGGCCTAGGGGAGCAGCGGGAGGAGGGATGAGAGGGGATCTGTGGTTGGTATGTAAAATGAATAAAATTTTTTAAAATAAAACTGTTCTTAAGCAACACATAGTGGCTCATGCCTTTTATCCCAGAACTTGGGAGTAGAGACAGGCAGGTCTCTATGAGTTCAAGGTCAACCCGGTCTACATAATGAGTTCCATGACAGCAAGGGCTATGTAGAAGGATCCTTGTCCCCCTGGCCTCCCCTTCTTCCAGCCTCCAACACCAGCAACCATTTCCCTTAAACAGGTGACACACAGCCAACAGAGTCTCTGAAAATCCAGAGAGGAAACAGAAACCAAGGAACAAAACACCCACCCAACAAAGACAAGCCCAGAAGTCAGCACCTAGACCTATTATCATCCCCAACCCAGATGCTTAGATGCCAGTCTAAGAACACAATCAATAACAGCCAGGGCAGTATGTCTCCACCAGAGCCCAGCTATCCTACCACAGCAGGCCCTAAATATTCCAACATAGCTGAAGCACAAGTAAAAGACCTTAAAGCCAACTATATGAAGATGATAGAGGTCATTAAAGAGGAAATGAATAAATCCCTTAAAGAAAGCCAAACAAACAGTTGGAGGAAATAAATCCCTTTAAGAAAGCCAAAAGAAAATAAACAGTTAAAGGAAATGAATAAGACTGTTCAAGACCTGAAAGTAGAAATAGAAGCAAGAAAGAAACCACAGGGGGAATTCTGGAAATGAAAACTTTAGAAATTCAAACAGGAACCAAGCTTCACCAACAGAATACAAGAGGAGGAAGAGAGAATCTCAGCCATAGAAAAAATGGTACATCAGTCAAAGAAAACGTCAAATCTAAAAAAATCCTGCCACAAGCATCCAGGAAATCTGGGACGCTATGAAAAGACCAAACCTAAAAATAGTAAGAATAGAGGAAGGAGAAGATTTCCAGCTTAAAGCCCAGAAAATACTTTCAACAAAATCGTAGAAGGAAATTTTCCTAACCTAAAGAAGGAAATACCTATAAAGGTATGAGAAGCATACAGAACACCAAATAAACTGAACAAGAAAACAAAGTCCTTTTGCCACATAATAATCAAACATTAAACATACAGAACAAAGAAAGAATATTAAAAGCTGCAAGGGAAAAAAACAAGTAAAATAGGCAGACCTATTAGAATATCATCTGACTTCTGAATGGAGACTCTAAACGCCAGAAGGGCCTGGACAGATTGCTACAGACTGTAAGAGACCAAAGATGCCAGCCCATTTTACTATAACCAGTAAAACTTTCAATAACCATAGGTAGAGAAAATAAGATATTCCATGATAAAGTCAAACTTAAACAATATCTATAAATATCAAGTCCTACAGAATGTGCTAGAAGGAAAACTCTAACCCACGCAGGTTAACTACATCCATGAAAACACAGGAAATAATCTCACCCTAGCAATACTAAAAGAAGGGAAACAGACACACACCACCACCACCACCACCACCACCACCACAACAACAACAACAACAACAACAAAATAACAGGAATTTACAATCATTGGTCATTAATATCTCTCAATATCGATGGGCTCAATTCCCCAATAAAAAGACAAGACTAACGTAATGGATGTGAAAACAAGATCCATCCTCTGTTGCATACAAGAAACATACCTTGTGCCAGTGGTGGCACACGCCTTTAATCCCAGCACTTGGGAGGAGAGCCAGGAGGATCTCTGTGAGTTCGAGGCCAGCCTGGACTACCAAGTGAGTTCCAGGAAAAGTCGCAAAGCTACACAGAGAAACCCTGTCTCGAAAAACCAAAAAAAAAAAAAAAAAAAGAAAAAAAAAAAAGAAAGAAAGAAAGAAAGAAAGAAAGAAAGAAAGAAACATACCTTGACATCAAGGATAGACATTTCCTCAGGGTAAAGGGTTGTAAAAGGGTATTCCAAGCAAATGGACCTAAGAAACAAGCTGGTGTACCTATTCTAATATCTAACAAAATAGACTTCAAACCAAAATTAGTCCAACAAGATGGGGAAGGATACTACATACTCATCAAAGGAAAAATCCACCAAGATAACATTTCAATTATTATTATTCTCCCTGGGAAGGTGAAACAGAATAGATTTTGTGAAAGGACTGGGGGCAGGTGGGGAATGGGAACAAGAGGGTCAGGTAGAGGGAGAGAGTGTAGGAAGAGACAGTTGGAATTGGGGGGCACTTGTGGTGCAATATGAAACCTAGTGCAATGGAAACTTCTTGGGATCTATGAGGGTGACCCTAGACACAAAGTCTAAACTGTCCATCTCTTGTAGCCAAACAAGGGTTCCAGTGGTTGGACTGGGTTGCATTTAGTTGAGTTGTTGGTTGAGTTGATCACGTGGAGATCCCTAACCAACCCAGGCTGATGATAGGACAGAGGGTTGTTCTCTGAAAACTGACAGTAGGGCTCATTGCCAAGAACAACAACCACACAGATCTTTGAATGTAGATAGGTCAAACTGTTGCCTGTGTGAAGCCTTCACCCCTATGTTCTAGTCTCTTTGGCCCAGGAAGGTACTCTGCAGGCGATGGAAAAAGAAACCTGGACACCAACCCAGCCACAAAACCCTCCACCTACAATCTGTCCTGCCTGCAACATGTGCTGGGCCAATGGTGATAAGAACTTGTGGGAGTGGCCAACCAATACCTGGTTTAACTTGAGGCCCACTCCATAAGAGGGAGTCTGTGCCTGACACTGCCTGGATGGGCAGGAACTGGAGACTGGATGGTCCAGAGACCTAGGGTGAAACCAAGCAGGACTGCCAAAAACAAAAACAAAACAAAAACAAAAAATCAGTGAAATGATTCCTAATGATACTCTGCTATACCCACAGATCGGTGCCTTGTCCAGTCACCATCAGAAAGGCTTCCTCCAGCAGCAGATGGGAACAGATGCAGAGACCCACAACCAGACATTATGCAGAGAGAGAGAGAGAGAGAGAGAGAGAGAGAGAGAGAGAGAGAGAGAGAGAGAGGAGAGAGGGAGAGGGAGAGGGAGAGGGAGAGGGAGAGGGAGAGGGAGAGGGAGAGGGAGAGGGAGAGGGAGAGGGAGAGGGAGAGGGAGAGGGAGAGGGAGAGAGAGAGAGTCTAAATGGGAGGTCTCTACCAGGTCCCTCCCCTCGGAGATCAGGGAACCCTACTGAAGAGGAGGAGGAAAGATTGTAGGAGTCAGAGGGGATTGAGGACACCAGGAGAACGTGGCCCACTGAATCAGTTAAGCAGGGCTCATATGGGCTCACAGAGACTGAAGCGGCAAGCAGCAGGTTTGCATGGGTCGGCACCAGGTCCTCTGTGTATATGTTATGACTGTTAGCTTAGAGTGTTTATGGGATTCCTAACAGTGGGAGTGGAGTTGTCTATGACTCTTTTGTCTGCTCTTGGGACTTCTTTTGTCCTACCTGGATTGTCTTGTCTGCCCTCAATATGAGGGCTTTTTGCTTGTCTTACTGTATCTTGTTTGGTTGTGTTTAGTTGTCTCTTAGAGGCCTGCTCTTTTCTGAAGGGAAACAGGGGGAGTGGGTCTAGGGGAGAGGGGAGGTTGAGGGAGCTGGAAGGAGTGGAGGGAGGGGAAATTGTCGTCAAGATGTATTATATGAAGAGTAGAATCTATTTTCAATTAAAAAAATGACAAAAAACAAAAACAAAAACCCGTTCTTAGGTTCATCTACTTCTTTTCCCCTCATGCCTCAACCTTCTCCCAATCCATACTCTCTGAGCCTTTTTGAGAAAGAGTATGCTTTGAAACTGGACACCCTGCATGGATGCCAACCCATGACAAAAAGAACATTCTATCCAAGCCCACTAATGCCCATGACCACCAGGTGGCAGCTGGACTCTGGAGACTATTACCCCAGACACATCTCTAAGACTAATTTTGAGTGGAAGTTTCTTAATTCCTCTGTGTAATGTTGTCTTGGAGCTTTACAGAAGAAGAGGCAGTTTTTCAAATTGACTGACTTAAACAGAATCATGGAGTTGCCTCTCAGGCCAAAGAAATACCCAATAGCTTCAGGGTTTGTTTTCTAGGGAAAGAGGAGGGTCAGGGCCATACTATCACTTTGTAGCCTAGATTAGATTTAAGCTAATGATCCTCTTTTCTCAGTCTTCTGAGTGCTAGGGTTACTGATATAACCACCACAGCAAACGAGATCTATTAGTTTTGATATAGAAGGTTAATTATCACCCCTAGAGTACCTTGGAAATTATCTGGGGGAATTTTTGAGTTTTTTTTATGTTATATGGGAAGGGGTATTTAAGCCATAGATTATTTTCTTCATATTAAAAGTACAACCCTAGGTCATGCACCAGTCCAGTCTGGTGATTTCCCCAGAACCTCGTCTAGCTGAGCCATGTCCACACTTCCAGGCAACCCATATTGTGTCCAAGAACCGTTAAGTTCTCTTGACTGTTGAGCTCTCTCTCTCTCTCCAGCCCCAACCTGTGTCTTTTGATTAAAAAGTTAAGGCCATTAATATGTAAGGTTATTTTTGAAAAGAGGGTGCTGATTGCTATCTTTTTTGTTTTGCTGCTTTTGTGCTTAGTCACAATTTGTGTTTTAGGAACAATAGTTTCATGTGTTTTCTTTCTGCCGCCTCTTCACTCTTCTTCCCCTCTTCAGTCTGAAGTATTGGTTCTAGTACTCTCTGTAGGGCTGGTTTGATGGACATGAATTCTTTTAGACTATTTGTATCATGGAAAGTTTTTCTTTCTCCTTCAACTATGGCAGGTAGTTTGGTGGGATACAGTAGTCTGGGTTGGCATCTGTGCTCTTTTAGAAGTTGGAGTACATGTTCCATGTTCTTCTAGCTTTAAGTTCCCATGGAGAAGTCAGTTGTTATTTGGATGAGTTTTCCTGTGTATGACTTGTGATTTTTCTTTTGCAGCTTTTGATACTCTATCCTTATTCTGTATATATTTTAAATATAGTACACCATGTTAACTTTCATTTCAGGTCCTGTAGCCTGGTGTCCTGTATCCTTCTCATATCTGTCTTGTATCATATCATGGCTGTTGTCTTATTTGGGGTTTCTATTGCTGTAATGAAACACCATGACCAAAAGCAACTTGGGAAGGGAAGGGTTTATTTGGCCTATATTTTCACATCAAAGGAAGTCAGGACAGGAACTCAAACAGGGCAGGAACTTGGAGGCAGGAGCTGATGCAGAGACCATAGAGAGGTACTGTTTACTGACTTGCTTCCCATGGCTTGCTCATCCTGATTTCTTATAGCACACAGGGCTACCAGCCCAGGGATGACACCACCCACAGTGGGCTAGGTCCTTCCCCATCAATCCCTAAATAAGAAAATACTCTACAGGCTTGCCTACAGCCTGATCTTATGGAGGCATCTTCTTAATTGAGGTTCCCTCCTCTCAGAAGATTTTAGCTTGTGCCAAGTTTACATAAAACTATCCAGCACAGGGATATCTGTCCTTAATTTGGAGAATTTTTCTTCTATGATCCTATTGAAAGTATGGTCTGTGCCATTGACCTGGGATTCTTCTTCTATGCCTATAATTTGTGGATTTGAACTTTTATGCTGTCTCAAACTTCCTACAAATTCCTTTCATATACTTTACATTTTTTTCATAATCTTTGATTGAATAATTCAAGTCCTCTGCTTTATCTTCAAGTCCTGATATTCTGCTTTCTGCTTGATCCATTTTAATTGTAAGGATTTCCCATAACTTTTTAAATTGGGTTATTATTGGGTTATTGAGTTTTTCATTTGTTTTACTTTGAGGTTTTTTTTTTTTTTAAGTGTGGTAGTTTGAATGAGAACGGCCCTCATAGGATCAAATGTTTGAATGCTTGGTTCTCAGTTGGTAGGACTATTTAAGAAGGATTAGAAGCTATGACCTTAATGGAGGAGATCTGTCCCTGGTGGCCAGCTTTGAGGTTTCAAAAGACTCATGCCATTTCCAGTGTCCTCTTAATCTCTCTCTCTCTCTCTCTCTCTCTCTCTCTCTCTCTCTCTCTCTCTCTCTCTCTCTGTGTGTGTGTGTGTGTGTGTGTGTGTGTATGCATGTGCATGTGCCCTTCTGCTTGTGGATCCAGATGTGAGCTCTCAGATGTTCCTGCTGCTATGCTGCCATCATGGACTCTAATCCTCTGAAACCATAAGCCCAATTAAACAATTTCTTTTATACGTTGCCTTGATCAGCGTTTTGTCATAGTAATACAAAGGTACCTAATACATTCATTATATCTACATTTGCCAAATTCAGTTTTCATATCTTAAATTGTCTTTGTCATTTCATTAAGCCATATATTTGTGTTTTCTTAGATATCACTCAGTAGTTTATTCTTACCTTCTTCAAGTTCATAGAGATCTTCTTTATATGGCTTGAATTCTTTGATGAAGTTTATGACTGTTCTTTTAAATTCTGTGTCCTGGGGTTCATCTAGGTAATTCTCATTGGAAGATATTTATGCAGGACTTGTGGACTTAGGAGAAGACATATTGACTTGGCCTTTCATGTTGCTAGTTTTTGTGATATGGCCTGGCCATGTGGTCTTCTTTCATTGGTTCTGTGTTTTATATGAGAGTCTACCCTGATTCTATTGAGTGTAAAGTTTGACTCTGTTTTCACTGTTGCATTAGCTTAGTTGATTTTAGATCACTCTTGAAGAGTTGGCAGGTCGATCCTTCATTTACTCAGTGTTGTTTTTTTGTTTTTGTTTTTGTTTGTTATTGGCAGGTTGGGGGTGATTCCAAGTCAGTGAAAAGCAAAAAAGGGTGTTAATATGACTCCAGGATAGACAGCATGGGCTAGTGCCCAAGCTGTACTGAGCTGGGCCTGGGATATGAAGGCAGCACAGGCTAACATGGATCCATGCCACTCACCCAGTTTGGGCTAGTGTGCAGGCTGAGTGACTTGAGAAGAACAATCTGGAAGTATAATGTGATAGGGGTGGGCAGAGATCTGGGTCACTTATCTGATAAGCAGCATGACCCCAGAAAGGTCTGGGAGTGATAATGGTACATGTGAACAAAGTTCTGAGGAACTCACAAGGCTAGATTTGTGTATAGGCTGTATGACCCCTGCTAGGCCTGGGAGTGTGGAGATGGCATAGGTAGGTGAGGTTCTGGGTAACTCATCATGCTGGGCCAGTGCACAGGCTGTATGGACCCAGGTAGGTCTGGGAATGTGGGGATGGCCAGGGCTAGTACAGTTCTGAGGAACTCACCAGGCTTGGTTACTGTGCAAGCTGCATGACCTGAGCTATGTTGATGAACATGGTTACAGTGTGGCCAAGTGAGATTCTGGAGAACTCACCCAGGTTAGGTTCCAAGCATCCACATGGTGGTTCACAGCTGCATGTAACACCAGTTCAAGGATGTCCAATGCCCTCTCTGACCTATTTGAACTCCTGCACACACACGCATATACTGAGGCACACAAATATACACAAAAATAAATACAATAGAGGCTAGAGAGCTGGGTAAGTGGTTAAGAGCTCTGGCTGCTCCTCCAGAGGACCCAGATTCAGTGCTTAGCATCCACATGACTGTTCAAAATTGTTTGTAACTCCTGTTTTAGGGGAACCAACACCCTCTTTGGGTCCTTGAGAGTACCAGACATGCCTGTGGAAAGAGATATAAATGCAGGCAAAATATTCATACACATAAAATAAAAATAATACAATAAATACTTTTAAAGGTGCAAGTTAGTTGAATGGATTAAGAAACATCTTTTTGTTGTTTAGAAGAAACTCATCTAACCTTGAAGGATAGGCACCACTGTAGAGTGAAAAAGCTAGAAAAATGGATTCCGAGCAAATGGAATCAGGAAACAAGCAGGTGCTGCTTTTCTAATATCTGACTGACTTCAAACTAAAATTAATCAGAAAGGATAAAAAAGAAAACTTCATTCTGATCAAGGGAATAATTAACAAAGAAGACATTACAATTCTAAACATATATGTACTAAACTCTGGTGTACCCCATTTCATATAAAGCATACTACTGAACTTAAAGGCACGTATTAATCACAACTAAGTAACAGTGGGTGATTTCTCCTACTTTCTCCAATAAAAGTCATTTAGATAAAAAATAAACAAAAACAAAGAAACAGTGAAGGTAAGTGACATCATAAATCAAATGAACCTAATAGATATCTACAGAATATTCCACCTAAACCTCAAGAAACACACATTCTACTCAGCAGCCCATGGATGCTTCTATAAAATAGACCACATACTGGGATACAAAACAAATGCCAACAAAAAATGGAAATAACCCCATGCATCCTATCTGATTATAATGCAATTATCTTAGTTATTGTTCTATTGCTGTGAGGAGACACCATGATCAAGGCAACTCACAAAGTAAAGCATTTAATTGAGGACTTGCTTGCAGTTTTAGAGGGTCAGTCCATGATCTTCATGGCAGGGAGCAGATAGGCATGGAGCTAAAGCTGGAGCAGTAGCTGATAGCTTTACATCCTGACTGATAGGGCATCAGGTAGAGACACTGAGCTTGGTGTGGGCTTTTGAAACATCAAAGCCCACCCCCAGTGACACACCTCCTCCAACAAGGGCATACCTACTCCAACAAGGCCATACCTCCTAATCTGGCTAATCCTTCTCAAACAGTTCCAGTCCCTGAGGACTAAGCATTCAAATATATAACCCTGTAGAGGCCATTCTCTTTCTAACACCACTGCAGTAATGCTTAAAATAAACAGCAAATGAATCTCTCATAAAGGTTAAACAACAAATGAATCAAAGAAGAAATCAAGAAAGAAAATTTAAAATCTCTGTAAGTAAATGAAAATGAAAACACGACACAACAAAACATGTAGGGCACATTAAAGACAGTCCTATGAGGGAAATTTATAGCTTTAGGTGCCTAGGTTAAAAACCAGAAAGCACCCAAATAATTGACTTGGTAATGCAACTCAAGAATTTGGAAAAATAAGAAAAATGAAACAAACCAAATCTACTACAAGACAAGAAAGAAAATCAGAGCAGAAACTACTGAAACTGAAATGAAGAAAATAGTACAAAGAATCAACAGATCTAAGAGCTGGTTCTTTGAGAAGATAAACAAGATAAGACCCTTGGCCCAACTAACTATAATGAACTAAAGAGATGATTCAAATTAACAGAATTAGAAATGAACAGCGAAGTGAGGCCTAATGGCCAGGGAAGCAGAGGCGTGCAGATCTCTTAGCCTGGTCTACAGAGTGAGTTCCAGGACACCCAGGACTATACAGAGTAACCTTGCCTCAAAAAAATAAAATAAAGAATAACAACAAAAAGAAATGAACAGAGAATCATTACAATAGACAGAAAAGAAATCCAGACTAATATAAGGGAATATTTTAACCACCTGTACTTTATTAAGTTAGAAAGCCTAAAAGAAATGGATGAATTTCAGATTCATCTGAGTCACTAAAAGTAAATCCATACAGATCAACAACTTAAACAGATGCACAACAAGTAAGGAAATTAAAAGAATAATAAAAAGCTCTCGTCACCCCGCCCCCCTGAAATGGCAGGTCCAAATGGATTCTTGAATTATCTTCTATTAATTAAAATTTTCATTTATTTTACATTCCAACCACAGTTACCCCCCTCTCCTCTCCTCCCACTCCCTCCTCCTGGCTCCTCTCTGGCCCCCTCCATCCACTCCTCTGTTTCTGTTCAGAAAGGGGCAAGCCTTCCATGGGAAATCAGCAAAGCATGGCATATGAAGCTGAGGTAGGACTAAGATCCTCCCTTCGTTTTAAGGCTGGGCAAGGTGACCCAGTATGAGGAAAAGGTTCCCAAAAGGCAACTCAAGCATTGGGGACAGGCCCTGATCCCACTACTAGGATTCCCACAAATAGACCAAGCTACACAACTCTCACACATATGCAGAGAGTCAGTCCCATGCAGGCTCCACAGCTGTTGGTTCAGAGTCTGTGAGATTCTATGAGCCCAGGTTAGTTTCTGTAGGTTCCCTTGTGATGGCCTTGGATCCCCTGCCTGGAACAATTCTACCTGTATCTCTTCAACAGGATTTCTGGAACTTGACACAGTGCTTGGCTGTGGATCTGTGTATTTGTTTCCATCACGTGCTGGATGAAAGTTTTCTGATGACAATTAGGGTAGTTACCAATCTAATCACAGAGGATGGCCAGTTCAGGCACCATCTCCATTTCTGATAAGAGTCTTAGCTGGAGTCATCCTTGTGGATTCCTGGGAGTTTCCCTGGCACCAGGTTTCTCCCTAATCCCAAAATGGGCCCCTATCAAGACATATCTTTCATTGCTCTCCCTCTCCATTCTGCCCCCAATCCTCCCAACCCGATCCTTCATGTTTCCATCCTTGACCCCCACCCCTACCCCTAGTTTACCCAGGAGATGTATTCTATTTTCCCTTCCCAGGGAAATCCATGCATCCCTCTTTGGGCCTTCCTTGTTACCTAGCCTCTCTGGAGCTGTGGATTGTAGCATGGTTATCCTTTACTTTACAGCTAATATCCACTTATGAGTGAGTACATACCATGTTTGTCTTTCTGAGTTTGGGTTACCCCACTCAGGATGATTTTTTTTCTAGTTCCATCCATTTGCCTGCAAATTTCATGATATCATTGTTATTTATAGGTGATTAATACACCACTGTGTAAACATTCCACATTTTCTTTATCCATTCTTCAGTTGAGGGGCATCTAGGTTGTTTCAAGGTTCTGGCTATTATGAATTATGCTGCTATAAACATAGTTGAGCAAGTGTCCTTGTGGTATTATTGAGCATCCTTTGAACATATGCCCAAGAATGGTAGGGCTGGGACTTGAGGTAGATTGATTCCCAATTTTCTGAGAAACTACCATATTCATTTCCAAAGTGGCTATACAAGTTCCACTTGCTCTACATTCTCTCAAACATAAACTGTCATCAGTTTTTTTTTTATCTTAGCCATTCTGTCAAATGTAAGATGGCATCTCAGAGTCATTTTGATTTTCATTTCCCTGATGGCTAAGGATGTTGAACAATTCTTTAAGTGTATCTTGGACATTTGAGATTCTTCTGTTGAGAATTCTCTGTTTAGATCAGTACCCCATTTTTAATTGGATTATTTGGAATTTTGATGTCTAGTTTCTTGAGTTCTTTATATATTTTGGAGATTAGCCCTTTGTCAGATGGAGGTTGCTGGAGATTGTAGCTAGAGAATTTCTCTTCAGCTCCCACCTGTTGATGTAACCAACCGTCTTATTAAATAAGAAACACAGAGCTGATTCAGAGAAGAAAGCCAAGAGATCAGAGCTAAGAGCCTCACCCTTCCTGCTTCAACGATCCTCTTCAGTCAAGAGAGCTCTCCGAAAGGGGCCTACTTCCTGTGTGTATGTCTTTATATAGTCTAGCTGTTCTGCCTTCTCATTGGTTGTAAACCCAAACACATGACTGCCTCGTCACTGCCTGTATGTACAGCCCTCCAGGTCCTCTATGGTATTGAGATTAAAGGCGTGCGCCACCGCCACCACGCACTTGATATGGCTCTAATAGCTCTGACCCCCAGGCAACTTTATTTATTAACATACAATTAAAATCACATTTCAGTACAAGTAAAATACCACCACACCCGCCAAGTCCCGCCAGTCCTGGAGCCCACTTATAAAATAAACACACAGACTCTTATATTATTTAAACTGCTTGGCCATTGGCTCAGGCCTATCATTATCTAGCTCTTACTCTTATATTTAGCCCATTTCTATTAATCTATACTTTGCCACGTGGCTCATGGCTTTTTGGTACCTTACATCTTCCTTGTCCTGGCAGCAGCTGTAGGCAGTGTGTCCCTCTGCCTTCCTGTTCCCTCAATTCTCTTCTCTTTTAGTCCCACCTATACTTCCTGTCTGGCTACTGGCCACTCAGTGTTTATTTATACAGAGCGATATCCACAGCAGAAGATCTTTTCCCATTCTGTAGGCTACCATTTGTCTTATTGACAGTGTCCTTTGCTTTACAGAAGCTTTTCAGTTTCATGAGGTCCCATTTATTAATTGTCAGTCTTAGTGCCTGCACAATTGGTGTTCTGTTTAGGAAATTGTCTCATCTACCAATTAGTTCAACATTATTCCCTGACCCTAATTTGGTGAGTTTTCCCTTTTGTTAGATTGAATCACCACAACAGTAGATGAACTATCACCTTTCCTTATCAAGAGGTCTCTCCTGTTTGAATCAGATCTTTATGAATTTTGATGGCATCCATAGCTTTTCTTCTCCTGTGGAAACAAAAGCAAAACCTTTTCCTCATTGTAATACATATCCTGGTTTCCATTCTGAAGTCAACACATCTTTAAAGTATACTGGCTGATTTAATTCAGTAGTTCTTTCTATTATCCAATGTCTCTCTGCAGCTGTTGTTCCATTTTCACTAGCATTTAGGAAATTTGAAGTCAGTAAAGCATTATGCAACCTGTCTCTAGGGGTTATTACCCCTTTCTGTTTATTAAGTATTTCTTTTAAAGTGCAATTAGATCTTTCTATAACTGATTGTCCTGTAGGGTTGTGTGGTATACCTGTAATATGCTTTATGTTGTAATATGAAAAAACTGTTTCATTTTACTAGAGATGTATGCTGGAGCATTGTCAGTCTTAATTTGTACAGGTATTCCCATGATGGTCATGACTTCTAATAGATGCATAACTACAGAACCAGCCTTTTCAGAACTCAAAGCAGTTGCCCACTGAAATGCTGAATATGTATCTGCGGTAGGGTGTACAGATTTTAACTTTCCAAACTCTGAAAAATGGAACACATCCATTTGCCAAATTTCATTTCTTTGAGTACCCTTTAGGTTAATCCCTGAAGATAGTGGAGTTTGGTTATACAAAGAACAAGTAGAACATTTCCTTATAATTGCCTTGTCTTGTTGCCAAATGATAGAAAATTCCTTTTTCAAGCCCTTGTTATTAATATGTTATTAATATGTTTCTAATGAAATTCTGAGGCCTCCAGAACATTTCCTACTAATAAATGATCAATTTCATCATTACCTTGTGCTAGAGGGCCTGGCAGACCCATATGGGATCTGATATCTGTTATATATGGGATGATTTCTATTCCTGACTATTTCCTGTAATTGTATAAATAGCAAAGTTAATTCTGAATCATCAGTAATAAGTTCAGCAGTTTCAATATAAAACAACTCTTTCTGCATATTGGGAGTCAGTAATTATATTAAGAGGTTCTGAAAAAACTAATAATGACATGAAAATATCATATAATTCTGACTTTTGAACAGAATCATAAGGGCTTCGAGCCACTTTGCTTAAATTTCCTGATTTATAACTTGCCTTTCCTGATTTACTTGCATCAGCATAGAATGTAGGGGCTACAGATATTGGTGTTCCCCATATAATGTGAGGAAGGACCCAATTGATTCTTTTTATGAATTGAAATCTCTTGCTTTTGGGATATTTATTGTTAACCTCTCCCAAAAAATTACTGCAAGCTTGTTGCCAATGTTCATTTTCTGCCCATAAAGAAGAAATTTCAGCATTTAGTAAAAGGTACTATAATTTCTGCTGGATCCATTCCTGCCAATTGACAAAGTCTTAATTTTCCTTTAAGAGTCAGCTCAGAAACCTTTTCTACATAGGTCTTTAATTTTTTACTCTGTTTGTGTGGTAAAAATATCCATTCTAAGATATTATCTTCTCTCTGCATTAAAATCCCTGTAGGAGAATGCATAGAAGGTAAAATAACCAGAATGCAGTCATCCACAAGTGCATCCTGTAATTTCTTTTCTACCAACGCCAATTCTCTCTCAGTTTCAGGTGATACTTTTCTTGGACTATTTACATCCTTGTCACCTTGTAAGGTTTGAAACAAATTATTCAGTTATTAAGTTGTTAATCCAATTGTGGGTCATAGCCAGTTAATGTCTCCCAGCAATTTTTGAAAAATCATTAAGTGTTCATAATTGATGTCTCCTGATTTATACCTTTTGGGGTTGAATTTTTTGTAAACCTATTTTATATTCTAGGTAATTAATAGAATCTCCCCTTTGTATTTTTTCAGGAGCAATTTGTTATCCCCAGCAAGGCATAATTTTCTTTATTCTTCAAACATTTTCTCTAAGGTATCTACATTTGAATCAGCTAGTAAGCTATCATCCATATAATGGTAAATTATAGATTGAGGAAACTGTACATGAATCATTTCCAAGAACTGTTGTACAAAATATTGGCACAGGGTGGGGCTGTTTAACATCCTTTGTTGGAGAACCTTCTTCTATTGATATCTCTTAACAGACTGAGAATTATAAGTAGGAACTGTGAAGGCAATTTTTTTCTCTATCCTTTTCTTGTAAAGGTGTAGCAAAGAAATAATCTTTTAAATCAATAACTATAATAGGCCATCCTTCAGGTAATAGAGAAGGCAGGGTAATTCCAGGCTGTAGAGAACCCATCAGCTGAATTACTTTATTTATGGCTCTCAAATCTGTCAACATTCTCCATTTTCCAGACTTCTTTTTTAATACCAAATACAGGAGAATTCCAAGGACTTGTTGATTCTTTAATATGTTGAGCATTTAGCTGCTTCTGTACCAGCTATTCTAAGGTCTATAATTTTTCTGATGTCAAAGGCCATTGTTCCACCCAGACAGGTTTGTCAGTTAATCATTTTAAAGGTAGGGCTGTTGGTAACTTTGAAAGATCAAGAGCTGTTGTGCCCTGTTTTTGTACAACCTAAATGGTCAATGACTGTTCTTTATAATACCTTTTAATATTTTTCCCAGAAACATATGTTAGTTTATGGTTTATTTCTGAGACTGGACGATTGCTAATCTGGGTATTCCATTGCTGTAACAAATCACGTCCCCATAAATTCATTGCCATATTAGCCACATATGGCTTTAATTTTCCTTTCTGTTGCCTTGGCCTTATACATTCAACCCATCTCATGCTCTGTTTCACTTGAGATAATGTTCCAATCCCTATAAACTGAATATTTACCTCCTGAAGAGGCCAATTTGGATGCCAAGATTCTGGTGCAACCATGGTTAAATCTGCCCCTGTGTCTATAAAACCTTCAATTACAATGTCATTTATTCATATTTTTAGCTTTGGTCTTTGATCATTTATAGGAGTTTGCCAAAATTTCAGGTTTCTCCTGAAATTTTTGTTTTATCTTCTAAAGCTGTTCTATCATCCAAACCAGTATGGTTTTTTACAATAGCCATTAGATTCTTTAACTACTCTGGGGAGGAGTTTTCCCCACAGTGACAGGGAATGACTGAACCAAATTTGACATGGGGGCCCCAAAGCATTTCCCAATGGTAAAGAGTTGCCTTGCCTGTCCCTTGTTGATCTGCATTCATTGGTCCAATGTTGGCTTTAGCCACATCTTCTGCATAGTCCCAAAGGTTAGAAACTTCTGTTTAAATTATCTCTAGAAGAAACATTGTTTCAAGAAATGCCCTGCCTACAATTTCTTTTTAGATGACCTTGTTTACCACAATTAAAACATTTTAATTTTTCCTTAAGCCTTTGGAAATCACCCCTCCTATCTAAGCATCATCATGGTTATGAGACTAAATATTGACTGTGTGTTGGATCTGTTCCTCTATGGGTGCTGATCTTATCTTTAAATGCCCAATTACCCTTCTGCATTGTGAATTAATGTAGTGGTATTTGCTCTGCCCATGACCTTGGGCTATACAGCCCAAAGGAGGCAGTGCTTCCTGCCATTGTACATGACTACTTATAAGGAAAGGGAGAGGGATCATGTATTCTTTTAATTAGCATTTTCAAAAGCCAAAGATTCAACTAATATTCATCTAACTTCTAGATCTGATTGAATTACAGCTGAATTCAATTTTCGCAAAAATTCAGTGAAGGCTTCTTTTGGGTCTTGTATAACTTTAGTAAATGGCTCAGTCCCCTTTCCTGATTCTTGAACCTTGCTCAAGCATTTAAAGCTGCTGTACAGCATAGGAACAAGGTGTGATCATCAAATGTAGCTTGAGTATCCACATAAGCATAATGGCTCTCACCAAGGATTTTATCTTGGGAAATCTTATAACCTCTAGCCATATCTTGCTATTCAAGGGCCTTAGCTTCTTTTAACCAACTGTCTCACTCTAACTGAGGACTATATTCCAATATGGCTGTAACTAAATCTTTCCAGTCTTTTGGAGTAATTTTGTTTCAAGTAGACCATGTATTCAATATCTGCCTCATATAAGCTGAATGAATATCATAGGACACTATTGATTCCTTAAATCTCTTTAAATCTAACATTTCTATAGGATGACATTTAACTTCTGTATAGCCTTTGGAATGTCTATTATCTGGTTGTCTTTACTGAATGGTAACTGGATAAATCAAGGTTGGCTTTATATTAACCTTGGGCCACTTCTAACTCCATAAGGTAACAGTGAGGTTGGTTCTCCTCTGGATTCTTCTGTCTGTGTCTGAACACTTTTATTATATGTCTTAATAAATTTTTCTAAGGCTTGTAATTTATCAACAGTGGCCTTGTTATATTTTATATTTTGTATATTTTAAACAGTAAACTTTACTAAGGCTTGCATATTATTAGTCACCTTTTTAATCTCTTCATCATAAATATTTCTAAAGCTTTTATCTTGTCAGTCAAGATTGTACTAGTCTCCTTAGTAACAATTTGTAAGGCTTGCATATTATCAATAGTAGCACTTTCTGAGGCTTGTAAATTTTGAATAGTAAATTTTTCTAAGGTTTACATATTATCAGTTACCTTCTTGTTCTCTTCATCAGTAAATATTTCTAAAGCCTTCATCTTGTCAGTCAAAATATGTTATTCTCCTTAGTGACTATTTGTAAGGCTTGCATACCATCAATAGTAGCCTTTTCTAAGGCCTGTATCTTTTCAGTCAATCTCTCATATTTGGCACAGTTATCAAACTACTTTTTAAAGATAAAATATGAATTGCCAGATTGATACCAATTATGACTGAAATTGTGTCAATCCCAGCTAAGTTGTTTATCTCCTCAGTTTTTCTATTATCCCATCCATAGTAGCAGTGAGCAGGGCCCTAATTCCCTGCATTGTGATATTCCTAATCATTGACTTGGGAAAGGTTTTAAGATTGTCCTTTCCCCTTATTCTTTTACCTTCTATTTTATTTATTTGTTTGTTTGTTTGTTTGTTTATCTATTTATTTTTTTAATAGCCTAGTTTACCATTTAAATGTTTCCAAGTGAATCAGTATGGCAGTTTCTTGGAAAATTGGGAATCAATCTTCCTCAAGACCCAGCTATACCATGCTTGAGCATATACCCAAGGAATGCTCAATCTTACCACAAGGACACATGCTCAACTATGTTCATATCAGCATTATTTGTAATAGCAAGAACCTGGAAACAACCTAGATGTCCCTCAACTGAAGAATGGATAAAGAAAATGTGGTACATATACACAATGGAGTACTACTCAGCAGTAAAAAAACAATGATATCATGAAATTTGCAGGCAAATGGATGGAACTAGAAAATATCATCTTGAGTGAGGTAACCCAGACTCAGAAGGACAAACATGGTATGTACTCACTCAAAAGTGGATACTAGATGTAGGGCAAGCAATGGCCAGACTGCAGCCCACAGCTCTGGAGAGGCTAGCTTATAGGGAGGGACCCTGGGAGGGACACATAGATAGCCCAGCGAAGTAGAAGTGGATGGGATCTGCATGAGCAGGCTGGGGGTAGGGAGGTGGCGGAGGGCAAGGAATGGGGGATGAGAACATAGGGAAATGGGAGGGTCAAGCTGGAGCAGGACAGAGTGGGAAAGCAGGGAAGGAGATACCATGATAGATGAAGACATCATGGGAGTGGGAAGAGGCAGGGTGCCGGGGAAGCTCTCAGGAATCCACAGGGATGACCCCACCTTGGACTGCTGGCAGTGATGGAGGGGGTGCCTGGACTGGTCTGCTTTGGTGACTGGTCTAGTGAATACCCTAACTGTCATCATAGAACTTTTATCCAGTGACTGATGGAGGTGGATACAGGGATCCGCTGCTGGGCCCCAGGCTAAGCTCTGGGAATCCAGTCAATGGGAGAGGAGGGATTCTGCGGGTGGGGACATTGAGATCATGATGGGAAGACGTGTGGAGATGACCAGCCACACTGGTGGAGACCCATGAGCTGTGGACTAATGGCTGTGGAACCCCCATGGGACTGGACTAGGCCCTCTGGATACAAGAGACAGTTGTTTAGCTCAAACTGTTTGGGGGACACCCGGACAGGGGGATTGGGATCCATCCCTGGTGCATGGGCAGGCTTTTGGGAGCCCAGTGCCTGCCGATGTGGCACCTTGCTCAGCCTTGGTGTGGCGGGGAGGAGCTTGGACCTGCCTCAGCTTGGTGTGCCAGGCTCTGCTGACTCCCCCATAGGAGACCTTGATTTGGAGGATGTGGGGATGGGGGGTGGCTTGGGAGGGAGGGTTGGGAGGTGGGAGGAGGGAGGAGGTGGGATCTGTGGGTGGTATGTAGAGTGAGTAGAAAATTTCTTAATAAAAAAAATGGAAAAAAAAAGTTTCCAAGTGACTTACCACCATTCCTTGGAGAATTGTTGTAGATGTAATGAGGATGTTTGACCAGCAAGTGCAGTAGGTGTGGCACCAAGGCAACACAGGCTCTGTATGCCCAAGCCACAGTAGACTGTGCTTCAGCAGTGCTGGGCTTGGGAGGGTAGCAGCACACAGCACAAACGCACAAGGCAGGACCAAGCCCTACCTTAGCGCCTGTGGACTGCTCAGGAAGGCAGCACCTGTGCATGACAAGCAAAACCAATTTGGGAGGACAGCAACAGACTGAGAGTCAATGCTCGGGAAGGCAGGAATGCAGCAAAGCAGGGATGATCTTACCTGGGAAGGCAGCAGTGTAGTGGGAATTCACTCCACCCATGACCTTGGACTATCTGGCCTGATAGAGGCGGTGCTTCCTATCTGCCCGCATTACTGCTTAAAAGGGAGGAGAAAGGAGGTCTCACTGTCTTGAATGGTGAAGACTGGATCAGGCAATGTAAAGCAGCATGTGATCGGTTCCCAGCTTTCCAATGACTCTGCAACTGGATTTGCCTTATCGTGTATCAGTGAGTCTGTTTTCCCCATAGAACCCCTCAATAAATTTATATATATATATATATATATATATACCATTGAGGTTCTCATTACAAATAGCACCCAATGTGGGGCACAAACCCACAATCCCGAGATTAAGAGTCTCATGCTCTACTGACTGAGCTGAAATTAACACAGCAGCCTCCATTAGACCACAGAGGAGCTGTGCCCAGCTGGGCATGCTCAGGCATGTTCTAGCAAGGTCTCAATGCTGGATGCCAGATGATAAAGAAAGTCAAATGAATATTTTACCATTTATTATCAGTAAAATCCATGCACAAATATCACAATAAGGGATGGGGAATATGAACTGAGTCACCAGCTGCTCTGCTGTTGCCACTTCCTTGTTCCAAAAAGGCCTGCGTATCCCTTGAACATGCCTTACCTTTGGGTCATGTCCACTCCCAGTGAAAACTCTGCCTCTTGGATCTAAACACTCCTTTCAATTGGTTAGATTTCCAGTGACAGGATTCCTGTAACATTTGTAGTTTGTGTTTAACCTATGATTTCCTGACAAGATACAGGGGGTTATTCCAATTTTTTTTGTATCTGTTGAGATTTGCTTTGTGACCAAGAATGTGGTCATTTTTAGAGACGGTTCTGTGAGGTGCTGAGAAGAACCTCTTTTGTGTTTGGGTGAAATGTTCTATAGATGTCTGTTAGGTTCATTTGATTCATAATGTCTGTTAGTTCCCTTATTTCTCTGTTTAGCCTTTAACCACCCCTCCCTCCCCCCAAAAAAATTGCAAGTCCAGTTGGATTCACAGCAGAATTCTTAATTTTTTTTAAAAAAAAGCCAAGGAATGGTGCATACCTTTAATCTCACTTGAGCCATCCATTTTCATTGGTGTCTGGTCCCCTTGCTCTGAAAATACATAGACTTTTAAAGATTAACATACATATCTGTATTAATACAAGTACAGACTATGTACTGTACACAAATTAGTCAAAGATGATTTTTTGTTTTGTGTTTGAGCAGATAAAATATATGTTACATGTTTTGTAGTTTTTCTAGGTTTATTTCTTTATGTCTGTAGCCCGGATTTTCAGGGGGTCTTTCTCAATCAAATCTGATCCATATCAACCAGGAATGGATCCATAGCCTCCCATATTCTGTAGAAATAAAAGCATAACTTATTCCCCAAAGCAACACACCTCTTGATTTCCATTTTAAAGTCAAGATATTTTTTTAAATATATAGGTTGGTTTAATCCAGCAGCTTTCATAATTCAATGTCTCTTAGCAGCTATTGCTCATTCATCTGCAGTCAAAAAATTCAAAGACAACACAATAACATACAGGATCCAGACTCTCTGTGTATTGCCCATCTTTACATGGCTTATTATATTTTTATTACTTTATATCTTTTTTTTTTATTTTTCAAGACAGGGTTTCTCTGTGTAGCTTTGTGCCTTTCCTGGATCTTGCTCTGTAGACCAGGCTGACTTTATTATTTTTAGAATATTTTTTTCTATGACTACCTATACCCTTTTTCTTTTCTCTCCCAAGCTTATGCATATTTTTAAACACACTGTAACCTGTTTAGAGATTTTTTCCATCTGAATCTATCTTTACTATGTATCAGTAATCCTTTCTGTCTGCATGAGCAAAACTTAAACCTGCCATGAGCATGGTGTGCTGGTAGATCTCGCTCCGGCAGCTCAGCCTGCAGGCAGCAGCCAGGAGATGTCTGTCTGTACCACAGCCCAAGTGAGAGATTGTGAGACTAAGAAACTGTATTTGGCTCTGTTTATCTATGTTTGGAATATTTTCTTAAAGTTTTTTAGGTTTCATGTGAATATATGTGGCCTTGCCCTCTGTTGGAATGCCATTTGTAGGCATACTTTTCTGTCCCACTAGCCAATTCTCAAATAAACACACAGAGACTTATCATTAATTATAAATGATTGGCTAATAGCTTAGGCTTTTTTGCTAGCTCTTATAACTTAGATTAGCCCATATTTCTTATCTACACTCTACCACATGGCAGCATCTTTTTTGAAAAAAGCAAGGCATGTTCATCTCCTGCTTTTTCTATATCTCCTGCTGACTCCACCCTTCTTCTTCCCAGTGTCCTCCTAGTCTGGCTGTCCAGGTCAATCTCTTCCTGCCTAGCTATAGGCCAGTCAGCTCTTTATTAATCAATAAGAGTAATACATATTTACAGTATACAAAAATTGTTCCACAACACCATGGATTTAATGCTCTGGGTTTATTTTTCTAATTAATATTAACATGGATCTGCAGCTATTAAAATGGAAGATTTGCTTATGCAATGCCTAAAATTGTCTCATGCTCTTTTATTAAAGAAATTATACTTCATAGAACCAAATAACTTGGAAGTATTCCTACTTACGCATTCTACTGTAAAGTGAAGATATTAAGAAAACCAAAAGAGGTAAAATACTCACCCAAGGCCACTCAACAGTGGCAGCACTGGGACATAAACCCATGTTAACTGACTCTGAGACCTTTAGTTCTTTCCAGAATCTCCTATAGGAAGGAAAGAAAAAGGGAGTGAGAGGCAGGAGAATGGAACTTTTTACTGAGCTGGGATTGACACTGAAGCTGTAGCTCAGGAAGACCAAGGCCTATTGGGTGGAATGATTTCCCATGTCTCTTCGGGCCAAAATATTTGTGATGCTCAGACTTTCAAAGCCCAAACCCATTCGCTCATACACTCAACATGAACTTAGAGAGTGCTTGTCATGTGCTCAGAGACACAGAAAGGAGCTCATGTCCAGTGGGACAAATAGGTCAATATATAGTTGATTGTAGTGCTTCTAGAACACAGAAGAAGGCTTGTTTGGGGTAGGGATGTAGGGGATAATATGCACAAGCCCTGCTCTATACAAGTTCATCAAAATTAATCAGATTAATTTTTCTCTCCTCCCAATCATGGTGTATGATGTTATATACTCTTCAAAGTCTAGGGTTGGCAACTCACTGCCAGTCAGAGGCCATGGTGATGGCCAAGGACTCCACTTAAAAAAATAATCATTGGTAAGCTGGGTGGTGGTGGTACATGCCTTTAATGCCAGCACTCAGGAGGCAGGCAGATCTCTGAGTTCAAGGCCAACCTGGTTTACAGAGTGAGCTCTAGGACAGCCAGGGCTACACAGTGAAACCCTGTCTCAAAAAAAAAAAAAAAGACAAAAAATCACTGACAATTCTGATTGTAACTAATGTATATTCTTTTTTCTCAATCCTTCCTCTCATATGCAAACACTGAACCTACTATACAAAGGAGAAAAGTTGAGGATTTAGCTCAGCTTGTAGAGGGCTTTCCTAGTGAGCGTGAAGCCCTTGTCTAAATCACCAGCACATTATAAACCAGGAATGGTGGTATGTGCCAATAGACTGTAATCCCAGCACTTGTGAGGTAAGGGCAAGCTGGGCTACATGAGACCCTGTCTCAAAAAAATTAAGAAAGGAAGAAAGAAAGAAAAGAATCAAGGAAGGATTGATTTGATCAGAAGAGACTTAATCCCAACAGTGTTGGGGTGTGGGCTGCAATTCCTTCCAACCTCCTCTCTGCTGAATTTATTCAGGAAACATTTTGAAAAGGAAGTGTTGGATATAGGTCTTATAACCACTAATTGTCATTCCATTTGACTTTTCCTAGTTAGGTGAGAAGTTGGTTACCTGCTTGCATTTCCTTCTCACTTGTGATGCTTACTCAGAAATTTTGGCCATGGGGATCATGTTGCTGGTTTGTTGCTGTTAGTAAGGCCCTGGAAGCCCTTTTTATTACCATCCCTGAATACAACCACCAACCAAACAAAAATCTACAAGCCTTTGAAAGTAAAGCTTAGAATAGAAAGATGCTCTAAAATATTGCTTCTTTTCCAAGCATTCCTTGGACTGGACTTCTCCAGTCAGGAAACTGTTTACCCTAAGGCGACTTTACTGACTTAGGTATAAGGTTTGCCCTCCATCTGCCCAAATTGAAACTCCTGAGTCAGTGACCATGGGAAAAGACCAACAAGCCATAGAACCAGACCTTCAACTCTCCACATAGTTCCGTTTGTTTTTAATCTTCTCCCTTGTTTATTAAAACTCTATCTCCATCCTCAGGGTTCTCAAGTACACCTTGACCTCACCAATGCAACAAATTTATTTATAGTGGCAAAAGTTCTAGAAGGAGGCAAGAAAATCAAGGTTTATGACTTGACTTTTCCCATGGTCTATGCTAAAGCCAAGTAGATGTCCATGATCTGTGCTCCCACAGGAGGCCATGTTGCTGGTTTGTTGATGTTCATGATCTGTGCTACCACCAAGGGCCTGAAGGTGTCTGTGATCCATGCTACAGCCAAGGTCCATGTTAATGTCCATGGTTTGTACCATACTGCCGCCGGAGGCCATGTAGATGTCCATGATCTGTGCTGCAACTGACTGTAAAGGGCAAGGAAGCTTCTTCTGCAGTTGTAGTGATGACTATAGGCTCACAGTTGAGAATGAGAGATACAGAAGACTTCTGTGACAACATCCCCCAACCCCCCAAAAAGAAGCAATCTACACAGGAAGCCATTGAAGAGAACTCTTAAAAATTGTGATTGGGAGCTGGGCAATGGTGGTGCATACCTTTAATCCCAGCACTTGGGTGGCAGAGGCAGGTAGATCTCTGTGAGTTTGAGGCCAGCCTGATCTACAGAGTGAGTTCCAGGACAGCTGGATCTATACATAGAAACCCTGTCTCAGAAAAACGAAACAACAACAACAAAAATGTAACAGGGATCCTGAAGTGTAGTTCTTCACAGTTGATGGCTTCTGGTGGGGTTGGGGGTCAGAAAGGACTCAGTTTTCTTTAAGGGGCTGGCCACTGGGAGTTTGATCATGTTCCAGTGAGTATAAGGGCAACACAAATTGAACTTGATGTATTTTCTTCTTCTCTTTGAGGGGAGGTTACAAGGGTGGGGGTAGACATGGGATGACTGGGAAGTGAGTGTGGTCAGAATGCATTATGTGAAATCTCAAAATCAATACAAATATGTGTGGAAAAAAGATTAAAAACAAATTAAAAACACGTATATGTAGTACCTTCATTTCTCTGAAGGAAGGAGGCATATTTAAGTAGTTTTCAAAATAATTTATTTCTCTAGCATAAAGGATGGAGACTGTGTGCATAAGACTGACCTAGGCACTCTGCATATATGTTACAATTGTGTAGCTTGGTCCTCTTGTGGGACTCCTAACAGTGGAACAGTGACTGTCTCCAACGCTTTTACAGGATTCTTTGGGATCCTACTCCTTGTACGTACTAGGTTGCCTTGTCGAGCCTTAATACACAGGGAGGTGCTTAGTCTTGCTGCAACTTGATATGCCATGTTTTGCTGATATCCATGGGAGACCTGCCCTTTGCTGAACAGAAGGGAGGAGGAGTGGATTGAGGGATGAGAACAGAGTGGGGGTTGGGGAGGGGGGACTGGGAGGAAAGGAGGGAGAGAAGATTGTGGCCAGGATTAAAATAAATTAATAATTAATTAATTAAAGAAGGATGGAGGCTGTGTACTGTTTTCCCCCATGCTTAGTAATTTGCATGTAAAACTAATTTATGAATAAAAGTACAAGACGTGTACAAAAACTTGGCTCCTCCACTTACTAGTTGAGCAACTTGGGGAAAATAATTTTACTTTTTGGGGACTCAATTGTCCCTCTGAAGAATGGGATGATAATTCCTGGCCTAATAACCTTAGAAAACTGATGTAGAAATAAAAGGAGATACCTACCATGAAGCTATTTTGTGAAGAGCCACTCATAATGTACATGTGAAAAATGAGTTTTACCCCTCATTGGGTGCTGGTGTTCTGAAAGCACATCACCTAAATAAGACCACACATTCAAGAATATTTGGGCATCACAAACTGGCTTTGGTGGGGAAAGGATGGAAGAGGACACAAAGTTGAATAGGAAGGGAAGGGTTTGAATCCAGGAAGAGTTGGGGAAGGGGGAGTGAATATGATCAAAATATGTTGTATGAAATTCTGAAAGAACTAATACAAAGAAGAGGAAGAAGAAAAGGAAAAGGAGGAGAGGAAGAAGGCAAAGGTGAAGGAGAGGAAGAGGAAGAAGGAGGAGTTGGAGGAGCCATACTAACATCTTGTTTTAAATGCTGGGAAAGGATAAATCAAAGGGTTAGGCCACATTAGTAATCTTCTAATTAATTTGACAAACAATTATTATTTACCATGTAGTAGGCAGGCACTCTTCTAGATACTAGGGGTGTAAATCTCTGCCAAAATAGAGCTGACATTCTAAAATCATGACAAGGACCTATGAGAAGTTATTCCTGTCTTTCCAGACTACCAAACTGAATCTGAAGTTTAGCTCTGAGCCTCAAGTCTCTATGCCTGTACTGACTGATTTCATCTTTCCCACCTAAAAATCTGTTTTAGTATTAGTTACACAAGATCATTTGTGGAGCCTCTGTGGAGATAAAAAAAAATAATTTGTGGATATACTCAACAACAGGCATTTAATTCAACAAATGTTTATTGAGTGTCTACTACCTACATGCTGTCACTCTAAGTGTGAGGATAGTGAATTAAAGAGGTATACAAAATTAAACAATGTGGGGTTTCAGTGCTCCAAAGGTTTCTAACCTAGTAAAGGAGATTTAGTACAAAGATATAGCCCCTATGACACAAAGCTGGAGTTACTGTAACAAATAGTCTAACCCAATAATAAGTGAAAGCTGATGCCCAGTACATGAGAGTACATGTAACTGAGTGCAAAGTGCAATGAGAGCTCTGGAGAAGCATTTCTATGGCTTAGGGTGGGAAGAAAGCTTCACTTCTGAGGTAACATTTGAGCAAGACCTTGAAGAGATATGATATTTTTATGATGTAAAAAGGGGGATAAATCATCTGTCAGAATGGTCACAAGTAAGAGATAATAATTTTGAAAGGGTAATGAAAAATGTTTGATAAACCTTAGAAAAAGTAATTAATCATTTAATCAGGGAAATGAAATAGAAAGACAATGTCATTGGCTACGTGTATTAGTTTATTTTCTTGTTGCTGTGATTAGACCTGACAGAAGCAACTCAAGAAGGGTTTATTGCCCACTCATAGTTCGGAGGTGTAGTCTGGAACATCAGGGAAGTCATGTGGCAGGGGTGTGAGGAAGCTAGTCATACTGTATCTTCAGTAAGGAAGAGGAAAAAGATGAATAGTGCTGCTTCATTCACGTTCTCCTCTTATTCAGTCTGGGACTCCAACCTGTGAGGTAATGCCTCTGACATCAGGGTGACTTACCCCTCTTCAAGTAAACCTTTCTAGAAACACCTGCATAGACAGATCCAGAGATGATCCCGTGGTGATCTCTCCACTCACACCGACAACGAAAATTAACTATCACCCCAGGTTTCAAACAGCCAACTCATGCAATGGGCACAGGACCCGGTCCCACTGCCTGGATGCCTCCCAAACAGATCAAGCCAATCAACTGTCTCACCCATTCAGAGGGCCTGATCCAGTTGTCGGCCTGGGAGGAGGGGACTGGACCTGCCTGGACTGAGTCTACCTGGTTGATCTCAGTCCTCAGGGGAGGCTTTGCCCTGGAGGAGGTGGGAATGGGGAGTGGGCTGGGGGCAAGGGGAGGGGGCTGGAGGGAGGAGAACAAGGGAATCCGTGGCTGATATGTAGAACTGAATTGTATTGTAAAATAAAAAAAATGAAAAAAATTAATTATCACAACTCCACCCATGTCAACTTGACATGCGAGTATATGACTTTAAATTGTAGAATTCTACCTTTGACCCATGAAATCTCATTTTCACTTTATAATGCAAAATGCATTTAGTCCATCTCCCATAGTCTTTAACAGTCCGATGTCTCTTTTAAGACTTGGGGCAATCTGCTGACTGTGAGCCCCTGTGAAATAAAAACGTTACATGTTTCCAGTATACAATGGTACTGAATTAATATTACCCTTGCAAAAGAAGGAAAGGAAGGGTGGCAAGGAAAGACCATACTACTGTATGACCAAAAACCAGCAGGGCAAATAACAACTTCTGCTGCTCCGTGTCTGCCATTTGGGAATCACGATGAAATTCTCTGGGCTCTAATGGCTTTCAGTAGCACCATCCCCCCAGCTTTGTCACCTACAGCCTATGTAGCCTTTCTCTTGGGTCAACTGCACCCCATGGTTACAGCAGACATTCCACAGTTCTGGTATTTTCAACGTTTTAGAGTCTTATGAAACTTAGACTTCATTTTCCGAACTTCATGCAATACTTTTTCAGAGCCTCCACGCAAGGAGGCTACAGGATGCCCAGCTTCAGTGTCATTCAGGACCTTGACACAGGCCTCCATGATCTCCTGGCTCTTGAATCTTTCAGGCCTGCAAAGCCAGTACCACATGGACAATGCTGTCAAGTTTCTACTGCCAACTCAAGATGTAACATGGGCCCCTTGGACTACAGCTTCAGTGTTCTCTGTGTGCTGATTCTGGGGAGTACTTCTCTTTTTGAGCAGAGAACTCTTTCAGTTGTTTTCTCGGTTTAGACTTTCTTCTTTCCAACGAATTTTCATTGTTATAAATTGAAACCTTCCATGGCTGCAGTCTCACCTTCAGGGCATCTTTCCTATTGTCCCAATGCAGAGAAAGATGTTTGTGTATCTATTATGCTTTAGAAAAACTGAAAAGTTTAAAGCAAAACAGAGCAAAGAAAGAATAAATAAATAACGACAAATTATTTGTCATAATAATTTGACAAAAATGACAAAAAAAAAAAGCCATGCAAGATGGCAAACGCCTGTAGCTTCAGCATTTATGTAGTTGAGTTTGAGGCCAACTTGAGTTACATAGCAGAGATAGGGTTTTAAAACTCAAAATGAATCAGAAAGTGGCTGGTATTGCCGGAACATTCATTCTATTGTTGCACCAGTGGGAATATCTTGCCAGGCCAGTTGTTAATTGTAGATCACAGAGGTCACAGCTCAGTGAGAATAATGATTCCTTTTCTCATGCTGAGGTATGCAGAGCACCTCTAGCACTGTAAAAACTAGACAGTAAGCGCAAAGCTTCCAGGTGAATGCCAGCTTGATTTATCCATGTTGTAAGACTCAAGTATGTGATGTCTTCAATGATAGACTCTTACCATCAGGTTCTGGAGGGTAACCAAAAGTGTTAGCAATAACTTCTAATGCTTGAGAGAACTACTGTGCTCCATTGGCCAACAACTCAAAAAGAAGTAATCTATTCCTGGTACATTTTTATTTGCTAGAATATTGCCCCCCTCATTATAGAGTAACTCCATTACAACTATTTTGATATATGCATGTGTTTATATTTTAAGAAGATTCTACAAGTAGTTCTCCATATGGCATATTCAATAGGCCTTTAATGTTAGCTAATCCTCCCTATATTTCCTCTTCTAACTACCCTTCCATTTCCCCACCCCAAATAATTATTCCTATTTCATTAATCTACTTTTTCCATTTTTATCACTATATTCTATGTCCTATCCCTGAAAAGATCCCTTCATCCCCACAACCCCTTACTAGTTACCTAATATCTATGGATATTCCAAATGAAATACACATATCTGAATATTGAAAGCTAATATCCACATAGGAGAAGAAATATGTGTTACTTGTTTTCTGGAACTAGATTGCCTCACTCATGATGATAGTTTTCAGTTTCATCCAGTTACCTGTGAATTTCATAATTTTATTTTTTTAATTGTTGAATAGAATTTTGTTGTGTAATTGTACAACATTTTCATTGTCCATTAATCATTTGATGGACATATAGACTGTTTATATTTCCTGATTAATATTAGAAAATCAGCAATAAACATGGTAGAACAAGTGGAATCCATACTTGGTACTGTTAATGGGGCCAGTAACCTGTGGAGAGACATGTCATAGGCCCTAGGGGAGAACCTAATATTGTTATTCTACCAAACGTATATAGTATTAAAATGATTCCTGATGACTTATTCCTATACCCATAGATTTAGACACAAACTGACTTAATGGATAAAGAAACAAAACCATCTACTGTCATCTACAAGAAACTCATCTCAGCTTTAAAGATAGGCACTGCCTTTGAGTGAAAGGATAGACAAAATGTTCTAATCAAATGGGACCAGGAAGCAAGCAGGTGCTGCTATCCTAATATCTGACAAAGTGGACTTCAAATTAAAAATAACCAGATGAGATAAAGAAGGATACCCCACTCTAATCAAGGGAACAATTAAGTAAGAATAAATTACAATTCTAAACACATATGCACGAAACTCTGGTGAATCCAGTTTCACAAAAAGTGAACTTTCTAGAATTAAAGAGTAACATCCACCTATTAATGTGAGGTGATATCAATGCCCCATTTTCTCCAATAGACAGATCACATGGACAAAAAGAAGCAGAGAGACATCAGAATGATGTCATACATCAGATGATATCATACATCAAGTGGACTTAACAGATACATACAAAATATTCCACCCAAACACCAAAAAAAAAAAAAAAAAATCACTCAGCAGCTCATGGAAGAAGCTTCTCTAAGATAAAATACATCATGGAGCACAAAACAAATCCTTACAAATTCAGACAGATTGAAATAACTCTGTATATCCTATCTGACCATAATGCAATAACTTAATGTCAACAGCAAATAAATATCTAGTAAATACACAAACACATGAAGATTGAACAACTCATTACATCTAGAAATAAATTAGAAATTACTGAAACTAAATGAAAATGAAGTACAACACAGGAAAACAAAAACACATTCAAAACAGTCCTATGGGGAAAATATAAAGTTTTAAGTGCTTACATTTAAAAATCAGAAAGAACCCACATAGAAGACCTAAATGATGAAAGGAAACTTTTGGAACAACAAGAACAAGCAAACCCCAAACACAGTAGATGGCAAGAAATAATAAGAACCAGAGCAGAAATTAATGAAATAGAAACAGTACAAAGAATCAATGATCAAAGAGTTGGTTCTTTGAGAAGATAAACAAAATTGATAGAGCCTTGCTTCAACTAACCAGCAGGAAAAAGAGAGGACCCAAATTAACAGGGAACCATTACAATCAATGAATTTTTAAACTCACCCAAACTACAAAATTTAAACCAAGAAGAGATCAGCAACTTAAACAGATCCATAACAAATGAAGAGACTGAAACAGTAATAAAAAGCCTTCCAACTAAAAAGAGCCCAAGCTCTTGAGAGATTCACAGTAGAATTCTGCATGGCTTTCAAAGAAGATCTCCAGCCAATTCTTCTTAAATTATACAAACAAACCAAACGGAAGGAGCACTCCCAAACTCCTTCTATGAAGCCAGAATCACTCTAATAGCAAAACCAGGTAGATATACAAGAACAAAAAAAAGAAAGAAAGAAAGAAAGAAAGAAAGAAAGAAAGAAAGAAAGAAAGAAAGAAAGAAAGAAAGAAAGAAAGCAAGCTACGGGCCAATATCCCTGACTGGCTAGAGATTCAAACTAATAGGAGGTAGGATGGTATAGAGGCATGTCCTTGGCTAAGAGCTAAGAGACAAAGAACCAAACTGGGTCCCATTCACAGTATGACCTTGGGCAAGTGGATTAACATCGCAGGAAGTTTCAACAAAATACTCCCTTTGACTCCTCCTCCATTCAGAAAGAGGCGCCAGGAAAAGTGCATTTCATCGGGCACAGTGGCAACTCTGTAAATATGTACTGAAGGAGAAAAATAAACCACCTCTTCTATGTCCTTCCGCTCTAACCGACTCCCTTACCTCTGCCCCTTGGACCCTTGCCCCTGCTCCATTTGAATGATTTTTTCACGGTCCTTTTAACTAGCTTCCCTTATCTGCAGGGTCAGCAAGTTGCACTTGAAACTTGGCCCCTGTGCCAGAGCATACTGGTCACTCTCTTCCAACTTGGCTGCTGATACCTGATTCTGGCCCAAAGCCCAACACTCTTTTATTTGTCTATCTTGTGGTATGTAGGATCTTCCTTGGGCGGGGGACTTTGAGGTTCTTATGGTCCTGGGACTGTGGCTATCTTGGAGTCTGGAAACTCATTCTCAAGGTGATACAGGCACTATCTGAGAACGCAGGAAACATAAACTCTACCGCAGACCTGTCTCTGCTACCCTGAGCCTCACCCAACACTAACTACTCTTAGATCTCCCTTGTTGCCCTCCTGAGCCTTTTCAGCAGTAGTATTTTCACTAGTTAGTGCTAGAAGAATTCACTTTCTAGATGTGTGTGAGTCACTTTTCATCTAGACTGAGAATGCTTAATCCCTAAAGGGCCAAATTTAAGAGAAACAGGTAAAGGGATATTATAAGGGGAAACATTTCCTAAATTGACCAAAACAAAATAAAAACCTATCAAATACAAATGCCCCCAAAGCCTCAGCTGAAAGAAGGGCTAGCAGACACTGAGGAGCCTTCCTTTCCTCCTGACTCTGACCCTGAACTTGCTTCACAAGGTTTGCTATTGTTCATTATCGTTGTAAAACAATGGCACTAGCTCAGAGGTTTGTGTGTTACATCATGTTACTTTCTATACCTATTTGCAGTAATTAGAACAGAAATGGGGTAATTCAGATATCACTTAAGTGAGTCTTTTACTCTCTTCAGGCTTCAGTTTTCTTATTTATATAATAAGGAGCTTGGAGCTGGGTGTGGGGTTAAGTGGCTATAATCCCAACACTTGGGAGCCTAAGGCAGAAGCATCATGAGTTCAAAGCCAGCCTGGGCTACACAGCAAGTTCCAGGCCAGCCTGGGCTACAGATTGAAACTCCAATAAATGTTCCCACATCTCTGAAGAAAACTAATTCTCCCTCTACCAGGAACAATCATTTTCCAGTAGCTCTTCTGATAGGGGTGCAACTTCATGAGTCCCTCCCCCATCCACGTTGATATTTTGGCTGGCTTGATCTTGTGCCAGTCTTGTGCATGCAGTCCCAGTTACTGTGAGTTCATATGTGCAGCTATACTGTCGTGTCTGGCAAACACTGGTTTACTACTGATATCTGCTTCCTCTGAGCCTTACACTCTGTCCATTCTCTCTTTCATGATGATCCCTGAGCCACAGGTTAGGGAATGATGTAGATATTTCATTTAGAGCCAAGCAATTTATAGTCTCTTACTGTCTGCATATTATGCATTTGTGGGTCACTGTATAGTATGAGTCACCATCTACTGAAAAAAGAAGTTTCTCTGATAAAGGTTGAGAGATACACTAATCTATGAGTATAAAAATAAGAATTTAGGGGATGGTTTATTAAGATGTCCATGTAGCAGAGTTGACTTAGTAATAGAATCTTACTAGGTTCTCCTTTAGGGCCTAGAACCTAGCCAGTCATGAGTTTGGGGGCTCAATTAAGAGTCCCAGATATGTGTTCCATCTTGTGAATCAGGCCTTAAATCCAATCAGAATGTGGATGATTACTCCCATAACATTCATGCCATTATTGCATCAATAGGTATGCAAGGCCAGCCATTATTGAAGATCACAGGGTTCATAGCTGGATAAGGATGTGTTGACTTTTCCTCCAGTAACCTGCATAGCATCTTTTGCTACTATGAAAACTAACTAGTCAGGAGGCTTCTCAGTCAGTACCAGCTTAATTTTTCTATGTCTTATGACTCAGGTACGTGATGTCTTCAGCAATAGGATCTTGTCATCAAGTTATGGAGGATAACCAAGAGCAATGGCAATATCCTATAATATTTGTGGGTATCTATAGGGCCCCATTGATCAACAACTTAAAAAGAGGTAACCTGTACTTGGTACTGGGATTTTTATTTGCTAGCTTATAGTGTCTGGAGGAGGCATTCATAATTGGTAGGAGTGCCAACTGATGCAGCCCATTGTGAAAATCAGTGTAGAAATTTCTCAAAAAGCTATAAATAAAACTACCATATGACCCAGCTATATCACTGTTTGATCTAAAGCCAAAGAACTCTATATTCTGCTACAGAGATAATTACTCATTCATGTTCATTGCTGCTCTGTTTACAACAGCCAGGAAGTATAAACAATCTATGTGTCCACCAATGGATTAATGGCTAATGAAAATTTGCTTTATATACACAATGGAATATTATTCCACTCTAAATAAAAATAAAATTATGAAATTCACATGAAAATTGATGGAGGTAGATATAATTCTGTGAGGTAACCCAGACCCAGAAAGATAAACACCACATGTTCTCTCTCATATGTGGATGCTAGTTTTGAATCTCTAGACGTGTATTTAAATTGAGGTACCTATAGAGGGCAGGAAACCAGAAAGGAGCCACGGGGGTGTTCAATGAAAGGGGGTAGAATGAAGGTACTATGAAGGGGGAAAGGGAAGTAACAGAACCAGAAGAGCTAGATGGGGGTGGGAGTGGAAGGGGAAGGTAGAGGAGGGAATATGGTAACGGATAACTAGCACTAAAGACTTGAAAACACCAAATGGAAATCTACTACTGCAGAAGCTTCCTGAAATCTACACATATATGGGGTTTAAATGGAGCTGACTAATATTTCTTGAATGAATGAAAAGCATAAATTAACAAAAGGTTAAAGAAGCCCATAATTTTATTCCTCCCACGAATATGATCAAGAAACTAATCTATTTCACTCTTTCCCTTCAGGCTTTGCTCTTGCTAGTCCTGATGGGGTTAAGTATTTCCCATCTTTTTCTTTTCATAATGCTCCTGCTGCTCCTATCATCTTTTCCTCTCCATAGCTGCTCTAATAATAGACTCACTATTGAGCAAACTGCTTCTCCTTGGCATTCAGGAAGCAGGCTCCATGCATATGGTCAATTGATTCGTTTTTAATGCACCTATTATTATGAATTGCCTTCTGGCTCAGACTGAAACCAAACTATGCCCAGTATCTTTTCTCTTCCATGCTTCCACTTTAGCCATCAGAAGGTGTCAACACTCAAATTCATTTCCCAGTAATATGGGTTCCCATCAATACCCTTCTTGATTATGGACAATGAAATCAAAATCTTCTCTGCCTTTGGATGTTTTATTGTTGCTGTTACTGACACTACTAAAGAACCCAGGCTCCTTTTCACAATTGATCCTACTTGGCTATTAGGGCCAAGGCAGTGCAGCGTCATCAGAACTCTTAGAACTCTTAAGTTATCCTCACAAAGATGAATAAGGAAGAGTGAAGGAGGGAAAGACTATGCACTTGCCTTCTTGAGAATATGCCCAATGTACCATCCATTCTCAAGTACTTAGTAAGATGATTTGGACACAGGGCACAGGGATGATATGAATGGCCCACTGAGTTCCATTTTAGCCAGAAAACTCTGTTGGAGAATAAGAAAAACTTAAGGCAAGGGGGTGTCTTTGACCTAAAGTAGAAAGCTTAAGCAACAGAAGGTCTCTCAGGGGCCATTTAGTCCAGGGAATCCTAAACATCCACCTGCATGCCCATGACAGTCTGATATTCTGCGCCTATGGTACACGAGAAAAAGATGTTGCCAGCTGACTTCTTTTAAGACTTTCCTCATTAAAGACCATGTTCTTTGTACATTTCTATATTCTGATGTTAAAATGCCATTTCATTAATGCCGTGCTAGTGATAATACGTGTTTCCATATGCCTTTGAAAGTTGACATTAAGCATATTTCTTATTTGTTTGCTTTTTTATTATTTTCGCATTTGTTTTCTAATGAGAAAGTGGGAGGGAGTTGGGGGGATCTGAGAGGAGTTGGAGGAGGGGAAACTGTTCAGAATATATTGTATGAAAAAAATCCAAATTAAAAAATGAGTGTTTTTTTTAAAGTTGGTATTATGTTGGGGGCCTTAGACATTGGAGAGAAACTTTACTAGTCTTTAAGATCCAAATTTTGGGCAACCATTGTTTTAGTTCTGTGGTTTCTGTACTTGTCAGTGCATCAGTATTTCTAGAAGCCTTGATAAAACCATGTGTTTGTAAGCACCACTTCTAGATATTATGTTCAGAAGTTATTGACTGCAGGGGACCCAGAAATCAATATTTTACAAAACCCTCTAAGTGATTCTAATGTAGCTCTGAGTTAGGAAAACACCACTCTGTTTTTCCCTCTCTTAAAGGAATGAAAGGCGTAACTATTTGGAATGATTCCACTGTGGGCTTTAGTCTGTTAAGAACAGAAGGGAAACATGTTGTCTCACTTGGAATAACACTGAAAACCTTCACTTAGGCTTCTCCATGGCCCATAGTTAGACAAGTCAAATAAAGAGCTACAGGGGCTGTTGGCTACTTACTTGTGAGCCTGGGCAAAGCTGGTGATTCTACAAATAGTAAATAGTCTTTAAAGATCTATTATTCCTGATGTTTGTTGACCAAGTCTGATTTAGAGATTTATAGAAAAAATCACACACTTTTGATGCCTGTTTTCTATGCCTCTAATCAATCCAAGCCACTTTCTACACTATCACGACAGTTTTCTCTCCAAACTGCAGCTTATGATGTTATTCTTTGACTCAAAAATCTTCATTGGCCTTCTTGGGTTAGCTTTCTATTATCTATGATGAAATATTCAAGGATCATAAACTCTTAAGGAAGGAAGGGTTGTTTCAGACCAGAGTTTCAGAGATTTTAGTTCATAGTCATGTGATCCCACTGCCTTGAATTTGTGTCATTATAGTCGATCCTGGAGTAAGCACATGGCAGAAAAGATGCTTACTTCATAACAGCCAGAAAGCAGAAAGACAGGGAGGAGCGACAGTCCCAATATCCACCTCAAGGGTGACTTAACTTTCTATCATGAGGCATCGTCCATTAAGGTTCCACTACCTCCCAATACTGCCTGCCAAAAGCTGGCAACCAGGCCTTTAGCACACTGGCTCTTAGAGGACACTTACTGAAATCATAGCACTTACATATCCCAAGTAAAGTCTATAATTCTCTGCATGACATTTACTGATTCTGTGGAGTGGATAGAACTTTATATTGAGGATAAAGAAACAAATTGCTTAAGATTGCACAAGATGGAATAGAATAACCATCATTATTAGAAACCAGGTCTCCACATATCAGTGTTCTGGCCATTAAAAAATACCTGTACCTTCTAAAGAGGGGAGGACTTCTGTGCACCTCATGTATTGCTAGAATGATGGGTTACATAACCCTGTCTCCTGGGTGGGGCACATACTTTGAAATTCACACAAATGGGCAAAGATACCTGTTCTACCTCTTACTGGCTTTGTAAACTTAACTGACTTAACCTCTTGGGTCCTGTTTCCTCATTGCTGTGAATATTATATGAGATCATGTATGTAAATGGCCTAGCATGGTTCTAGGCTTACAGGATATTCTCAGTGAGTGCCACCACCTCCTCCACCCACTACATCCAATTCTAGTGATCTAAACAACCCATTAAAACTAAAAAGGAAATAGAATTTAGACACCGGGAATCAAGATGAGGTGCAGAACTCTAGGTTTTACTCAGTTCTGGGATTGGAAATAACTCTTTTCAGGGTCTCAGTCAGATTCTTTCTAAGTGGACACCAAGTCTGGATATTCTGAATGGTAAGCCATCCCTGGCTGTAAAGCAAACCTTAAGACACAGTACTCAGGATGTCTATGATTTCTCATTGCTCATGGCTGAAGCATTGTGAAGTTTTATTAAAATGCAAGTGTTCCCCGGGAGAAGCATCATCCATATTAATTTTTTGGCCTGATTAACCTTCACTTTCCCCTTTCTATGAGTAGAGTCTTTCTGTGTCTCTGTACCGTGGGGTCAGGGCATCTCTGAAGCAGGAAACCACCTCCATGCCAATTGTTAAAAATCCCACTCAATATTCAGGGCCCATGTTGTACATAGCCTTCCCCCAGAACCCTGCTATAGCTTGGCTAAGTCATAGCCAACAACAAGTTCTAGATCCCTGTGTGGAACCATAGAGAACCCCTGGCTTTTCTGAGTGAAGACTTGCTATAAATTCTAACTTGTATTTGCTTTGCCCCATGACCTTAGGGCAATAAATGACTGACCCTAGCTTTGCTTCAGTTTGGAGGCCACAAGAAGCAGATGATAATATTTGCTACCCATCAATAGGGGACCTGCTTTACTCATTTGCATAATGCCTATTCTGCGGACTGGCATAACCCTGTGATCTGTGAATTTGCCTGATTCTTCTCATGGAACCACAAGCCACAGGACATCCCTATCCTGCCACCCAACTGCGCCTGTTCTCAGGTGCTTAGAGACTGTGTTCATTGGCATCAGATGAAGCCCAGGAGCCCTGAGCTGCATTTCCACCTGTCAGGCAGTTTTTCGCCTAACAGAAAGGTTAATCAAATGCGAGGTAAAAGGGGATCAGCGTTCGCCTCTTGCAAGTGCAAATGCAGACCCTTAGGGAAGGCAGAGTTGCTTGGAATCACCAGATGAGTGAGAATTGAGCTGGGCACCACTGCTCACCAGCAAGACAGTGTCCCCTTTCCCCTTTTCAGGACCCAGGCACTCCCTTGAGAACAAACCCTTCCTTTCTGAGGTAGGGCTAAGGTCTGAGTCTTGAACATTCAGTGAGACTCCAAGCTTTGTGCCTGAAGTGTGGGTGGAAGAGGGAGGTGGGTGGTGGGAAGACGTCCGTTTGCACTGGGGGCTCTTCAAAGCACAAAGCACTCGAAAAGCAGAGGTCCAGGCCCAAGGGACCAGCTTGACCAGGATGTCAAGAGCCGGAAAGCCCTTGACCAAACTAGCAGCTCAATGTGGACCCCATTTCTTGCTCATGAGTCTGAAACAGAGAGCCTAGAGGAACCTGAACTGAGCTCTGTGTCCTGCAGGGGGCCTGCGCCCAGCCCCCTCTGGTGCCACTGTACCTCCCTTCTTTCATGGCCGGGTCCCTGGCCCAGAGTCTGCCCTGGCTGAGCCTAGACCCGGCCCTCTGTGGCTCCTCAGGGCTCCAGGTTGGCACAAACAAAGCCCTGATTGACTGCCCGGAGGGGCGGGCCTCACTGCGGGGCCGCCTCCTCCCCTCAGTCCCGCCAGGGATTTGCCGGGAAGCGCGGGGGTAGGGGGAGACTCTGAGGGGCTCGCAGGTCAGTGGGGGGTCTGAGTTCCAGGTTTGAGAAGATTGTGTCCACCCTCTGTCCGAAGCCCAGGCTGTACCCTCTAGGTCACCCGTCTCGAGTCCAAGTGGGAACACAAGGACTCCCTAGGACAGGGTGGGGTCTGTCACGGACTAGCTCTTGTCTTGGGGTTCCCAGGACCAGCGTAGTTGCAGGTTGCTTGTAAGCAAGGAGGAAGTGAACTCGAGGAACAAGCAGGGTCTTCTTTGTAGGCTGGGGTGTTGACCAGTGTGGGTTCTGGGACCTGCGGGGAGAAGAGGGTAGGGTAACAGGATAGTTTCTGCTCTTTTTACTAATTTAACTCTTCTTCTAGGCATCTGAACAAGAACAGGACTCAGTAATTTGGAAGGGGAGTTTGGGGGGTGACAGCAGCGCCAAGAGTAGGTAGGCGAGTAAGAAGAGGAGGAAGGGCCGGGGAGAAGAGCGAGGTTGTAGCGGCTGCCTGTTGAGGAAGAGGTGGGAGGGAGGAGGAGGGGGAGGAGAGAGAGATGACGTGGGGAGAGGAGGAGGGGGGTTGGACGGGGGAGGAGAAGGAGAGGGCTCGAGGGACCGTCTGTCGCGGGACGGGCTGGCCAGCTTGGGCGCTGGGAGGAGGAGGAGGCAGCGGCGGTGGCAGTGCTCGGAGCGGCGGCGGCAGCAGCAGTAGCAGCAGAAACAAGTACCCGCCAGACAACAGCTCCTCCCGCTCCAGCAAGCCACAGTCAGTCCCCTGGCCGCGATGGCGCTGCCAAGCCCGGCGAGCGAGGAAGCTGAGGGGCCCTGTCAGGAGGCAAACCAGGAATATCAGGAGCCGGTGTGTAGTCCGGTGCCCGAGCCGGAGCCCGAGCCGGAGCCCGAGCCGGAGCCCGAGCCGGTGCCAGTGCCCCCGCCCGAGCCTCAGCCTGAGCCTGAGCCTCAGCCCCTACCCGACCCTGCACCCCTGCCAGAGCTGGGGTTTGAGGCTGAGCCAGTGCAAGAACCCGAGCCCACGCCCACAGTGGAGACCCGAGGCACCGCGCGTGGCTTCCAGCCTCCCGAAGGTGGCTTCGGCTGGATAGTGGTGTTTGCAGCCACCTGGTGCAACGGCTCCATCTTCGGCATCCATAACTCTGTTGGGATCCTCTACTCCATGCTACTAGAGGAGGAAAAAGAGAAAAATCGCCAGGTGGAGTTCCAAGCAGGTGAGTGGGACCCACGTGCCCCACCTGGTATTGTGGGCAAGGATGTCTGCCCCCACCGTCACCCCCATACCTCTTGGTCTAAGGTGCCCTTTCGAAGTGCCTTTCTCATTTCTTACCCATGTCCTGCTAGGGCATGGGTTGCAGGGCTCTGGGCAGCCTGGGCAGTGGAGACCTAGGCTCCAACAGTCCCAAGGGTGAGAACTGGGGCATTCATTGGTTACAGGCAAAGCAATGAACTTTTTGCCCTGAGACAGATCCAGACTCACCTTTTAGATTGTTTAAAGCACTTTGCCCATGTGTGCTGGGGAAAATATTTGCAGGATCTGGAGGCAGGGGAGGGGAGCGATGTCGTGAAGACAGGAGAGAGAAGGAAGGTTGAAGGGCTCCGAGAGAAACACGGAACAACGGGTCTCCGCAGCAGCCCCTGTTTCTTCCGGGGACCAGAGCGGTTTTCTATCAAAAACCACTTCAGGAATCCTGATGACTCTTCTCTCAGAGTCAAACACATGGTAGGCGTGTGTGTCTGTAAGGGAGAAAGGGAGGAGTGCGGGGTGGGGAGGGGGCGTGTGCTCGCGTCTCTGCCTGCTGTGGGTACGGCCCAGCCAGGCGGTGCGGTCGCCTGCTGATCCTGGGGAGCAAGCGGCTCGCTGTGCACTGGAAACCGAGCCCCAAAGGAGGCAGGGAGGCGGCAAAAAGAGTGGGTCCTGCGGCTCACTCGGCACTTCAGCGGCGCAGTCTCTGGCGCCCTGCACCTCTGGTATCCGATGGGGGCCTCTTTCCGTCCGAAGTTTGAATGTTGGCCCCGCCACTCCAACTTTGGCTTGGAAATGACTTGGTTATCCCTAAGGTTGGGCAGTGTTAGAGACATAGCCCTCGCCCTACAGGCACGTGGCTGTGGGACCCTATGTGTGCAGACTCCCTAGCATGGAGCCCCTCCAGCGACCTGGGGAGATAGACTCATTCGCTCTGCAAACGAAGCCCCTCAGCAGTTCTGACGAGAGGTTTCTGGAGCTGGCTGGGGGCTTGCCATACCCTTTCATGAAAATCAGTCCCTCTCTTTGGGCTGTCAGGACAGCTGGAAGAGTACATACCACCTCCTCAAGTTCCCTACTTGGAAAAAGTGAAAAAAAAAAACACTGTGTTCTGGAGCTGTGAGGGTCCTCTCTTGCCAACCTCCAAAAGAGGGGACTTTGGGATTATCAAGTGAAATAGAAACCTTGAATTCTGGGATGACCACTTGTGGGTTACTTTTAGACCTGACCCTCCCGCAGCCTTCAGCTGAGGACGTGTGTTGTTTGCAGCTTTGCTGAACTGTCTGGCCGAAGGGGCTTGGGGACTCTTGTGCCTCAGACCTTGTGATCCACTGGCACGGCTGCAGTGTACAGGCCCCACTTGAGGAAATCTCGAGTGTACCCAGCGGCTGTAAATGGCAGTCTCACAACAACCTAGATCGTTCGATACCAGAGTGGAGGACTCCCTGAACTCCGTGGGACAACTCCTGGGTGGAAGACTGCGTCTTCAGTCCCTGGGACCACTTTTTTCCTGCGTTGGTGCAGATCAGGGGCTCTTGGGAAAGCCGCCAAGCTAGGCCCTCAGGCTGTTGCCTAGGTTACTGGGGGAGTGGGCACCTGCTGAGAGTTGCCTTGTGGTTGAAGGCAGGCTAGTGGCTTTCAGGGTGAGTGGCAAAGTTCAGGCGGAAACTTAAAGAGAAGCAGTGGAGGCTGAGCTGAAGTTAGGCCCTGGCATTTATGTGATGTGATCAGGCCTAGATCTGGGGCCTTAGGCGCATGCAATGAAACTTGGAAAACCCACTATTTTACCAGGAAGAAGTTCTCTGCTGGGGAACAGACTTCAAAGTAGGTGATCATAGGAGACTCAGGGGGAGGGCTGGCAGGGACTTTCCGGTCAATACCTCACAGTGCAGCTGGAGGGGGCGGTGGTGTTGTGGTCTTCCCAGAGGTGTGGCTAGTGTGTGTGCTAACACAGACTAGGTCCTCTGAGGAGCTGGGCTATTGGCGTAAACTATAGAAAGTATAGGTCAGGAAGAGACAGAAAGGAATTTGATACGTCCCAGGGGTCCGAGAAGACTTTGGCGTGGGTCCTTGCTGTAGTATATCGTGATTTCACTGAAGTTATTTTTGATACTGAGCCTCTCAGGAATGCCTTGGGTTTTATTTTGGAAGTCAGTTACACCCTATTACATTCTGTATTTTGCAGAAACATTTCATCCTCAGCAGTACCTTTCTTGAGACCCTCAGCTCTTTGAAGCTATTAATTGATTTGTCTTTTGGGACAGAGCCTTGCCATGCAGCCCTGGGTGGCCTAGAATTTGCTGGGTAGCCTATAAGTAGCCTTACACTTGTGGGAGTCCTCCTGCCTCAAATTCCCAAGGCTAGGATTATAGGCACATACCACCTGGCCTAGCCCAAGCCACTATTAAACTCTTGAGATTCCAAATGTCTTTGCCTGCATACGCTCTCGGTCTGTTCAAAATTCCCTGGCCGCCTATGCCACAGTCCCGGAGTATCAAACAGATGGGGAAAGCTTAGTATTTTACAACTGTCTTTATCAGCAAGTATTTGCCCAGTAACCAGTCTGGGGGCCACTTAAGGAAGGTGGTGCATTGTCCAGTTCTAGCAATGTGGTGATTTACTATTTGGAGGTACTCTGCAACCCAAACTGGTTTTGGTTAGGACTGGCACTGACATACCATGAAGCTGTGCTGAATGGCTTAACGGGTACAAAGTTCTGCGGTGCTGAAAGTTCCAGAGAAAGGCAATTTTGATGTCTGAGAGACGATTCCAAACAGGGGCTCTCTGGCACAGGCCAAGGAACAGGTAGAAGGAAAGTGGAATCCAGGCTGTCCTAGAGCAGGTAATATACAGTCTTGGTGGATTCTGTGGGTTTGAGGTTCTGGTATGCCGCCAGCTCTATATTTTGTTTCCTTTCTTCAGTTCATTTAAGGGAAGCCAATTCTCCCTAGGACCTAGAGAGGACTGGCAGGCAAAAGGTTCCTGGGAGCGGAAACAAATAACCAAGGTCTGGTTAAGGGGGTAAAAAGGGAAAAGATCAAGAGAGAAAGGAGGAAAGGCTTTTGTAGAAATAATGGAAACTAGGCATTTCTCTGGCCCAGAAAATGCACTAGACAGGACAGGAGGCAGCCAGATAGTTTTATGGGATATGTAGAGTGAGCATGGCTTCCTGAGACATCAGCTGAGTATTATGATGGGAAAGAGGAAAAAGAGAGCATTGGTGGCTAGCCTCAGCTCACTCTTGAAATCCTAAGTAGAGGCAAGGTTGGGATTTAAGCTCAACAGATAAGGCAGAATTAGCCAGAGGTGCTAACATTGGATCCAAACTAAAGTCTATGTTAAAGTGCTTCAGAGTAGCCCTTGATCTTTCAACCTTGACTTCCAGTCTACCACTGAGCCATACGTGATGAGAAGCACTTTTACTTGGGAGTTTATAAGCATAGTCCTTGGAAATTTCTAAGGAAGGCAGGACTAGGGCTCTCACTACTAAAGAAAGTGGGCAATGGTAAGGAAGGTTCACTACTGATACAAGAAGGTTTGGGTTGATGGGCCACCCTGGTGGAGACAGAACTTTCTAGACATGAGAAAGACCAGTCTACTATGGAAACTAGAGATTTCTCCTGCCCCGAAAATGCATTAGCTAGGACAGTGATTCCAAATCCCCCGAATGAGTGGGGGCAGAGGCAGAGCGGTCGTTCTCCTCATTGTAGGGTTTCTAACTTCTTGCTTCACTGTCTCACTGGGTTTCCTGATAACCAGTTTCACTGGTAACTTTGAGATTAAGGTATCTTTTGAGTAAATCTGTCAATCTCCCTGGTTTGGGCTGAAGACTTTTGCCTACTGTCCAGCAGAGCAAGATCATGTTAGCTCAACGATGATCATGGTGCTTCAGGCCATAGGCCATTGGATAGGCATCTTTCAAACCATTCCTCTTCCTCCTCTCCAACCAAAGTGGGTCCCAATCTGTGACCTTGATTCATGCTGTAAAGAATGAGGATGAGAGGCTGAGACATTGGAAAGCTAAACAAGAAAACGCTTGGTGGAGCTGATAGCTGGGTGAGTCTGGTGCCTAGGGTCACTGTCCAGTGGCCTCAAGTGATCATTCTAAACGACATCTCCTTCTCCACAACTCCTCCTTCTAGCGGTGTTGGGAAGTGAAACTCATTCTAAATCTAAAAAGAGCAAGAGCTCAGGCCAGATCTGAACCCCCTCAAAGCTGATGGTCTCCATGCTAGCAGTGAGGCAATAACAAGGAGTTGCACAATTTGTGTCCCCAACTTGCTCTGTAACTCAGTTGTCTATAACATGAGAAATGTTAACTCTGCGAACTTTCTAACCCCAACATTATATCCCTCTAGAACTGTGGGATAGTTTATTCTTTACTATTAAGCTAGCATAAGTTTTGACACCTTCAGGCAAACAAAAACTTGTTAAGCTTCCTGAAGGGGCAGTTAAGTAGGAAAGCAAAGAAAACCACATAGACATCATTCTCCTATTTTATCTGCTTTTAAAAACTGTTGGGCTATTTGGGAACCAGTAAAAAGACTCATTCCTTTTTTTGTTCAGTATGCAAGAGCTACTCTGAGCATACACATATTTTTCCCACAATGTCCTGCTCAGCAGAGAATTGAGTTTCCAAAAGAACTCTCTCAACTTGGCCTGCTGTTAGCAGGGTAGGTCTGTATGATGCTCTTTCCAAGTACTTGACTCTGTTCCTCAAAAGCATTGAATTGAAAACACTCCCACGGGCCTCAGCTTGGACCCCTCTTTTTATTTTTTTTAAAAAAGATTTATTTTTATTATTTTATGTGTATGAGTGTTTTGCCTGCATGTATGTCTGTGCATCACATGTGTGCCTGATGCCCTGGTGCCCAAGGAGGTATTCGGCCTCCATGTGGGTGCTGGAAATAGAACCTGGGTCCTTTGCAACAACAAGAAGTGCTCTTAAGCACTGAGCCAACTCTCCAGCCCCAGATCCCTCTCTTAAAATTGAATTTCCTACAGCTTGCTCTCATTTCTCAGAAGTGCATGGTCAGTGTGACCTTGCTTTGCTGTTACTTCAGGCTGGAAGTAGTAAACAAGATTTCTGAATGCGATACAGAGCTTTCCGTTAGGGGGCTTCAGACAGGGCTTCTTCGTAGCTGGCTTGAGGATCCCATAGCAGAGAGTGGCTGCTGCTTGTGATCTTGGAGAAGGTTGTGATGCATGCATGTCATCCCTGGTCAACTTTAGCTTTGCTCTGGGTTTGCCTGAGAGTGTGCCTAACGAGGCAGCAGGCATGGAGTGCTCTTCCTTTTTCACAGGATTTTTATTTTCTTGTCATTTGGCAATATTTCTGTGAAGAATAAGCAAGTCGCCAGACTGCTAACATTTGTAGAATGTTATGTAAGGGATGCTACCTCAACCTTTTGAGAAGACCAGTTTCTGAGAAGGGTGCCCTGCTCCTCCCGTCAACATATTTGGGGTTTGCTATGTTTTGTTGTGCGTTAAAAGGAAAGAATTGCTTGGTTTTTGTTTGTCACTACATAGAACAGGCTACCCTCCAACTTGTAGTGATCCTCCTGTCTTTATCTCCTGAGTACTCGGATTACAAGCATGCACAACCACATGTGCAGCGAGGCCTTGTTCTTAAAACATGAGTGTGTGTGCTCGAGTATATCTTCAGCCATTCATTGTGAATGTTCCATCTGAAACAAGCCTTTCCTCAGCTTTCACTAATTGACAGAGATACAAAGTATCCAGCCTAGAAAAGATGCTAGGTAAAGAGGGTGGGGAACATGACCCCCCTGGCCTATATTTCTTGGCCCAGACCCATTTACTACTCCCCAGTTGTGAGGAAACATTTATTCCAAGTTCCACTCAGAATTTGCATTTCCCCTTATTCTGCATGCTACCTAGTATTCACATGTTGCGGAGAAGGGAGTTTTGGCCACTCCAGACATCTCTGGCTTCAGGGGTGATAAAAGACCTAAGGGACATGTAGCCATCTGCTCTGAAGGTGGGTGCATTAGCTGCTTATTTGAAATCACTTAACATCCACTTGTGGGTGGAGAATTTCGCCCATTTGGATTGCCTTGAAAGCATGGAGCCTCTTCATCTTAGCAGCCTTGTCTTCCTGTGTTCTCCACTTTCCGTGTTTCTGGGGTTGACAAGGGAGGAAGATGTGAGGTTGGCTGTCCGAACCACAGTGGCTCAGCTCCCCTCACTTTTCATCATGTACTTTCATCACTTTTACTGGCTAGGCCGTCTTCCTCCCTCCCCAGAGTGCTCTGTCTCTTTTCTTGTTCTCCACTGGCCAGTTAGAAGAGCAGTTGGAGTTTAGGGTGTTACACAAACTCAACACCATTTGGGGGTCTCAAGACCACCAATAAATATTTTACGGAGACCCCTATTTCGTTTCCTTTTCTCCCCTCTTTGATTTCCGCTCTGAGAGAAGGGTGACATTCTACAGAGCACTCAAGGGTACAAGGGTACGGAAACCATCACCTCTAGAGTTTTGTGGTAGAATAGCCGCTATGAAACCCTTTGGGTCATTTTCATACCTTCTCTCTTCACAGCCCTAGGCACCCAGGAGGTAATATTATAGTTGAGTCTGAGTAAAATTCAAGACATCTTTCCACTTTTGCTTTAAATCCTCAACATCATTGTTCTCCATCTCCTAGGACTCCAGAACTCCAGGTTGGGTTTAGCTTCAGGGTTCTGGTTCATATTATGTCTCTCTTTTTTCCAGCAAAGGATGGACGGTTGGCCGTAGAGAGATCAGAGAAGGAAGAAAACAGATACCCGAACCCTCAAGAATAGAAAGAACAAAAGCACTTTAGGGAGGGCAGAAAGAGGAGAGGGTAATTCCTGAGTTCATTGCTTACCTGTTTGGACGAGGCTGGACAGAAAACAGTTTGGAAAGGAGATGTTGCTAAATAAGCAGTCCCCATATAGGCTGTTGCCTACCTTATCCTGTGGATCTACCCACCTACCATTTTGCCTCAGCTGTAATGGTTTGTACATGCACCCATATATTCAGACCTGTGTGTATATGTGTACAGCTGGGTGGATAATGTCTATCTGGGCCAACTAGCAGAGTTCCTTCGAACATGGTGTCTACGAGATGGAGGTCATGGGTTCAGCCACTTCTTCAAATTACTGAACTCACAAACAAAAGAATTCTTCTGTTGATAGTCCATGTCCTTCATACAGGTATGAAAGAACTGGGTAGAAGACTGGGGATGACTCCCTGCCAGCCCTCTCTGCTACTGGGGCTGGGTGGGGGGTGGGGAGGATGTGAAGCATCTAGCCTAGGGTGGCTGCTTCTGCTGCATTCCATAATGGGATTTCTTTGTCTTTTAGCTCCATGCTTCTGCTGAGCACCCTAATAATGGTAGGAGCATAGCAGTGACAATAAGCAACATTTATTTAATGGCAGTTAGTTCTGTGTAAAGTACCATCCTGAACACTTTAATGTACCAATTCATTTTAATTCTCAATATTTTAATCATGTAAGTACCACCACTTCCTCCATTTTGTATCATGTTCAAGTTCATGTGGCAAAAAACAGGATTTGTATCTCAACAGTCTAAGTCCAGAACCCCTGCTTTTTGACCCTGACTTAACACTTAGTGGAGCTGTGGGGCAGCTACCACAGGACATTACTGTGGAATTTCCTCATTCCTGCAGCTTCTGGGCATCTGCTATGACTAAGGAAGATGTGGCTTAGTAAACAAAGGATGGATAATCTTGTGATGCAGGACATCATCCTCTTACCACTCACCTCACTCTACCCAGAGTCTATGTGCAAAGAATTATAATTCTTGAGTCAAAAAAGTGTCAGAGAAACTGTCACTTCTTTTTTCTTTAGTCTTGAACTAATCACATAGCCTTTCTAGGGTTCAGCAGCTCCACGTACAAAGTCCTCAAGCTGTCTTCAGAAAGTGGTATTTAATTTGATAGTTCTGTCAGGGTGGGATGTGACTATGTGTTTGTAAAAGTCTTTGTAAATTGTGGTCATTGTTGTTATGATGATCCTTGTCTAGGCCCTAGAAATGGAGTCATTATGCTTTTGTCTAAATGTTTCTCTAAATATCTCCTCCTGCCCTCTCACTCCCCACTCCATCTCTTCCCCGTCTTCCCTCCAGATTCTTCTGCAATTTGATCTGATGTTCTAAAGCTAAGGACTGGACTGGTTGTGTTTTCTTTGCTCCTCATCTCTAGAAGCCTAAGGAGAGGTGGGGGCAGATCCCAGGTCATATACATTCAAGGAAACAAGGCATGTGGAAATATTTACAACCGTTGGCAGGAGCTCTCAAACCCCACTCTGAGTTTTTCAGTCGGAATTGCTAGGGATGGGGGGGCGGATGGTGGGTGGAATTAGGGTGTCATTTCCTCCCGAGGGTCTCTCACAGAGCCTTGTTCTCTTGCAGGTAGTAAGGAAGAAGGAAAGGGATATTTAGGGTCAGAAGGTCTGGGCCAGGGGACATTAAGTTTAGAAGGAGTCTTGCTCCTTTGTAATCAGCTTTGGAGTGGACCAACTTCCTTATGTTTTAAACAGGATAGCCCCAAGAGAACAGAGGCCACAGGATTGTGACCGTCACAAAGAAGGACTATGGTAGTAGTTTTGAGTTTGCACTTCAGTGGCCACTTAGGAAGCCTACATTAAGGCCGGTTAGTTGTCTAAGTAAATGGCTTTTGTTTTATTATTGTTTTGTTTTAAGACAGGGCCTTACTCTGTAGCCCAGGTTGTCCTCTAAGGCATGGTGATCCTCCCGCCTCAGACTTTAAATGTTGGGATTATAAGCATGTGCCACCATTTTCTTTCATTAATTGTAACAAAATGTGATCCACACACCCTTCTTTAAGGCAGGAATTTTAAATACACCACAAGTCACATTTTGATTTTCAGTTATTCAAATGTCTTAACTGAGGGCCTAAAGTTATAGGTCAATGGCAGAGCATTTGCCTAGCATAACAAAGGTCCTGGGGTCTGTCCCCAATCTGCCCCCAACCAAGAGATGGGGGAAAGTATCGAGAGACAGAGAGAGTGTGAGAAAGAGAGAGAGATTCCATCTTACAAGTCTATAATCGAGCTGGGTATGGAAAGATGTGTCCTTAACCAACCCATTTGTGGTGGAGGTTGCCTTGTATAGAGGGTGAGGAGTGAGTGAAAGGAGTGAGTCGTTGACACTCTCCACATGTCCCAATCCAATCACTGGCATTATGCTTCCTTACTTAGCCTCAACTTTTCCAAAGTTGATCCTCCAATGCTACTTTGTGGAACTAGATGGAGATATAATTCAAAAGGTACAGGGGTGGAAAGTCTCTCTCTTTCTCCATCCTGTCTCCCCACTAACCTGTTTCTCTCCCCAAGGCTACCAGTGCTTTCTAGGGTATCCTTCCAGAAATATTCTGTATCTGTACTAGCATTTGAACATATAGCCTGCTTTTGAAGTGCAAATGGTGGACCATAATCCACAGTATCTTCTAACCTGCCTTCAAGCTTCAAGGTGTACCATTAAGTCCATAAAGCAAGCCCTCATTCTTTGCTGCAGCCATATCCTATTCTATTCAATGGGTATATCATAATTTATTTAACCAATGTCTTACTGATGGACATTCAGCTCTCTCCAATTTTTAACTATGGTCTTTAGAATCAAGCAGCACTAGATACAGAGGCCTTGCCGTATGGTTCTTGGACAAAGTTTCCAACGTCTTAGATAATTTATTAGTTTTCTAATACATAAAAAAACGTCATCACTGATGCAGAGGTTAAATGAGACAATGAGACGATATGTTCAGCATCTAATATACAGCTTGGTACCTACTAAGTATCCAGTAAGTGAGGCTTCTTTCCTGGCTCACAAGGCCTCCCCATCGTTCCCCTTCAATTGCACGAATGTGTGCTTAATTCAAGTGAATAGGCCTTTACTGTGTGCTAGGCTGACCTCCAGATGAGCCAGGGAAGTGTTCCTTAAGAAGTTTACAACTTCTTTGAGAAGATATAGCATTCAAAATAACCATGGTTATTGCTAAGTGGAAAAAAATATGTGGGTATTGAACTGAATGTTGTTATTATTTTCTTGTGGTGATGTGGGCAAAGAGAGAAGAATGTGGAGTGAGGGGAAACTTGCTGGTAAGGTTGGAACTTGACATAGGGTTTAGCTACGTGGGGACTGGGCAAAGGTAACAGTACAGGAGTGGAGAATTAGACAATTTATGGCCAGTCGTGGTGCTGCAGGCCTATAATCCTAGCACTTGGAAACCGAGGGGAATCAGTTCAAAGCCAGATGGGGCTGCATAGCACTACTTTGTCTCAAACAAAACTAAACTAAAAACCAGAGCACAAAATTAGACAATTTGGTTGTGTCTCAGATTCTGGGTTTGTTTGTTTTGTTTTGTTTATGTGGGTTGTTTTTTTTGTTTGTTTGTTTGTTTTTGTTTTTGTTTTTGTTTTTTTTTGCCCTCTGAGAGTCCAGTGAGTCACTGTTCTCCATTAGGCTCTACCCGGCAGGTAGGGTGGGGTGGGGTGTAAGGGTAGGAGAAGAAAAACTACTGAGGACATTTGGAGAGAAGGGCACAGGGCGGGGGGATGTCTGGGCATCGGGCCACAAAATGAGATGTCTGAAAATGGCTTGTGGCACAGCAGCCTGGGCCACACCACCTGCTTTTCTATGTCAGCAGCCCAGACATTTCTCCTAAGCATTCTGGGGCCAAGAAGAGCATAGTAGCAGAAGCTCTCAGACTCTCAGCCTAGGTCCCAAATGGTCTCTGGATCCTATGAGTCCCAAGAGAAAGGAGCTTGTTGAATTGCAACAGTCATCTCTTACTGGGGACATTGTAGTTAACGTCTCAGTTTTTTAAATTCTTGCAACAGACAGTTAAATGAAAACATTTAAGCTTGTCATGTACCAGTGTCTTTGGTCACATCAAGTGCTACATTGATGGGATCTGGTAAATGAAAAATTAATATGATTTGTATCTATTAGGGGAAAGTTCACTGTATGGAAGAGCTGTGTAGAATTCCTGGTCCCCTTTTATAGGGGCAAAAAATAGACAGGAGACCAAAGGCAAATGAATGACCTACAATCATGCTTTCAGTATTTAACAGAGCTGGGAGTAGACAGTGATTCTAACCCAGGTCTTCTAATTCCAAGTTCCATGGGAGTAGAAATGCAGGATTTTTCTGAAAGCTGCAACAGAAGTTTTGCCGAACTTGGTAGCAGTATGAAGTTTAAATGTATGGATAAGGGACTGGAGAGTTGACTCAGTGGTTAAGAGCACTTGTTCTTTTGAAGGATCCCAGTTCGATTCCCAACACCCACATGGAGGCTCACCACTTCCTCAGACACCAGGCATGTATATGGTGCACAGACATACATGCCGGCAAAGCACTCATATAAATAAAATAAATTAAAAATATAAACAAACAAATAAATCCTTTTTTAAGTGTATGGGTAAGAAGCAATATATGAAGTATGGCAAAATAAGCAAACAGGAGTCATGCCATTAAGGACATAGAAACAAGAGTTATGGAAGGAAAGGTTCAGGCATAACTAAGACTTTGTGGCTGGGATCCAGAAAATGCTGTCATCAGTGAGGAGAGAGGGGAAAGGGAGGAAAAAGGAGAGGAGGAGAGGAGAGGAGTTCTGTTAGTGAATGCTTTGTGACCTTGCTAAGCTGCTTTTCCTTTCCAGACTTCAAATTTCTTTCCTTATGAAATGAGAAATTTGGACCTATGAACAGTTTCACAAGGAGACTTTGGGCATGATGATGATGGGGCATGGTGAAGTGGTGAGCAAGAGAACTTTGATGAAAATGAAAACATAGTCTCACAGATTTGAGTAAAGACAACTTTCAGAGATAGCAACTATCCCATAGTCTCATTCCTATATCCTTGAAGAATTCCATCAAGTGAGGTAAAGAGGGAAGGCGAGATGGTTTAACATGGAAGGACACTTGCCACCAAGCCCAGACATCTTCAGTTCCACCTTCAGGACCTACATGGTGGAAGGAGAGAACTGGTTTCCTGTGAGTTATACTTTGATTTCTACACATACCATGGCAGTAGAGCAAACATGCACACCCGCGCGCGCGCGCACACACACACACACACGCATGCAAATAAATGTAATAATTTTTAGAGAGAGACGAGAGGAGACTGTACGTGTGTATGCATGTGTGTATACTTGTGCAAGTGAGAAAATACCTCAATGCACAAATGGCATTTGCTAGAACCAATTATGACATACTGAGTTAGCATTGTAGGAAATCTTTCCTGAATAACCTCTGTTCTAAGACCACTTTCCAGGGACTAGAGAAATGGCTCAGTGGTTGAGAGCACTTGTTACTCTTGCAGAGGACCCAAATTCAGTTCCCAGCACCCACACGCTAGCTCATAACCATCTGTAACTCCAGGTCCAGGGCAGTGCCCTCTTCTGCCCCCTAAGGGCAATCATAGTGCAGAGACATATGTGCAGGCAAAACACTCATACACATAAAACAAAATCAATAAATCTAAAAAAACAAACAAAACCCATTTTGCTTTCCAGATATCAGAATGGTCTTATTATTTAAAAGAAGTTTGTGTTGTGTGTGTGTGTGTGTGTGTGTGTGTGTGTGTGTGTGTGTGTTGTGGGGGGGGTGCCCTTTCATAGAGCCAGCTTGAATCAGCATTGATGTGCAGCCAAACTGTTTGGATAAGCCCTGGCTTCACTAGTCACTAGCTGTTTGTAATTGCACACGGTATTTAACGTCTCTGTGCTGGTATTTCCCTGTTTGTTTAGGACAATAACAAAAATCATTCACTGCATATGGTTGTGACACACATTTATAAACTGCCTTAGAACAGCATCTGACATATTGCAGGATCCACATACATGTTTGCTGTTCTTGTCATCTAATAGTCTATGATTTGTGAATCTACATAGTGGGGCCTGAAAGAGCAAATGTGTCCCAGGTTAGTCCAATTATAATCAAGAACTTGGGGTTGGATGCATTGTTAAGGTACTACCTGGGCTGCTCTCGTGTTGCCCAAGTCCAGGAATAGATTAGGACCTTCAGAGTCCCTAAGATCCATATTTAGACTGTTAAATGCTGGAGGAGGGCAGAGTAGATCTATACTTTTCTTATTTCGACTGCTAAATGCTGGAAGTGCAATTGATAAATGTAAACTTCTCTTATTTGGATATGGCTGACCCATTGATACCTAAGGTTATGCTCAGTTCACATGTTGCGTCATCCCACACCAGTTATGCTACCTAGACACTCCTCTCTAAGTTCTAGAAAGAATCAATGATTGTGAGTGGTCTACACAGCTACACACAACGGTTCTCCACCCAGGCAGTTCCATCCACAGCAGGGTGCTCTGTATCCTGTTCCCACAGGCTTATCCTGCCAAGCCTCATGAATTCTTTCCTGGTTGGGACTTCCCATATAGTACTTGGAAGGATGATTATCTTCTGGGAGGAGAGGAGAACATATACCTGGAAGTCTCAATTAAAACCTGGCAGGAAGCTCTAAATATTATCCAATTGAAATCCTGGTGTAGAGTTGGGATGAGAGAGAAGAATGGTGAGGATCCTCTGCTTCCAGATGACTGGTAGACCAGGCCTCTCCCAGCTCTGACTGCTCCAGTGACTACTCAAGACAGTGGTCTTAGAAAGCTTGATGTCATTATCAGCCTCTATGTTGCTCTGTGCATCATCAGGATCTAACCACCCAAGTGGTGAATAATAAGATAGTTGCATGCTTCAAGAACCAAAATGGTTTGGCTTTGGGGGCTTTTCATTGTTGTTTGATTTGTTTTGTTTTTTGCTTTGACCTACATTTTGCCTATGGGAAGAATAGCTCAAACTAAAACTAGAATTTCCACAGTCCTGCTAACTAAACAGACATGGTCTCATAGGTAAAGAGGTGCAGAGACCTTTATTTGCTGCCTTGCCTGGTGATGGCACCACTCACATTCAGGCCTGTGCTATCTGCCCTTTTCATAAAATGTCTCAAACATGGAAGGCTCAGGTGGAACCGGTCAGACCGGTTGTTGTGAGCCTACGCCTTGTAGAAAGGGAAAGATAGATACATACACAGCAACAGGAGAGAATAAGGAGGAAACAAATCTATTGTTCCAGCCTCTAACCTGAAGAAAGCACCCATGGCTTCCAGGGTGTCACCAATGAGCACTGCTGAAGAATGTTGTGGCTTACCTATGTCCCATGCATGGACTTGGCTGGTACTCCAGACAAGAATAGAGACCTCAAGGCTAGATTCCAGTCCGTGGCTCAACAGAGGCTAGCCCTGGCCTTTAGGCCCTCTTCTATTTCATGGACTCAGTCCGAGCATTGAAATAAAAGATGCCTTGGGATGGGAGCTTGCAGTGAAGATCCCAGAGTTTAACTCTCCTTTGTCTCACTTCTCTACATTCTATGTGGCCCAAGATTTGACATCAGGTAGACAGTGTTGGAACCCTGGCTTTACTGTCTACCAGATCCACAAGCCTGGCCAAGTCTGAGCCTTACTTTCCTTCTCTGTAGAAAAAGAGAGCAATAGAAGTTATACTCCCTGCCTCTCAGCTGTGTGATAAAGTTCAAATGATAGAATAAATGTGATAGCCATTTGCAAAGTTCTTCGAACCTTCTAATGAATTATCGTCATGGTCATATTAGGAAGTTAATCTGCAGGTTTACATATGTGCTCATGCAGATATAGGTGGACTGAGACATTGCCCACAATGCACGCATGTATAAGCAGCCCCATGTGTAAACTTATACATACATATCTGATTTTAAGCTGGACCTCATGACATTGACCATAGTCAAAAGTGCATAGTCCCCCCAAAAAAGTGTGCACATATGTGCAGCCTCATAGCTGTGAAATGAGAAGCTCACGGCATTCCACTTCTCTCTAGACTAGTCTTCTAGGAGCCCCAAAAAGACACTCTTTCTAAACTCCCCCACGTCAACCTGATAGTGTCTCTTTTGCCCTTGCTGGGCCTTCTTCCTGGCCTCCATCTTGTTTGCATGTTAGCACAGCTGCTGCTAAGATTCAGACTGCAGTGTGTGGTATCCACATGGCTGGAGAGCATGGGTCCTGCCCAGCTGCTCTGGGAATAGCACTGCAACTCCTTCCCGCACAATGTATTTATAGCCATGTTTGCAAATAGCTGACAACATTTTCAGAGTTTTTTCAAAACACAGTTAATCCAGCCACAGGAATAGTCACTGGCCCAAAGGCCCTGAAGCTAAAAGAAATTTTAGGCAATAATCCTAATGAAAATTAGTCACAGAACCTAAAGGAAATTGAATCTCACCCCCCTCCTTTTTCTGTCTTGTCCATCGTCCCTCCTGTGACCCCCTTTGGTCACTTCTTATTCCAAAGATCTCCGAGAATAAGGTATGGGGACACGGCACCATAGAGCAGACTTGCTTCAGAGAGAGCCTGAAGCATATCATCAGACCATGAAGCTTTAAGAGGAAGGTGGAAAGGAAGGGGAAATGAGAGTGTTGAGGGTTAGGAGCAGAAAGCACATTACTGGAGAATTAGCAATGATCAGACAAAAAGGGAGAAGCCTAGTACCCACTTTAAGGTTGGATACCTTTCAAGTCAAATGATAGAGTATCCCATCCTTTCCTTAATCTGTGGGATGTAGACCCACAAATTGTTTTGCTTATTTGCTTGCTTGAAACACTAAACCGAATCTCTAGTGTGGAATTGAAGAGCTAAACTTGATTAGAGAATAAGGTAGTCTTTCATGAAAGGAACCAGCCTGAGGCTATAGTTATAGGGGTATAGGTAGGGTTACCTTATCACTTATTATCAAAATTTGGGTGTTCTTGAGGATGGAAGAGAACACTGTTAATATTTTTATGGAACAATAGAAATAAAATAGGATTGTCACAGGCAGCCCAAAATGTGTGTTCATTCTAGAATTAGGACGTGTTTGTTACAGTTTTCTGAGAAAGAGAACACCATAAGAGCTCCTAACAAGGTGCCTTGCGAAATGTGTGTTTGTGTGCATGTCTATGTGTGTGTGTGTGTCTGCCTCTGTGTGGTTTTGTTCATTATATGTCCAGGCTAAATTTGTTTGTATGAGTGTGAGTGAGAATGTGAGCATATCTAACTTTGTGTAACTATGGGTGCATGTGTCTGTGTGTGTGTCTATGAATATGGATATAGTAAGAGTGGATGAGTATGTGTGCACATGTGCACATGTAAGGCAGATGTAAGTCCTTCACTGAATTGCAAACTCAATTTCAAGACAACAGCCACATAGTCCATTGCCTCATTTTACATGTGAGGAAACCAAAGCATGGGAACTAAGATTTATACACTTCCACCACTTGCTTGGCAGTGGTAAAGGGTTGACTAGCAACAGTCACAGTAATCCTGATTAGGTGTCAGATGCCAATCCATATGCATTGAAGTGAAAGCCTAGCTATTCCTTAAAGGTTTTTGCAAACAATGGGTACTTGGCAAGTGCAAAAAGAAGCTTCTTAAGTCACTTCGAAGCGCCTGAAAGGGCTAGACTTGGGTGCCAGGGGAATATTTAACTGATGGCTGGTTCCCTTGGCCCTGTTTCTCTGAACGCCACTGTTAAGCAATGGAAGCTTTGAATATCATTTGATGTCATCCTTCTCATCCCTCAGCAGTTGTCATTTGCATTAGAAACAAACCTTGGTCTCCAGGAGAGATCCACTGAAAGTCTTCACAGGATTCAGGCTAGATATATGCTGGGCATTTTCCCAGGCTGGCATAGGAGACAGGCCAGCCTCTCTCCCCTAGACCCTGACCTTACTCCTGTACTCTCCCCCTAGACTCCAAGGCAAGAGAAATGCTACAGATGTTCCAACAGAATTAGGGATGGAGGCTAAGAATGTGTGCCCCAGGAGACGTGTAGGCAGCTGCCTCATTAGCCCTCAATTGTTTGATCTGTAGCTGAGGAATTGGCCATGTAAGTGAGGATAGCCCCATAATAATGAAGCCAAAACAACAAACCGTGGATCACTTCTCATCTGAACAAACTGAGCCTGCCTGAGTTGTCAGTCTGCTGCACAAAGGATGAAGCAAGACTATGGGGTACCGTAGCAAAGGTCTGGGAAAAGTGTTCAAGTTTTATATCCTAGAAGTAGTCCAGTTCACAGTCAGCCAGTATCCACTGGGCATTTACTGTGTACCTAACACCAAGCTAGATGTTTACATATATGAATTATATCATTGAGGCCTTACAATAACCCTGTTAAGACACTCCAAGAAATAATTACCAGTGATTTGGTCAAAGTAAAATGGCTGCAACTTTCTTGACTAAAAGAAATTATTGATAGCCTACTGCATGCCAGGCATTATGCTAAAATTTTTTCCATGGATTATCTCACTTAATCCTCAAAATAACTCTGTGGGGGGGATGCTTCTCACTCCAATATTTTCCACATAAGGGTACTGAGGAGCAGAAATATTAGGTCATTATCCAAGGTCCAGTGCTAGCACTTACAGTAAAGCCAGGATTCAAATACAGTCCTGTTAACTCTCAAGCCTAGGGTCGCCTCTTCCTGCTCCTCTGTGGATACCAGTATATGCTTCTAGATCGTGTTCTCTCTCTCTCTCTCTCTCTCTCTCTCTCTCTCTCTCTCTCTCTCTCTCTCTCTCTCTTTCTTCTCTCTCTCTCTCTCCCTCTCTTTCTCCCTCCATCTCTCTCCAGTACTGGGTATTAAAACCTGGGGGTTTGAGCATGCTGGGCACATACTCTACCACTTAGTCACAGCCCCCAGCTTTCAAATAACTCATAAAGACTTTTGCAGCTCTGGCATTGTAGAGGTCAGCCAGCTCTATGGTCCTTCCCTATTAACTCTAGCAGCCTTGAGTCACCTGACTGTGTTCGCCTGTCATTCTTCTCTGCCCTGTTGGGTCTGCCCGTGTGTCATGCCTCTACACCAGCAGATTGGGTGAACGTCTCCTAATCAGCTTAGTCTGAGTTGCTCTGGGGCTCTAACTCAGCTTCCTCACTTCTTCATGTCCCAGGAGATTCCCTGGGACAAGCTGACTAGCTAGACTAGCCAGAATTGGTGAGTTCCAGGTCTGGCAAGAGTCCCTGACTCAATAAATAAGTGGAGCGCAATAGAAAACATCTGGATCTACCTCAGGCCTCCATATGCATGTGTACACATGTGCATGCACATCCACGGAGACATGCAGAACACGTGAGTTCTGCCACTGTTCTACATGTTTTACCCCTCTTCCCTGTGTGCTTTACTACCCTCAACATCAATTCCTTCATTGGTAAAAATCAGTGGTTTTCACATTTTTTGTGGGGAGTGGGCACATATGTGGAGATTAGAGGACAACTTTCAGGGTCTTTTTCTTCCACCATGAGGGTCCTGGAGATCAAACTCAGATCACCAGGCTTGGCAGTAAGTGCCTTTACTCATTGAGGCCTCTCCCAGACTCAAAACACCAGCCTGCTTTGAAAAGTGTGAAAGAGCTCCGATGAAGATAAAATGCGTGCCAAAACATCTTGATTTGTGTTACGTGTTTTGAGCATCAGGTGAGAGAATGGCTTAGAAATACTTGGTGAGCCCTGACGTACTCCTCCCTCAGGAAGAGCTGCTGTTGTGAATATGTTCTGCTCCCTGCCTGCCCTGCTCTACACACAAAAATTCAAATTTGCCCAGCCTAGCTAATTTCCTGTCCCCCGGCCCCGTTTGCTCTGTGGACTAGGTAACCACCTGCTTCTGCAATCTCCATGACAGAGTCACAAGATCCTTTTTCCTTTCCCAGAAGCAAATTTTGCCAGATTTTTATGTACAGAGAGGCTTTTTTGTTTCACCTGTAAGAGTGGTGCCATGCAAATTGGTAGGACAGACATATTTAGAAAATGGGGCTTGTCTTATGATGTTATTATAAACTGACCTCAGAGAAGTGACATAGGTAATAAATGGTGAGTTCTAAGTTGTGTGTGTTTGTGCGAATGCCTATCTGAATGCCTATGAGAGGGGAACAGTCTGAATTTGCTTTTCAGATAACCATCAGTCTCCAGGAATAAAACTAGGCAGGAAGGCTGATGAAAGCTAAGCATTCGACCAAAAAGATACTATGTACTGCATTTCTTCATGTGAGTATGTGTGTGTGTGTGTGTGTGTGTGTGTGTGTGTGCGCACACACTGATTTGTGTGCAGGTACGTGTGTATATACATACATGTGAGGGCTAGAGGCCAACCTAAGGTGTCATTCCTCAGGAGCTGTCTGTCCACTTTGTTCTTTGGCACAGGGTCTGTCACTGGGAACAGGGGCTCACTGCTTTGGCTAGGCCAGCTGGCATGAGAACTCCAGGGAACTATCTCTTCCCCTTCTCACTGCTGGGGTTACAAGTGTGCACCGCCACACTTGGTTGTTCATGTAGGTTCTGGGTAGTCACACTTACTAGGTCCTCACTTTATCAACTGAGTTATTACCCAAGTGTGTATTAACCTCTCTGTCTCCTTTATTTGCTTTGAGTTTCTTCAAGAGGATTCATTTCATTTTGCTAAATACAGCATATTTTACTGGGTGTTGTGATGAAAAAAGGGTCAAGGTGGGATACAGAATTAAGTTATGCACCTGCTTGAACAGAGAGAGCAAACATCATACTTAAATCAAGTAAGACCATCGTGATAGCAAGAACTAACAGTTGACACCAGGCTTCATAAAGGAGAATTGGGAGGAGTCTAGCACCTAGCACAATGCACTATAAATCGTAAGTACTTGGTAAGTGTGCGTTGAAATGAAGTGAGGGGCAAAGATGGGACAATGTGGAATGTTACTTGAAGAAAGGGTATCCTAGTGGTCCCTGTCTTTCATTCCAGGCATATTAATCAAAGCCAGAGGCACGCTGTCTTCTCAGGCCTTATTTGCAAGGCTGCTTTAAAGGTATGATATGTTTGGATTTGTTTTCCAAATCATTGTTCTTAGCAACCAAGGTCAGAGTTTTTGGCTTTTGCTTTGACTACTGGCCATATCCCTAAGTAATCCCACAGGAAGCCCCAAGCTTTGCTTTGCTCCCGGACACCTGGCAAATGACAGTCCTATTTCCTTGCCCTGTCTATGAATTCTTATTAGACTTGTGGAGGCCAAGCATTCTTTCTTCCTCTCTTTCCCTTGGGGACAATGAGGTTTCTGAGCTCCAGGGAAGAACTGTACTCTCACTCATCCTCTGACCAAGTCTGCAGTTCCCAAAGCACTGTCTGCCGCCTCTGTTTTCCAGGTGCAGCTGGACAGGACAGAGTTCTCACACATCTGTCCTGTCCTTCCGTTGGCAGCTTGGCCTCCCCACCTCCGGTTTCCAGATCCCACCTAAATCAGTTCTCTTCAGGAAAAAAGCAAGCAAGCAAGACAAGTTCCTCTCTCGCCAGCCCAATAACATTCTGAGTAGGACAGGCAGATAGCATCCTGAGTTCTAGTGGATTCTGCCACATAAGTGTCTAGGGAATGATGACTGAAGCTTGCTTACTTCATACACAGAAACCCACTTGATGAAGTCAACTTATAGCATATATATGTGTGTGTATATATGTATATATACATACATGTATACACACACACACACACACACACACACACACACACATATATATATATATATATATATATATATATATATATATATATATATATTATGTTTGAGGAAAGAACTTTTGAACTTGGAATTCTAAGACATTAAGACTGATCCAGTTCTCCCTCAGCCTCTGGGTTCAGCCTCCTGCTTCCAGTCATGCCCAAAAGAAGAACTCAGTTGATTTTCTTGCTGTCGGAAGTGCAGATTTTGGCCTAAGGCCCAGGTGAGGATGAGGATGACAGGATGACAGAGTTACCTAACTGTTTGCAACAAAGAATGCATTCCTCCCCACCCGGTCCTGCCCTAACATGTCCCTGAATGCCTCTCCCTGTGCCACCCCTCAATAAGCTTTTGTCCTTCCCTTCCTACATGAGGCTGTTATTGCCTATTTCAATAAACGGTTATCCAGTATGCAAGAGACCTTCGTTGTGTCCTTTGGGCCTGACCACATGTTCCTTTTCAGTCTTGGTGAGTTTTTACAGGGGCCTGCTAGCTTCTTGTATGAAATACTCAGACCTGAGTCCTATGAAGGTAGTTACATAAAAAAAAAAAGTTGGAACCAGGAGTAGTGGTGCATACCTTTAATCCCAGCACTCAGGAAGCAGAAGCGGGCAGATCCCTGTGAATTCAAGGCCAGCCTGGGCTACAGAGCTAGTTCCAGGACAGATCCTGATACAAAAGAAAAGAAAGAAAGAGAAAAAGGGGGATAGTGACATGGATTACTATGGCTAAGTACGTATTCCAAACTTGCCTCAGATTCATAGAAGGTAGGGGCTAGAAAGTCCCCACTGGCAACCTCAGCTGACCAGTAGAATCACCTAGGAACTGTGTTAAAAAATATAGTTTCGCCGGACGGCGGTGGCACACGCCTTTAATCCCAGCACTTGGGAGGCAGAGCCAGGCGGATCTCTGTGAGTTCGAGGCCAGCCTGGGCTACAGAGCAAGATCCAGGACAGGAACCAAAACTACATAGAGAAACCCTGTCTCGAAAAACCAAAAAAATAAAAAATAAAAAATATATAGTTTCTCTGTGGTGAAAGATGAATTCACTAAATCAGAATTGCTGAAGTATAGCCTTCAACTCAATATTTTAATTAATTTCATTTGACACTGGACCTGGTGCCACAGGTCTGTAACTCCAGCTATCTGGGAGGCTGAGGCAGAAAGGTCACAAATTCAAGGGCTTGCCTGAACAACTTAGACCCTGTATCAAATGTTTTAAAGTGCAAAACTTGCTGAGGATGTGACTCAAAGCATGGTACTTGCTTAGCATGTGCAAAATTTTGGGTTCAATCCCAAATACAACACACACACACACACACACACACACACACACACACACACACACACTCCACTGAGCGATTCTGATAACATGGACCCATTTGTCGAGTTGAGTGTATTGATTGTTTCCTAGTTGAGGAAACTGAGGCTCAGGGAGACAGTGACCTGTAACAAAGTAGCTAGACAGGAAAATAAGGGCAGGGCACACGTGCTTGGATTCCCATCGGCCCCTCTGTGCATAGAATACTCATATTGCATTTCCTCATCTTCCCTGATCAATTACTTGCCTTCCCATGCTTTCATAACTGAGTGTTGTAATAATGGTGAAACTGCATCAGATCATATCTTTGAACTCCAAGTCCTTGAGTTTGATCCCTGGAGCCAGACTCTTGCTGGGCAGATGGATATACCTGACCATTTGCCTCCGTTTTCCCGGAGACAAAGGGTTTGGGCAGGAGAGATATGGTAGCCCTTTTTTCCAAAGCAAAGCAGACTGCAAGGTTTCAAGTGTGTGAACTGCTAGAGATCTGCCAGTCCGAGAGCTGGGTGACCACTCAGACTGCTCTTGTGCTGAGAAAGCTGGAATGTCTAGTGGCAGCAGGTTACCCAAAGCTCAGGCTGACACTGAGTGTCTGTTTGTTTATCTCGGGGAAGTTTGGCCTCGTTCCCACTATTTTATCGCCGGCAGCCTCCTTAAGTACAAGGATAATGACATGTTTGAAAAATGCCTCAAACGTCAATTAGCCGGTATTGAGACAACCCCTGGGAGTTGTTTCTTCATGTCCTTGTTAGCTGTGCTTATCACTCTCCAATACTATGCTTAATCCCAGATCCTTGGCCTGCTTTCTTTAGGGACGAGGGAGGAAGTAGAATGGAAAGATGGCTAGTGTGAAGCAAGACAGAATGGACTTGTTGGTAATTTTCATTTGCGTACATTGAGATGAGTGTGGTGCCAAACAAAAGAGGGCACTGGGGCCGAAGCACTGATAGTCGTTAGACCTGGGTTCTAGCCTCATCAGTGTCACGTTCACTTGCTATGTGATTATAGACTAAGCCCTTACTCCTCTGTGCTTCAGTTTCCCACCTACACGGCAAGCAGGTTAGACTGGGAGCCCTTCGGGTCTGACCAAATGATGGGAATTCAGTTATTCGAGTTGTCAGATCAGGGGTGGGCACCCAATGAGTGATGCCCGTTCCCTACACTCACGGTTCTCTATTCATCTCATTATGAATCCACTCTTAGAGAAAGTTCTTCTTGACCTCCAAAGGCTCGAGATATAACCTCCAAAGCAATTAGCTATGTTCTTGCCCCATCATGTTGGCTTCAGTGGCCACATCTCAGCTCAGGCTGACTCTACCGCACTCTGAATACTTCAAACACAACTAACAGCTGCTTTTCTTAGCACACGTGTGTTTCCAGGGACATTGGTAGCTCTGCTTCTCATGACCTCCTCCGTGGTTCTCTCTTGCTCTGCTCTGCAACATCCATTGGGTCTTTCAGAACATTGACTTCTTCAGCCGCACACCCCTCTAACTAGGTCACCTGCTGGCACCGGCTCAGTGCCAGAAGCCTGTGGTTTCTCTGACTGGAAAGGTCTTGATTCATCCTGTTGTGGGGAACTCTTTAGCTTGGCAGCTGTTTTGCGCTAAGGATTTCTTCTTTGCCTAACCCTTCTCCTGCCCACAACCATCCCCCTTCCTCCCAACCCACTCCTCCAAGCCTCGCCCCTCAGCCCTCAGGGATAAAGAGGTGATCTTTGCCTTACAACAGGCCACAGTAGACTGCCAGGAAGATCTAACCTTCTTCCATCAATGGTGTCATCAAAATCCAGCTCAGGGAACTTTTAGCATCTCCCCAAACCACAACTAATGAGTACATGATCTAAGTAAAACTCATGCACTTGCTATGCCAGCAAGCATTAAGACAAGACCTCTAATCACCTCCATCCAACCAACTTGCTCTCCCTAAGCCACTGCTATTGAAAAGGTGTGTACTTCCCCGCTACAAGCCCCAGGCCTAGCACTGAGCCTAGCTAGGACATAAGTAATACTCGGTAAATATTTGTTAAATGAATAATAACAGAATGAATGAAGACTTAACAGACCCAAAGGCCAATGGAAACGGTACTAGCTGATCTAAGAGGCCCGAGTCTGCCACTAACACATACCGCAACTTAGAATGTTTTCCTTTTTGTCTCTTCTCTGGGCCTGAGTCTCTACATGCTGAACTGAATGGTCCCTTATGGAACTCCCGTCTTTGTAGTTCATGAGTCTGATCTGTACTCCTGTGTCAAATACCACTCTACCCCATCACCAGGAAAAAAAAAAAACCAGAAACCTTCATCTTGTTATCAGATAATATTGGGCTCATGCTGATGGGATAAATGGACATGACTCTTAATTTGGGACCAAACTAATTTCAGAGGAGCCAATGCCTCCAACCATGCCAGTGGGGTGGCTGATAGGGTTTCATGTCCATGACTTAAAGACAAAAACATCCAGGTTCCCATCTTGTCCCCTTTATTTTGATGCCCCATAAAAAGTATGTTGATCTGAGTGTATAGGAGCACACCTGTAATGTCAGAACTGCAGAGACTGAGCCAAGAGGATTGTGAGTTTGAAGCCAGCCTAGGCTACACAGTGAAACCCTCTCTCAAGAAGTGTTCGCTGGGCTCTAGTAATGGTTGGAGTGGGTAGGCTTCTGGAGATCTGAGAATTCCCTGGTCATGACAAAACAAAATCCTTTTCCCCTAATGTAAGCACATAAATCTTGATTTTAAAGTCTCATCCATAAAAATATTAACTCACACAGGCCAGCCTGCCTAGGATGAAAAGGAGAACTATGTAGAAAAGCAGAGATGATAGATTCTCTCTTACTTGGCCATTCCTTTTTTGTCCCTCTGGATTGAGTTTCTGTGGGCTCTGTGGTTAAGGCACATGAACTTTGAAGGCTTAAAAAAATCTTGCTAAGAGAACTTCCAGTCCTGAAAATTTATGATCCTCTAATTCCAAATATGTAACAAATAGGAATATTTGTTCTGTGTATGTTCTTGCAGTGTTCTGAGTCAAGCTGCAGCTGGGCTTTGGGCAATGGCTACATGGATGTGTGCTGAGTTTCTAGGGGAGACAGAGGCTGCTTTGTAAGGAAAGGCAGAACATATTTATCTATCTGACAAAAAAAAAGTATGCAGCCTAAAATGTGTAATCAATCATTTGGAAGTGGATCGCCCACACTTTCCCTCACACAGCCAGGCTCCATGTTCCAACTTCAGCTTCTGATGGTCTTTCTCTGAATCTGAGATTACTCAGGCCTACAATGTGCTTTTCCAGTGACTCCTCAGGGATTACTTTCAGTGTTTGATCTGAAGCAAGGAACAAATGACGGAAAAATAGCTAGCTCTTGCTATGCCTGCCTTTAAAGTGACATGGGATGTTGACGATTAGTTAGTTATAGTTAGGGAAAAACCTTTGGATCCTCAGGGCCTGTAGCACAAGAATGGATCATAAAGGAAACATGTGGAAATGCATGAAGTAGAATTGTTTCTACAGATGTGCCTATTTGCATTGAAATTTCGTCCCCTCAAGGGTCCTTCCCACATGTTATGGGACAAATGTCTCATAGAAGGATGTTGACAGTAAATGTGCCACACTGATCAAATCCCTTTGGCATACTTAAGCTTTCCTGGTGTTATAAATAGGAGGGAATGAGCCTGGATTCAAATGTGTTATGCTGTCACAAAGTAAAGAAATGTGTTGCTGTTAGGAAAGAGCTTGGAGGATCCCATGGTTGGGAAAGGGGCCAAAGGAGGCCCTTTATTTCAAGAAGGGGAAAGCTCAGTGTCCCTATCTACTGTCAAAACACTACTGGAGCTAAGTGATAAGTGACCAGCAGCAGGTTCTTGCTTGACCCCCTTAGATCATGGTGTAATGACCAGAGTAGAGCTGGCAAGCCCCCTGGGCATCCTCCAGACTAGCCACGCATTGAGGTGGAGCCAACCAGTTCTCAACACTCCTACAACTATCAGTGTGCTTTTCCTCCAGAGCATCACCTCTCCACTGTCCGGGAGAATGTTAGATCTTCCTTCTTATCCTGTTGGAAGTAGTGTTGTGAACTCCCAATCTAGCAAAATTTTGAATTATGGAATGACAGGGATCAGTACAGATGGGTGAAAGCCATGTTGGGACTTCAAAGGTTATTTAGTACAATGGTTTTCCAAAATGTTCATTATAGAAGCCAAACATGGTGAAAAACACCTTGTAATCCCATCTCTTGAGAGGCTGAGGGAGTTGAATCTCAAGTTTGAGGCCAGTCTGAGCTATGTAATGAGACCTGCCTCAGAAAAATTTTCAATACATTATAACCCATTAGTAGGAATTTAGAAGGTCACAATTTCCATGTAACAAAAATAAAATACATTATTAGAAAATGGCAATTTGTCCAACAAAGTAGGGATAATTATTATTTTATGAAATTTAAAGTATCTATAAGTACCACACATAATTTTAAATTTATGTAGCAGTTATAGACATGTAAATGTTTTATCATGACACATACATATCATAAAGTATATATATGATAAATACTGTATGTATAAATATACATAGATATACAAATAAACACAGATCTTCCTTCACAAATGGTTACATGATATAGTTTGAAGTGTCTTCAGCCTACGATCCTTTCTCCTCTGGACATACTCAAGTTCATATTGGATATAAAGTGTGGGATCCCAGAACCTAGAAGCCTTGAGCATTGGGCAGATTAGAGCAAAGAAGAACACAGCCATCTTCTTTGTTCTGACCAATATATTTTGAACATTTCAATTCTAGATTTCCAATAAGGTAACATTGTAGGTAGAATTTTCTGTCCCACCAGCCAGCCCCCAAAATAACCACACAGAGACTTACTATTAATTATAAATGCTTGGCCAATAGTTTAGGCTTGTTTCTAACTAGCTCTTCCAACTTAAATTAACCAATATTTCTTATCTACATCCTACCATGTGGCTCAGTATTTTTCTTCAACACAGCATGTTCATCTTGCTTCTCCCTCCTTCATCCCAATGCTCTTTCTCTGTCCGAAAGTCCCACCTAACCTCTTCCTGCCTAGCTCTTGGCCATTTAGCACTTTTTTAAACCACTAAGAGCAACACATCTTCACTGTGTACAGAAAGATTATTCCACAACATAACATAACAAAAATTGATATCCATTGAACTTAAAATTGTCCAAGATTCCTGGCTATCTCTCATACATGGCTATGCTATTCTCTAGCTACCTTATCCTACCACTGTGTGGGTTGCTGCCTTCCTCCTCCTTCCCCTTCTCCTCTTCTCCTCTTTCTCCTCCTTCATCTTTGCTAAGAGTACAAATCAGGACTTTGTGCACACTAGGCAAGTGCTCTACCACTGAGCTTCACTACCAGATCTTTGCAGATTGTTTTAAATTTCACTACATAAACTATCTTTTATCTTTATTATACTTTACCTTGCACTAAACTCACTTTTTAAAATCCACTTGCACATCACATCCATTCCATCTTCATCTATATTTAAATCTAGTTTCCTTAGCTCACAGAAAGTTGCACCTAAACTTCCCACAGCTCTTCTCAGTAGGACATACTAATTTCTCCAGACCACTCATCTATCATTCCTCTGTCTTACTACCATGATGGCACCACTCCAGCCAAGCCCATGTCAGCACCGTTTTCCTCCCTAGATTCCTAGATATAATTCTACTCTAGGCTTTCAACTACGTTAAGCCTCACGTATGATACCTTTCCCACTTTAATACATCTTTTATGGTGCATCTTCCATGATATTTTATTTGACAACTCTAGATCATCTTGATCTATCCTCTGAACTGGCAAATGTCTATTAAATTTCTTTCATATTGTATCAGACTTCATTTTATGTAAGAATATACATATGCCTCCAGTCAGAAAGACAATCATTCAGAAAACAACTCAAGTAATGATAAATTCTGGTATTATTGTAGCCAAAAAGTGTAACCTTATATACTGTTGATGGGAATGTAAATTAGTCTAGCCACCATAAAAATCATTATGGAAGTTTCTCAAAAAACTAAGAATAGTTCTACCATATGAACCAGCTATACCACTCCTGGGTATTTACCCAAAGGACTCAAGTCAACTTACCACAGAGACCCTTACACAACAATATAACAGTATTATTCACAGTAGATAAATTACAGAACCAACCTAGGTGTCCAACATCAGAAAAATTGATGAAGAAAATATGGTATGTATACACAATGGAATTTTTTATCCATGAAGAATGAAGTTATATCATTCCTAGGAAAATTGAAGCAATTGGAGATAATCATATTTAGTGATTAATTATATATGTCTTGTAAAGACAAATAGTATGTTTTCTTTCATTTATGGATCCTATATTTTATACAGATAAATAAAATCACGTATATATGACATGAAAATAAAAGTGAAACTGTCTAAGGGAGCAAAGAAGACTAATAGGAAAGGGTAGGATAAGAAAAGGGAGGCGAGAGGATGTGTGTATGGAGGTCTATATGCTCCAAGTACATTGTATACTTGTATAGAAATGTCTTTACAAAACCCAGTACCATGCATAATGAACACACACTGTACACACACACACAAACACACACACACACACACACACACACATATATATATATATATATATATATATATATATATAAATGTCTTACTACATATGTTGTATGTGATAAAGTCATACAAATAAACATTCCAAAATCTGAGTTCAAATCACAATCTGCAGTTCTCTAACTTTGTAAATTGTATGTCCTTGGAGGAAATTACTCAGTCTAATCAAGATCAAGATAATAATAGTATTACTTCATAGGGTTGCTGGTGGTTTCCGTGAATCAATAGGTATGAAGTATTTAAAGTGCCTTGCACACATAAATATTTGATAAGTATTAACTATCATCATGATTATATGCTTTATATGCTATATACTTTAACATGTTTTGTGCCATTTTATCTGTGAGAAGGTTAAAGAGGGGAATTACTCTTCTTTTCTTTTCTTTTTTTTTTTTAAGCCAGGATCTGCCCAGGCTCTGAAACTCACTATGTAGCCCAAGCTGTCCTTGAATTTATGATCCTCCTGCCCCAGCCTCCCACACAGCTGGAATTACAGGCCTGGATTGGGCCTAGCTCCAGAGAAGGAATTGTCATCCTTATTTTAAAGATGAGTAGTTAAAGCTTTAAGGGTTAGGTGCCTTGTCTAAGGTCATACAAGTGAGATTTTTTTACTTATTACAGAACTGACTGTAATGTGGAGTAGAAAATTCTCGTACCCCTGGTACGCTCTTCTGGCTGGAGAGAATAGGGAAGGTTTGCTGATGGTGATGAGGAAGCAGTGAGAAAGGCAAAGCATCTGACTGGCTGTGATAAAGGTCAGTCCAGCCATCCCAGGTCAAGGGTGCCTTGTGAGTTAGTGAACAACATAAAGTGTACCTCCTCCTGCCTTTTCCTTCTAGGGTCATAAGCAGGAGGAGAAGGAACCTGAAGAGGAAAATACCAGGATATGGAAGCCATGTGACGAGCGGCCAAGAGTAGTTCTGGGACACATGCAGGAGTGTGCTATATGGGAAAAGGAGGAAAGCCTACAGTAGCAAGCCTATTCACAAAAACCACAAGATCAGGGGCCAGGCATGGTGGTATGTACTTGGGAAGCAGAGGCAGGTGGATCTCTGTGAGTATAAGACCAGCCTGATCTAGATAGTGAGTTCCAGGACAGTCAGAGATACCCTGCCTGAAAAGAAAAAAGAAAGAAAGAAGGAAGGAAGGAAGGAAGGAAGGAAGGAAGGAAGGAAGGAAGGAAGGAGAGATTCAGGACTAGGTCAGGAGAGATGATTCAACATTTAAGAGCACTTGATGCTCTTGCAGAGAACCCAAGTTCCTTCCCATCACCCACATGGCGGCTCACAACCATCTGCAACTTCAGTTCTAGGGGATCCAGTAAACTGTTCTAACATCCAAGAGCACCAGGCATAGAAATGATACACAGATACACAAGCAAACAAACACTCATACACACATTTTTTTAAATTTCACAACTGTTTGGGTACTCTTGATTTATTAGCCCTGGAAACTTCATCTGATGGGCCAGGTGGCCTCTTGGATACCAACTGTGTGCTCAGTCCAGTGGTAGGCTGTAGGGCACCAAGTGTTTTTCAAGAAGCTTTCAGTTTAAGTAAGTGACTATACTTGGTCATGTATGAATTGTGGTAACCGGATGGTGAAGTTTTCTTAAGTGAATTGCATCCTGTAGAAGAGGGGAAAGCGGATAACAAAACTGCCATGGAGCACAAGGACACTGATTGGGGAAGACAGTGCAGAGAAGGGAGGTGAAGAGTTGATTAGAGGTGAGAGAAGATACTCTGCTCCCTTCCCAACTGAGCGGCAAGCCAGCCTTAGAGACTAACATGTGGGCCAAGATTCTTAGCCAGGCCTAAGCTTGGGAAAACAGTGAATTGGAATACAAGCCTTCATCTTCCCACGGAGAGATAAAAGGAAGAAAGGAAAAGAGAGAACAGCTGAGGTGCCTTCAGTTCCTTCAAATGCTGCTCTAGATACTCTTCAGATGTCCTTATATGGGATAGGAGAGCTGTATTTCAAATTAAGATTGTTATCACCCCCGCTGCTGCTGCTGCTGCTGCTGCTGCTGCTGCTGCTGCTGCTGCTGCTGCTGCTGCTGCTACTACTCCTAAATGCTCCCAGCAGTGCTACCAATGCTACCAGCATTATAAAGAGCCTGCACTTGAGCACTGACCTTTCCTGCTGGGATCACAACTGAGGAGGACCTGAAGACTATTTCAGAACTTTCCATTCTGATATCTGGTAGGCAATTCCCTGGACCAGCCCTTCCCGATGGAGGTGGGAATTCATTTGCACCTCCCTGTAGGCCAAGCCTTGCTTGTGCATCAGGGACAAAGGCATTCATTGGTCCTTCTCCTACATGCCAGAACATTGAGAAATTGAGAAGAACCTTCACTGGGCTGGAGAGATGGCTCAGCAGTTAAGAACACTGGCTGCTCTTCCAGAGGACCCAGGTTCAGTTCTCAGCACCCACATGGCAGCTTACAACTATCTGTAAAGGCCAGTTCCAGGGAATCCAACACCCTCACACAGACACACATACAGGCCAAACACCAATGCATATAAAAAATTAAATAAATAGATAGATAGATAGATAGATAGATAGATAGATAGATAGATAAATAAATAAATAAATAAATAAATAAATAAATAAATAAATAAATAAATATTTGAAAAGAACATTTAACAAAAAAGAAGAACCTTCATAGGCCGTTGAGAGGCATGGGACCTGACAAGGATCACACAGGAGAGCAGTGGCAGAAATGTCCCAAATCCAGTTCACCTAGTTTAGAGGCCAGTGTGCATTCCCCACCCTTTTATCTCCAAAAAACGGCCAATCACTTGACTTGTCACCCAAGCTGGTGTCAGATTGAGCGTGCAGGACTCCTCCAGAGCAGCAGTCGTCAACCTTAGCAGCCCATCAGAATTCCCTAGGGAGCATTCAAAGGACTGGCATCCTGGCCCTGTCTCACCAAGCGAATCATCGTCTCCAAAGGAGGGATTCTAGTTTTTAAAAGCTCCCTAGGTGATTCTAATATACAGTCAAAATTAAGAATTATTGCTCTGGGAAAGCAAGCCCAACTCTAAGGGAACTTGAAGGACAGACTCCCAGGCTTTACAGGCATGACTCCTTTTGATCAGTGAGTCCCCAAACTCTGGCATGTGGAAGACCTAAGTGTTAGGGTCACATTGATCTTCTTGCTATTGCTTTCTCATCACTCCATCTAAGAAATAGTTTACTTTCAGCCTTCTTATTCTTTTTAACATCATAAAGGCTTCTTAAGAGACTGCCTGCCTCTGGTGGGAAGCCCATAAATAATTTGACCCAATTTCTGGCTTTTCTCAGAGGTTCGCTCACAAGACATATCTCTCTAGCTCCCTTTAAGGGGCTAATGTTGAGTACTTAAAACTGTCAGTCGACCCCCACTCCCAATTACTTGCCATTCCCAGACATAGACACTTCTTACTAAGCACCAGGCTGTTGCAGGGAACCAGTGAAAAGCAGAGAAAAGAGAGACCTTGAGCCTTTGGACCCCCCCCCCCCCCCGCCAAGTCTACTCAGCTCTCTACCTGATTATCATGTTGGCTTCGGGCTATAGTAATATATAATGATTTGCCTAGGAATGAGAAAGTAGAGATGTGTGCCTTTTCCCACTTGCACACAAAAGAAAATGGCTTTTTCTTTTTTTAGAATTATTAGGCTAGGGATATAGCTAAGTGGTAGGGTACTTGCCTAGTATGTATGAACCCTTAAGTTCAATCTCCAACAGTTCAAAAAAATAATTTTAGATGAAAGGAAAGAAAAAAAGATATATTCTTCTAGTAACCTAACCGCTAGTGATAATCAGTAAAACAAACAAACAAAAAACCTCACAATGCCCATGCCTAGAAGAAGAGTTACAAGCAAGTAATGACTGCTGAGGGAGAATCAGTCTTATCCAGGGAGGAGCCCCCTAACTGTCTATTCAATAATCAGTGCCAACCTTAAAAACATATACATGCAGACAACACTAAACAGACTCAGTAACCTGTAGTAATATATTTATTAATTATATATCATATACATGTAACAATAATTAATGAAAAGGAGCTCATGAATTCAAGAGTGGGAAGAGAAGGGAGGGGGACCTGGGAAAGGCTAGAGAGAGAAGATGGAGGGGGAGATGATGTAATATTTTAATTAAAAATAAAAATTTAAAGTCTTTTTCAACATACAACATAAACTCGCCCTCGAATAATAAGGCAGGTAGGTAACACAAAATGAGCTCCATGGGTTAGTGGGTTGGTTTCTCTTCTCTACACTTTTTCTTCCATTTTGTTTTGGGCATCTTTTGACTTACTGGTCTTTTGCATGTTTGTTTGATTTTCATTTTGGTAGGAGTTTTCTGTTTCTCGTTTTGGTATCTGTTTTTGTATCTGGATTTTTTTGAGTGAGGGTGCATAAAGGTGGGTGGGGAGGGAGGTGGGGAGGCTCTGGGAGGAGTTGTGAGAGGGGAAACAGGATCAAAATATATTGTATGAAAAAAATTAAATAAAGTGAAAAGCAATAAAACAAAAATGAAACTGGAAGGGGTTATTAATAATGTTTGGCAGCTTAGAGTCACTTTGCTTTTTTTAAGTCTTTTATTCTCCTCAGTTTTATTGAGGGTTAATTGACAAATAAAAACTGTAAATATGTGGGTTTTACAATGTGATGACACAAAGTATGTATACATTGTGAAATGATTACCACAATCAACATAATTAACACATCCATTACCTCATATAGTTACTCTTGCTTGTGGTAAGATCAGTTAAGATTTATGTTCTTAGCAAATTTCAAGTATGTATTACAGTGTTATTAACTACATTCACCATGTATACGTTAAGTCTCTAGAACTTACTCACCTTATAACAAGTTTTTACTCTTTGGCCAACATCTCTCCATTTCTCCTACCTCTCAGTCCCTGCAAACCACTATTCTACTCTTGGCTTCAACATTTCTAGATTTCACAGATATGTGAGATCATATAATTTGTCTCTTTGTGTCTGGCTTATTTCAGTTAGCAGAATGTACTCCAGGGTTATTCATGTTCTTGCCAATAGCAATATTTTCTTCATTTTTAAGGTTAAATAATGTTCCATTGTGTAAAAATACCATACATGCATTCTCTATCCTTTTATCTACTGACAGACACTTAGGCTGATTTCATATCTTAGCTATTATGAATAATGCTGCAGGGAGCGTTGGAGTGTAGATATCTCTTTGCACATATTGATTTCTATTCCTTTGGATATATACTCAAAAGTAAGACTGCTGGATTGTATGACAATTCTATTTGTAATTTTTAAAATAACCTTCATACTGATTTTCATGATGGTTACAGTCATTTACATGCGCATCAGCAATGTACGAGAGTTCCCTTTTCTCCACACTTCCACCAGGACTTGGTTTCTTTGTTTTTTAAAAGACCATCCTAACCGATGTTAGACTCATTGTGATTTGGTTTTTATTGATCTTCTCTGTTTGGTTTATGATGTTGAGCATCTTTTCTTAAACCTGTTGGCTATTTGTACACCTTCTTTGAAAACAGGTCTCTTCAGTGCCTTTGCCGGTTTTTAAATTCAATTATTTGTATTTCACTATTGAATTATAATACGATCAGTTACAATAGTCACACATGCTTGGCTTTGCTTTTGTACTTTTTGCCAAGACCAATATTAAGGCTCTTTTCCCCCATGCTTTCTCTTAGAATCTTCAGGTCTTATAGTTAATGATTTAATCTATTTCAAGTTAATGTTGTATGTGGTGTAAGCTGATGATGAATTTTGCTTTTGTTTCTTTCTTTCGTGACTGAATACATGGGGGGTGAGTACTCTGCCATTGAGCTACCCCTCCAGCCCTAATTGCATTCTCTTGCTGGTTCATTTCCAGCTTTCCCAGTAGCGTTTGTCAAAGAGACTTTTCATTTCCTAATTATGTATTCTCATTACTATTGTCAGAGTAGTTGACCATATGTGTGTGCATGTATTTGTAGGTTCTCTACTCTGGTCCATCGGTCTGTACCTCTGCTTTTAGGCTATCATTTTACTATTTTAGTTACTATAGAATTATACTGTGATTTGGAGACACAAAGTGTAATGCCTCCAAGTTTGTTCTTTCTCAAAATCACTGTAGCTATTCAGAATCTTTAGTGACCTATTTTCTGGGACAAATATTATTGGAATTTTCAAAACAATTTTGTTGAATCTGTATATGACTTTGGGTAGTGTGAACATTTTGACAGTATTAATTCTTCTATCCCATGAGCATAAAATACTTTTGATTTGTGTCTTTGATTTCTTTCATCAATGTCATAACAGTATATTGATCTCTCACATTCATGACCAAATTTATGTCTAGTACTTTTATGTTTTCATGTTCTTGTTTATTTATTTAGTGTGTGTTCATGATATGTGTGTGGGCATGCATGCTATGATGCATGTATGAATGTTAGAAAACAAATTTATGGAGCCGATTCTCTCCTTCTAGCTATGTGTGGATTCTGGAGACCAAATTGAGGTCATGAGACTTGCACGAAAAGCTCCTTTATTCACTAAACTATCTCACTGACCCAGTATCTTTCTTATTTGAAGTAGTATATCTATCTCCTCTCTTCACCAGATTCCTACTCCTTCTTCTACCCCCTTCATCTAGAAATATACTTGTTGAATCTGGATAGATACCCTGTGGGCATTTAAAATGTAAAATCAAACCTAGAGTAATAATGAAACCTCTTTGAACTAGTACTATAGGTAAATAGTTTATTATATTCAGTGGTGGTTGTTGCTGTGGAGAAAGTTTGACTGCCTCACCATGCCCCTCCCAATAGCCCTTCATTGGACAGTTCTCTGGGCCTCCATCCTGCCATCGACTTGTAACTGTCCCCTGCCTCCTCTCAAGGCCTCAGCTGAGAGATCTCCTGGAAAGGAGTGGCTAAAGTAGGACCTCCTTAATCTTGTGTGCTGGAGCTGAGTCACATCGTGTCAAGTCAGGGAGCAGGTGATGATGGCCTCTTGTGAAAGAGCTTGCAGAGAAACTCCAATCCTGCTCAGTCTCTGAGGGTTTGAATAAGGAAGCGTTCACGTGGGTTAAGTCCACGCTTCCCTCACTGAATTTCTGGTTCACTGTGAAATCGGCTCTTCTGTCCCTTAAAACTGAGTCACTGTGGACAAGTGGCTTGCATATAGTCTCAGTGTTCTCAGTCCAACAAGCAGGTACACTAATAGGTCTACTACCTCTCCCTACAATTGTGTAGATTAAAGCAGGTAAAATACAGAGAAGAGGATGTCTCCAAACTGTTAGGGTCTTTCTACATCCGGGTCCCAACAGTAGTAGCCATTGTTGTAAGAGTTAAAGGCTGTATCTGACATTCTCTAACTCCCACTCCACTTCCCCAATCCATGGTTAGGCCCATGTTTTTCAGGCCTTGGTGGTTAAGTCTATGGGGAAGGACAGTTAAGGAGTCTGGATACTAAGAAGGACCGTGGGCATGAAATCCTAAGATGAGGACCCTGTAAGGAAGAAGACAATGCTCAACATGACCAACATGACCAACTTAGGCCTTGGATGGAGGCTTTCTGTACCCTCTCCCTGAATTATTCCCCTCTAAAAACTTGGGGTCCCAGTTAGGCCTGTGGGTACAGAACCACGGAAAATGATTGCTGGATAAAAGAAAGGACATAGCATACACTAAAAGCAGAGCTCTGTAGCACCTACAAGAATATGCCTTGTAGAATTCCAGCTGCAGAAAACAGAACTGGCCCAAGGGTTTGGCCCCAACACTGAAATGTAGCCCAGCATTTGTGCTGAGGTCACAGTTGCTACATGGCCGAGTCACTAACATCGGTCTATTCCTAGGAGACATAGAACTCCTCTGACTGCTGGCTGACCTTGGCTTCGTGAAACCTTGGTGGCCCTGCCAAATCTTCCTTGGAGTACAGAGGAGGCCTAAATTCTTCCACCAAGACTTTTCCCTACCCCCCCCCCTCTCTCGAGCTTTTACTTACATTCATCAGGCTTACATTGCAGCCCCTTGTCTCTCCCAACATTCCTCTCTATCTGATCTCATCTCTCTTAATAAATTCTCATTTCAAAATCCATTTTACTGTGTGCTTCTCTCAAGTCCCAGACTAATACAAACTCTGATCAAGTTGAAGTTAAGTATATTGGCTAGAGTCTGGTCCTGAATTTAGGGTTTTGTATAATGTGAAGTCTCAGGCCAACTTTAGAAAGCAGTAGGTTTCTAAACATTGGAGAAGTAGCCCTAAGGTTTAGAGAATGTAAATGATGGAATGTATTGCTCTGCTTTACTCCAAATCACTATCTCAGACAAATGAGTTGTATTTTTTAATATTTTTGACAAATTATTTATTTATTTTACGTGTATGTACATAGTGTACATACTGTGTGTGCCTGGTGCCCTCAGAGGCCAGACAAGCATGTCAGATCTTCCTGGGACTGGAGTTACAGGATGGTTGTAGCCTGTCTCACCTGGAAGAGCATCCAATTCTCTTAACCACTGAGGTGTTTCTCCAGCCCCTGTTTTCTTAAATGCCTCAACTTACTGTCTTATGGGTCTTCTTGTGGAAGAAGACTTTTGTATTTCTTTTTCTTATACAGTAAGAGCTTTATTATAAACAAATGACTTCACATACAAAGTTCTGGTGGCAATTGCACTTAGAACTGCTCAAGTTTAAAACATTTAACTGTGACAGTATAGATGTGCAGTATCCAAAACTTCCAGAAGGTATTTAACCAGGTAGCAGATGTCATGGCTCATCTTGGAATAGACAGAACAACAGTGTTACTGTAACTGAATCCTAGGCAAGTGCTTGCTGGCTGCTCCTGTATCTCCAGGAGCAAAGGACATCTTGACACAGGCATTACTGAGCCAGCAGTTCATAGCTGGTCCTCATCCTAACTGCTATACTTAGGTTCACATTGTTTGCTTGGTGAGAAACTGACAGCTACTGCCTTCCTTCTGTTGAGAGCTGTCACTCAAGGTACTCACATCATATCCATTCGTTTCCAGAGAGATGAGAATTTTATCCTCTCCACAAAGCAAGCCACCTGGAACTTATGGATGCTATCCAATGTTACTCTCTAGTTAAGCTCAGATAATAGGAAAACATCATTTTCTTGGAACATAAATCTGTTGATCCCACAGGAAACAAGAGGATAAGAAAACCTATAGTTGAAGGCCAGCATCCTGGTTACAGACTGTTATTTCCCAGGTGTACTTCACCAATCCTAATTTCTGTGTTGTTACAAAAGATCTTTGCATTCTCACTATTAGCCAGTCATCAAAACACACTGATGTCACTGCTGGCTCAAGTCCAGAATTCCAAAACAATAGAAAAACAAGGGGAAACCTGTCTAATAGCACAGTTAACTTCATTATGCCAAACTCCAAGAAGCAGCAGTCACAGGGAACAGGAAATGGCCCTCTTTCTTTCTTTCTTTCTTTCTTTCTTTCTTTCTTTCTTTCTTTCTTTCTTTCTTTCTTTCTTTCTTTCTTTGAGGCAGGGTCTTCCTATGTAGCTCAGGCTGACCTAGAACTCACAATCCTATCACAGCCTCCTCGGTGCTGAGACTACAGGCAGACACCACCACACCTGGCAAAAAAAAAAAATCTTTCTTTAATTGCTTTGTCATATTGCCTGAGAAATACTCATTTACTCTTGTTTTCCACTTTGGATCAAAACATCAAGAAATCAAACTCCCGTTTTGCAACTAACAAACCCTATCACCTTGGACAAATACCTTTAAGATCTATGATTTTCCCTGTCTGGGTTTCAGGGTTGTTAGTGTTTTTCTTTACAACTTCTTTGTGTTACCTCAGTTATGGTCTTTCAAACTTATACACTTAAGGGTTCCTAAAGAACAGTGGTGTATTGGGAAGAGAGGGAGGGGAAGAGAGGGGAGGAGGAGGGGAGAGGAGGAGGGGAGAGGAGGAGAGGAGAGGAGAGGAGAGGAGAGGAGAGGAGAGGAGAGGAGAGGAGAGGAGAGGAGAGGAGAGGAGAGAAGAGGAGAGGGCTCTCAAAAGTCAGACACCCTATCTGGGTGTCTGGGTATCCTGCCTCCAGCTTCACCAGGCAGTTCCCTCACATACAGTGCTAGGCAACACACATGATGACCTACTTTTGCAAGAAAGCTCTTTCTGGAGTTGTGGTCTTGACCTTGCTGCTCTGCCCATGACAGCTCTGGGATTAAACAGCAGATACAGATATAGGGAACAGATGATCTGTGGCTCTAGCGTAGTGAGCCAAATCAAAGAGCTTGTAAGGTTGAAAGGCGTTCTGGTTTTTAGCTTTGTATTTCTAGAAACCTCCCCCAGAGATTTGAAACTTAATCTGTTACAAGTCCTCCTAGGAGGGATTCAGGCTTAATTCCATCTTGGGAGAGATCGGGATGCTTTATTTCAAACCTCAACTCCTCTAAATCTAACTCTGTCCCCTTCTGAGGCCTTCACTTCCCTATTTGATCTTATAAAGGAGTAAGTACCTCCTCCTGAGCCTGTGAGCCTCGCTCTCCCCGACCACCACCAAATTTCCCTTCTGCCTCCTTTAAGGACCTCTCCTCGGGTTCTGAGATAACCTTCTGAGTTTGAGCAAAAACCTTTCGGGCATCTTTGTTAGTTGAGTTTTCTAGTTCCCAGGCTCCTTTGGGGCTTTGGGTTTCTCTTCACAGAGGTGGGTCTGAGGTTTCTGTTTCTTGTTTTCACCTCCCAAATGCTAACATTTCATCCAGCGCTTTTCATTCTGCTTTGGTACACTTATTCTAGCATCTTACAATTCTTACTGAAACTTCTGCAGATCTCTGCACAATGAGGGAGTCTCAGAGGCCTAGAAGCCCACAACCAAAGAGAAACAGGATTGAGCAGGGAACAGAGAAGTAGTTGTGCTTAGAATTACTGTGTGGTGGGGATTCCTTAGTGATTCAAAACACCCATGAAGAAACTAAAGCGAAGCTCCCATCAAAAGAAAAGCTCATAAGAAATACCACCTACAGGCTCAACAAGGGGATCTGACCTAGCATATCCAAAACATATGGGCCGATTTCTTCTTCTGTCCTGTAAGGCAGCAAGTGACGATGTAGCAGGACAGACAGACCAGAACTGGTGCCAGCAGGTAGCCTGAGGAGTTCCCTTCTCCTTTAAAGGCCCCTGCTTGGGTAAAGTGGGATCCTTGGCTTTACCACGGGAAAAAAAAGTTTCAGGACAAGCCAGTATGAAGCAGTTAGAGTGTATTAAAAGACAAAATGAGAGAAACTCAGGCAAGGAATAAGACATAGCCAAATGTGGGTATGGGCTTCTCACAGAGAATCATGATTGTCTTCATAGTAGCCGTATATATTGATTTTTTTAAATTGGCTTCTGAAGCTACATCTCAAAAGGTTGCTAAGGACCCTTTTCGGTTTTTGGCAAATGAAATCAGACATTAGTCCTGATGTGCACTGGATAAATAGCATCGCAGCTGATAAGGTAAAATCCTAAGTCACAAGGGTTGTGAGGAAAGTTAAAATGGTTTTACACCTTAAACGTATTTATTTACCTTGTACGCAAAAAGTTTAGTCTTCTTTGTAAAATCCCAGAAAATATCTGGGAAAAGAGTAAAGCCACATTTGAAGATAATATTAGCTTAGGCTTTGTAGTGGCTTGCATGACAAATGTCTCCCATACTCTTGTGCATTTGAGTACTTGGTTTCCAGTTGGCAGTGCCGTTTGGGTAGGTTTAGGAGGTGTGGTCTTGCTGGAAGAGGTGTGTTACTGGGGGGAGGGGCAGGCTTTGAGGTTTCAAAGACTCCTCAATTCAGAGTTTGCATTCTCTCTGCTTTATGCCTGTGATTCAAGACGTGTACTCTCAGCTTCCTGCTCTAGCTGCTATTCTTGCTGCTTGCTGCCACACTCCCCGCCCTGACAGACTCTTACCCCCTCTGCACCCACACGCCCAAATAAACCTCTTCTATAAGTTGCCTTGGTCTTGGTGTTTTATCACAGCAATAGAAAAAAAATAGCTAATACAAGCCTAAATCGTGGTCGGTTCATTGCCATTTTAACATAAAATATCTCTTTATAAAGAAATATTAATTTTATGTCAGAAATTGTCACCACAAATGTTAGTTGTACTGAAATTCTTTGTATGTATATGAGTGTATGTACATTTGTGTGTGTGCATGCACAGAGTTGTGCACATTTGTTCAGAGGGCAGAAGCTGATCTGAGGTGTCTTCCTCTATAATTCTCCACCTGATTTTTGGAGGCAGAGTCGTTCACTGGCCTGAAACATGCCAAGTTAGCTAGACTGGCCAGTGATTCCCCCAGTATCTCTCTGTCTCCATGTCTCCAACTCTGAGATTATAGGTGTGCTACTACATGTCTTACATGGATGCTGGAGATCTAACTTATGTCTTCAGACTTACTCAGCAAGCATTTCGTCTGCTGAGCCGTCTCCCAGCCCACCCCGCTAAAATTCTTGATTCTTAACTGGCAAGGAGATTCTTTTCCCCTCTCCATGTTCCCTTAGTTTCCCCTGTGTTTCTATTCTTCCTCAAAACGAGATGTAGGTCCCTTCATTTCCTTGTGGCACAATTTCCCCATATATAAAATGAGAGTCGGTCTCTATTATCTCTTAGGATAGAAGCAAGATAGTTGTTAGTCCGGGAAAGAAAAGATCTGAATAACTTGAAATTGTTCAGAATTTACTAAGGACTCATGCAGATGGGTGGGGGAAATGCAAATGAGAAAAGTCGGCAGAGGTTCCAGTAGACTGACAACCCTCTCCCTCACACCAGAGTGTTCTTATTTTCCTATGATTTTTACTGAGGACTCCAGAGTGCAATTGGAAAGGAAAGGAGGTTCTACAGATTTGAAAATGTTCAACTTTCTAGCTTCCAGCTGCAAGCAAGTCTGCAAAGGTATGCGTTTCACTTTTCTAGCTTTTTTTTTTAATAGTGTCAGAGGTAGAGAAGAGAATTGGAAATGCAAAACAAGTTACTTCAACATCACCTACTAGAATATTTTTGCTCTGAGTCTAATTTTTACAGTTTAAGGTATAATTGATGTACCACATAGCTTTCTGTAATTTAGTAAGTTTTGAAGACTATATTCAGCCACTAATGCAATGCAATAATAGCCCCCAAAAGTTTGGTCACGGTCTTTTGTAGTCCGTCCTCCCTTGACTGCCATCCTCATCCTGAAGCACTCATCTGCTCTGTCACTGAAGATTAGTTGGCTTTTTAAGGATCTTACGTAAGTAGAATAATATGGTATGTACTCTCTTATATGGAGATTCACTTGAAATAATTATTTTGAGATTCGGAATAATGTGTGTAGCAACATTCTGTTTAGTTTTCTCGTTTATTTGTTTGTTTTGAGTTTTAGAGAGAAGGTCTTGTTATGTAGTCCAGGTTGGCCTAGAACTCACAATCCTTCTACCTCAGGTTCTCAACTGCTAGCATTACAGGTGTGTGCCGTTGTGCCCAGCTCTCAGTTTATTACAGAGTAACAGCCCCCATTGTGTGGCTATCTCACAGTTTGTTTTGTGTGTTTATCTGTCCGTATGCATTTGTGCTGTTTCCCATTTAGTTCTAGTAAAAATAAGGCTGCCTGGTACATTTACTTGCAGGTCATTTACCAGTACTTTTTTATTTTCAAAATGTTTTTTTAGCAGAAACTGACTTGGTGAATGTTGCCTTGCTGTTTCTCTTTTGTACTGAAGACTATTTTGGGCAGTTTTTGTTGTTGTTGATATTTTATTTCCTTTGATGTTGTTATGCATTGTGGCACCTCCCTGAACATTGTGAATGGGTTTTTGAAAACCCATGGAGAAAGACGTTCAGTTGAAAATTGAAGATTTAAGACTGTGTTTAAAGATTTGTCCAGGATAAAAATGAGAAACAAAAAAACCCTCTTGTAAACATTTTATATTTCTTAAAACAAATCAGTAAACATAATACCAAATACAGAAGCTACTAATTTCTTTCTCTTTAAGAACATTTTTAAATTATATTTATTTACAGAAAACTCTGTGGGTAGATTTAATAGAGGTTGGTGGTAAGTTGGCCTTTACCTTTTCCATCTTGGCAATGAAAGCCGTAGATTTAGGACCCCGGACGCTGCATCCCCAGTGGCTGCGGATCTCATCATATCTGTCATTGTGATTGGCCTTCATAGCTTCCACCAGCTTCGCCAGAGCACCTTTGTCTTCCGAGTTAACCTGTGTGAAGGCAACAGTGGTGCGTGTCTTCGTGTGGACCAGCCGCCCCAGCCTGGCCTTCTCCTTGATGAGGCCATCACCAGCTCAATGGGGTCTACCTTGTGTGCGATAATCACCAGCAGGGCCTTCATGTTCTCCACAAAGGTAGTGGCAATATTGACTCCTGTTCAAGGGAGAGGGGAGTCTCTTCCCTTTGCCAAAAGCTTTCTTCTCGGCACAGACCAACTGCCTCTGCTTCTCCTCCTGCTTTGTCTCTGGCCTATATCTGTGGAGAAGCTTAAGGAACTAGGCTTGCTGATTGACTGTCCAGGGCCTAGGTGAACTGGTTAACCACAGGAGGCAGTTTTAGCCATCTGTAGAGGAAGGCCCTTTGCTGCTGCAGCCAGATGTAAGGCAAGCATGTGACAAAGCAGGTGAGGTCTCTTTTGGCCTAGGTGTCTTGTCCAATGCCAAATTCTTAGGCCTTTTCTCAAACAGAGTTCACTACCTTTTTTGACCTCCGACTTCTGCGGAAGAGCGGAGGTGGAAGCTACCTTCTTCCACTTGGCTTTTTCCTTCGGCATCTGCTTCAGTGGAGGAGGGCAGTAGTGACTTCCTTTTAAGCTCCTTCGACTTTGATAAGGGAATCGGGACTTTACCTAACCCCAGACACCCCAGAAGACTGTGAGTAGACAAGTGACAATCTTCAGGGAACGAGGCAGTATGGAGACCTCTGGCCCATGGCCAACAAAAACTTCTCTTTTAGGAAAGTGGTTCAGAGAAATTGTGTGGTGTAAACCTTGTTAACAGGATATGCGCTCTATCTCATGTCTTCCTTCCAGGCTTCCCTGCGGAAATGCTCCTACTTTCTTTCCACTCTCATTTCCCTCATACACGTTAAAATGGCAACAGGGGAGATTTGGAGATCAAGGGTGACTCTTTAGACCGTGAGGAGAATGTGTCTCAAGATTTTGCCTCAGTATGGAAAGGGGCAGACTGGAATAGGGAATCCCAGCAAAAATCTTTGTCTTACACTCTGGAGTCCCTGCATAAGTCCTTGAGAAATAATTACTGTAGAGAAAGGCAAGAGTAGATAGCATTAAGAAGCATTGGCCCGAGGTCTGCTGTACCACCACCACAGGTTCCCCTTGCTCCACCTTACAGAAATTTGACCTGGGCCTCAAGGCTGGCCTGAATTTTCTTTTCTTCTCTTTTCTTTCTTTCTTTTTTTTTTTTAACTATTCTGGGCTGCCAGGGAAGCTGGAGGTGGAGCTTAGCCTGTTTGGTGGGTCCTAGATAGCATTTATAGACCAGGCCAGCCTCCTCTGGAAGGCAGGAAGAGCTAGATGGACAGAGGGAGGCCTAGTGAGAAGCACACTGTGGTTTTCTTCCCCAGCCAACCCTCACATTAGGGAGATCATTCCTTAGGTCTGGGCTGTGTTGTTCTCCACTTGCTGCAAGTTTCCAGCAATGGACAAAGTAGCCAAGTGGTCAATGAAGGAGCAAGATGAAGGTGGGGAGGGGACAGAAGGCGGAGGTGGTGGGGGATATGGGGACCAGGAGCCCCCGGAGCTGCCCAGGCCACTAACAATCATCAGAACTTCCCCTCTCGGGGCCCTCCCAGCCCCCAGGGATTGAGAACTGCTTTGCTCTCCTGGATCAGGAAGAACAAGACTTCCTTGTCTGGTGGGAGAGGGCTGGTGAATACCACCTCCAAGTAGAGGGGAGAAGGGAGAGCAAGGAGCCAAGAGAACCACAGACCCAGCGGGCAGCACCATTCCTGGGGAAAGCCTAGGAAGAAGGGGGCAGACTCTATCCAAGGACCCCAGGGTTCCAGGAGCCCGGATGGGCGGTGGATCCTGAGTCCATACCCTCCCACCAATGCTTCAAAGCCCTGGTGCTTGTGGCTGGTGTGAAGTTTTTGCTTTCATTGTCTGTATGAGATTTTTCTAGACCTGCCTCCTACAGAGCAATGAAAGCCGAGCAGCTGCTCACGTTACAACCCAACTCTCAGTTACACTCTCTGCATGGATATATTCTTAAATCTTTATTAAGTTTTCATTTATTGATTTGTGTGCGTTGTACGTGTGAGGATACACAAGTGCTACGACATGCTCATGGAGGTCAGAGGGCAGCTTGGCAGGAGTGGATGCCTTCCTTCCACCATGTGGGTCCTGGGAACTAAACTCGGGTGGTCAGGATTGGTGACAAGTGCCTTCGTCTGCCGAGTGAGCTCACCGGCCCCCAAGGCTTTGTTTTGCCTACTTGTTTATGTATTTATTTTACACAGGGTTTCGAGTAGCCAAAGTTGACCTTGAACTCCTTGACTTCCCGATCGCTCCTGAGCGCTGCATCTGCAGGCATAGCCCACCGCACCTGCTTTTCCTGGGTGTCGTTTATTCGGTGTCTCCAGCTGTTTTCGGGGCTCTCATTCTGTATGGCTCTCCACACCACAGGCCAGTTACTCTCTTGTGCCTGACAAAAGTAGAGTTGCTGTTTCTCAAGAGACTCTGCAAAGCTCCACTGCTGTAACCAGTGCTCTGAGGTTCCAGTTCCGAGACGCCAGAGGCACGGTAAAACACTTGCCTAGTCAAAGAGAGTTCTGGTTCATGTTAGGGCAGGAGGTTATTCTAATGTGAGAGCTGTCATGGATTTAGCATGGTCCAGAAGCCCAGTCTTTCTCACAGTAGTACATTTTCGTCAAGGGCTATTATTTGAATATGGTTTATCCCTTTCAAAATTTGCATTGAAATTTGATTCCTGTGGTGCTGAACATTGTCAATTTGACAGACGCTAGACTCACCTAGGAGACTAGTCCCTGGGCATGCCTGTCAGGGATTATCTAGATTAGGTAGGTTAATTGGGATGGGAGTTCCACTTTAACTGTGGACAGCACAATTGCATCGACTGGAGTCCTGGGCTGAATAAAAAGGAGAAAGTAAGCTGAGCACTAACTAGCCTTCATCTACTTTTGCCTTCTGACTGTAGATGCAATGTGACCAGCCACCTCAGGCTCCTGCCACCATGACTTTACCATCATGGTGGATAATACACTGCAACTGTGAACCAAAGTAAACTTTCTCTCTTCAATTGCTTTTGTCTGGGTATTTCATTACATCAGTAAGACAAGCAAGTACTACAGTTCCCAATGTAGTGGTATGGAGAGGTGATGGGGGAGATCAATGATGCTCTTGCCGAGCTGTGTTGATTCTCATGGACTAGATTAGCTACCATAACAGTAGTTGGTATAAAAAGTGCCTGTTCTATGTGTTTGATCTCTTCCACACATGCTCATTTGCCCTTCCACCTTTCTGCCATGACACAAAGCAGTATGAAATCCTCACCAAATGTTATTGCCATGTCCATGGACTTCCTAGCCTCCAGAACTATGAGCCCAGATAAATTTCTTTCCTTCATAAACTAGTCTTTCAGACATCCTGTTATACCAACCGAAAACAGAGCTACCTAGGCTCTGCCTTGTTAGCCGGTTCTGGCAACCTACATCATTTTATGGCCGTGGAACTAGGCAATCAGACACTTTCCTGACAAAACTGGTATTTCATCCACTTTGACAGACTGTACCTACTTTGTTGTAGGAGAATGGGCAATGCTAGGGGAGAGTGGAACAGAGGGGAAAGCATCTGGCTGATGGGACAAGTGATCTGAGTTCCAGCTTGGAAGGGACCACTCAGTCACTCTATGGCTTTGGACAAGCTACTTCTTGAGTCTTTGTTTCTTTATGGGTAAAATACAAACAATTCTCAAATTTTTCACTCCAGTCTTTTCTCTCCTAGCTCACATATTTTTCACAAGTTTCTATACTAATAACTACACTGATGAAGGTTAATTCATTTCCTAGCTTTATTAACCAAAGATAATGACTGCCAATCAGAATGCCTGGTTAGAAAAAGATGATGACTCCTATAGCCAGGAAGATGCTGCAATGCAGGGAGCCTGTGCTGCCTGTCCTTAACCTGGCTCCTCGGTTTCTGTGGCTCTCTTTTAGGCCTTCTTCTCTGTGTTATTTCTGCAGTAATAAGGACTTGCTGAATCATGGACAGGAATCCAGAAGCCCTTTAAAGGCAGGCAAGAGGGACCAAGGTAGCAATGCTCTCTGTGGTTGAGTCAAGGCCCAGCTCCAACACCTTTTGGTCTTCTTGTTATTGTTCAGTGGCTTGTTCAGGTTGTTGATAAAGGACATGCTTCCTATAGGTTCCTAGCTTACCCAAAACAACATGCTCTCCTGAGCAATATTCTCTTCTGAGACTTAGAGACACAGAAAACAAAGGAAAAAATGAGGCGCATTTTGGATTTGACAGTGGAAACTCTGAGTGAGGTGCCAGTTTAAATAGTAACATGTTTGACTTGAGAACAGCGCTCACTCTTCCAGGCTGAACTAGGGTGCCATATACCCAGACAGCTCCCAGTTAGAGAGGCTAAGACTTCTAAGAGTGTGCCCTCTCTCCCATCTTCCTGATTTTTTTCCATCCTTCTGCCTCCCCACTATCCACTTAGGCTCAACTGCATCTAGAGAAAGCCGAGCTGAAAGGTGGCAACAGAACTTAGAAGTAATCTTTTCAGAATACCTCATGATACAGATAGAGAAACCAAGACCCAGAATACTAAGGAACTTGACCTTGGCCATATAGAAGATTAGTGGTAAGGTTCACCACTAGACTAGAAATGGAAGAGGAGCTTCTCAAATAAGCAAGAAAGCTTGGGTACATGTAGCTCACGAGTACGGTGTCTTCCTACCGTGTGTGAAGCCTGGCTTCCATCTCCAGTGCTGTGATAAATACGTACGTAGATAAACAAATAAATAAAACATTATGGCCTCGGTTAACCACAACCTTGAATTTGCTGCACCATCTAAAATAGTTTTGAAGGCTCCCCACACTGACATTCAAAGTATCTCTCAGAAACAGAAATGCTACCTCTGAGTAACTGTTTTGCAGCTTGAAGTCTGTTTGTATTTAATTTTCCAAAAATAAAGCCCCACACTGGGTAAGGACCTGTGGGAAAAAGGCTCAGGGCAAGCCCTAAGGGAGGTAGCTCACAGATGACAATTAAGAAGGCCCCCAACCACAGGTTTGGGAAACTATACAGTTTATAAAGCAGGCCAGTTTACACAATTATTCTTGATTTTTCCCAATGTTCCACATATATTGTCATCCGTACTCCACAGCATGGAAATCTGACTTTGTGGCTTCCCATCCCAGGAACTACTCACAAATCTCCATAGACTTGGTAAGATTAGATCCAAGCTCCAAGCACACCACTCAGATTCCCAGGTGACCATGCCAGCTTCACTTTTTTCTACCCAACCCTACCTAAACCACTCACAAGTACTGTATTTACTCACGTTGTATGGTTCACATCCCATGCTTCCAAGCCACTGTTAGTGCTGTTCGATCAGCTTGAAAGACCTTTTCCACTTTGATGGTACTTATGATGAACACTTTAAGAAACTGTTAAAAACATTTTCTGTAACAGTCAAACCAGCAGCATGCCTGTGGATTTCAATTTCTCTGCATCTTCACCAATACTTGTTCCTGTTTTCTTTAGTTGCCATCCTAGTGAATGTGAAGTGTTATCTCATCTTTTTTTTTTCAATTCGCAAGTTCTTAATGACTTGGCCATTCATATATTTTCTTTGGAGAAATGTCTGTTCCAAGTATTTGGGTAGTATTGGTGCTGGTTCTTAAAGCTTTGAAGTCCTGTGGAATTCTGCACTAAATATCTCTGGTTTCGTTTTGGCTTTTTTCTTCACTGGGAGACTTTTTGTTACTGTTTCAATTTCATTGCTGGTTATGGGTGTGTTTAATTTATTTATTTCTTCTTGTTTGAAGTTTGGTATATCTTATGAATCTAGAAATGCATTCCTTTCTTTTACATTTTCCAATTTAGTAGAAAAAAAGGTTTTAAAAACATGTCCTCATTGTTTTCTGAATTTCATTGGTATCTGCTGTAATGGTTCCCTTTTTTCTCTAATTTTATTCATTTGGGTTGGCTGTCTTTTTCTTTTTGATTAGCTTAGCTAGGAATTTGTCAGTCTTGTTTATATTTTCAAAGAACCAGCTTTTTGTTTCATTGGCTCTTGTATTGTTTTCATTTTTCTCTGTTTCATTAATTTCTGTCCCAGTTTTGATGATTTTTTTCCCATCTACTGCTTTTGGAGTTGTTTTGTTGTCATTTTGCAACCATTAAGTGTTCATTTTGATGTAGGCTATAAACTTTCCCCTTAGAACTGCCTTCGCTGTGCCCCTTAAATTTTGATATGTTGTTTGTTCATTCAATTCTAGGATTTTTTTTAATTTTCCTTCTTGATTTCTTCAGTAATCCAATCATCACTTGATAGTGTGCTGTTTAGTCTCCAGGCATTTGCATACTTTCTGGAGTTTCTGTTGCTATTGATATTTTAGCTTTATTCCATTGTGGTCAGATACAATGGAGGGAGTTAGTTTAATTTTCCTGCATTTGTTGAGAGTTGCCTTGTGGGCAGTCAATTTTGGAGAAAGATCATGGGCTACTGAGAAGAATGTGCATTCTTTAATGTTTGAGTGAAATGTTCTGTAGATATCTGTTAGGTCCATTTGACTTGTTTCATTTTATTGTATACTTATCTTCTTTATTGAAAATAGATTCTTCTTTCATACAATGCATCCTGGCCACAGCTTCCCCTCCCTCCACTCCTTTCAGCTCCCTCTCCCCACCTCCCCTCTCCCCCAGACCCACTCTCCCTTCATAAGAGAGGAGGCCTCCAAGAGACAACAGCCAAGCACGACAAAACAAAATACAAGAAGACAAGGCAAAAGCTCTCACACTGAGGCTGGACAAGGCAGCCCAACAGGAGGGAAAGACTCCCAAGAGCAGGCAAATGAGCCAAAGACATGGCAGCTCCCAAGGTCAGGAGTCCCACAAAAACATCATGCTAACAGCCACAACATAGATGCAGAGGACCTGGTTGGTGCAGACCCACGCAGGCCCATGCTTGCCAGTTGTGAGGGCTCACGCCATGCTGAGAGAGGCAGAAGCAGGAGGATCATGAGTTTGAGGCCAGCCTGGGACACAAATAGGTATATTTGTTTTATGACATCTTTTATCTCTAATATTTGTCTGCCTACTTTTTGTCTGGATGACCTGTCTATTGGCACAAGTGGAATATTGCAGTTACCCACAATCACTGTTTTGGGGTTAATCTGTGATTTTAGCTCTAATAGTGTTTCTTTTATGAAATTGGGTGCACTTATGTCTGGTGGGTAAATGTTTAGAACTGGAATGTCTTGGTAGGTGTTTCCTTTAACGAGTGTGTAGTGTCCCCCCTCTCTCTTCTGATTAGTTTTGGGTCAAAGTCTATTTTGTCAGGTATTAAAATAGCTACACCTGCCTGATTCTTGGTTCCATTTGCTTGGAATAGCTTTTCCATCCTTTTACTTTAAGGTGATGTCTGTACTTGATGGTAATGTGTGTTTTCAGGAGGCAGCAAAAATATGGATTCTGTTTCCTGATTGAAACTCTTAGTCTATATCCTTTTATTGGGGAATTGAGACCATTAATATGGAGTTATTATTGAACAATGTTTATTCATTCATGTTATTTTGGTGTTATATTGTTGTTTCCTTAGACTTCTTGTGGTTAACTGTTCTGGGATTATTTATTCCTTATGTCCCCTTGGGTGTGGCTAATCTTCCATTCAGGCTGAAGTATTCCTTCTAGTATGCTCGGTAGAGCTGGACTGATAGGCAGTTAAGGAAGGATTAGATACTGTTTTCTTCTATGGGACTGGTAATGCCATTTTATTTTAGTCTCCTACTGTCTGTACTAGTAGTCACTATGCAAGTATCAGCACCCCCCTCACTGGTCTTCTCCTCCACTGCCTTCTAGTGTGGGTCTCCACACCTGATTGACCTACCTTGAATTAGCTCCAGTCAACTGTAGTTAGCCCAGACTGACCTAGAACTCATAGCAGCACTCCTGTCTCAGCCTCCCAATTGCAGCCATATAGATGTGCATTACCACATCTGGGGCCACAGTTTCTAGTTTATTTCTATTGTGAATTTGGGGCAGACTTTGAATGATCTCTATTCTTTTGAATCTATTAAGGTATATTTTATGTCCCAGAACGTGGTTGGTTTTGATTAATGTTTCATGTGAGCCTGGAAAACAGCAATATCCTGTTGCTGTTGCTGCTGATTCCTTCGCTGATATCAGAACCAGCACTTCCAGGCTCCACCTGTAGATTACCGACCAGTGACTCTCCAGGAAACTTCCAGTTTTTTGGCACCAAACTGGGACAGCTGAGGCACCCAGCCTTGTGGACTAAGCAACTAACGGGTTGTTGGCTTCTCTGGTGTGAAACAGTTACTGTGGGACTCCTTCAACAGCTGAGGCAGCCAGCCTCAAGGACCAAGCAACTACCAGGTCCTCAGCTTCTTGGGTGTGATGCAGCTGTTGTTACTATATTAACTTACATTAATAGAACACGTGCGTGTGCACACATCACACACACACAAATTATATTCATTGTGTCAGCTCTGTTTCTTTAGAGAATCCCAACTGATACAGAGAGAAACTCAATGTAATTTTATTTTCTATGTTTACCGTCAGTTTGTATTTCATCTCTTGCAAACTGTCTGTTCATTTCATTAGCTTATTCATTGGTTGGGTTATTTGATTTGTACGTGCGTGCGTGCATGCGTGTGTGTGTGTGTGTGTGTGTGTGTGTGTGAGAGAGAGAGAGAGAGAGAGAGAGAGAGAGAGAGAGAGAGAGAGAGAGAGAGAGATATGTTTGGTTTCTTGTTTTGTTTTTGTTATTTATGTTCTAAATATTAACTCTTTGTCAGCTACATAGTTTTTCCCATTCTACAGACTATCTCCACTCTATTAACTGTTTCTGTTGCTGTGTAGAAGCTTTTTAATTTCATAGTGTCTCATTTATTGAACGTTGGCATTTCTTCTGAGAGACTAGAATATTAGTTAAAATGTCCTTGCCTATGCCTACATCTTGAAGGGTTTTCCCCTAACACTTTCAGTTTTAAGATTTACATTAAGACCTTTGATCCATTTGGATTTGTTTTTGTGCAGTGGAAGATAAAAGAACTAGTTTCATTCTTCTACATGTAAATAGCCAGTTTTCCCAGCACCCATTTGATTGAGAGGTTGTCCTTTGTCCAATGTACAGTTTGGGCTGTGGCTGTGTAGACATATATCTGGGTCTTCTGTTCTATTATATGACCTACATGTCTATTTTATGCTGACATCTGTTCTGGATTTTGTTACTATGGCTCTGTAGTGTAACTTGAAATCAGATATGGTCATGCCTCAGGTATTATACTTTCTGCTCAGGAGTTCCTTGGCTGGCCAAGGTCTCTTGTGTTTCCAGATGAATTTTATTTCTTTTTCCTATTTATGTGTAGAATATTATTGGAATTTTTATGAGTATTACATTGAATATTCAGATTATTTGGGGTAGTATAACCACTTTCACAATGCTAATTCTTCTCATCTGCAAGCGTTGGGAATTTTTCCATTTTCTCCTGTCTTCATTGTCTTACGGTTTTCACTGTACAAGGCTTTCACTTCCTTGGTTAGGTTTATTTCAAAGTATTTTTTTGAGGCTATTGTAAATGGAATTGTTTCCCTGGTTTCTCTATCAGCATGTTATTGCTGTTTAAGGAAACTACTAAATTTGTATGTTTATTTTGTATCCTGCCACTTTGCTGATAATGATTATCAGATCTAAGAATTTTCTAGTGGAGTCATTAAGCTCTTTTATATAGAGAACCATATCATCTGAAAATAACAACATTTTTACTACTTTTTAATTTTTTTCTAACATAAATACTATGTTTATATAATTTCATCTCTTTCTTTACCCCCACCAACTCCTTCAATGACCCCAACTCCCTCTCAAATTCATGAGATTTATTTTTGTTACACAGACATACAGAAATTTATTATTGTTACACAGACATACAAGACAAGCAGGCAGGCAGACATACAGAAAGACAGTTTTGTGCCAGTATCTGGCTGTTTTTGTTACTAAGTCTCTGTAATATAACTTGAAATCAGGTACGGTGATATATCTGTCATTATACTTTTTACTGGGGTACATATAACACAAGCTGCTGTGTTCATTTAATATTGCTCATATGCACATGTGACCATTTGGGATTGCACAACCTATAAGGTTCTATTCCATGCAAATTGTCAAGAGAGAAAAATCAATCAATAGTCCTACTCAGCTGTAAAGCCTACTAACCACAACAATGACCAGCCTTGTAAGATGATATCCCAAAGGTGCAACTGTGGCATTTTTATCTTGGGTGTAACCAACAGCTGTCTAATAGGGCCTAAGGCCTACTCAATAGGAAGTAATTCATGCCTGGTACAGTAAACCAGCCACTACCCATGGCTGATGTGGTTATGGACCTTAGGGGAAGACCTACTACTACCACTTTCCTAAATCAGTACAATTTCTAAGTATTCTAAATACTTATCCTTATACCCATTCTTACCTTATCAAAGAAGTTTCTTTTTGAAGCAAATGGAGACTAATGCAGAAACCCACAACTGGCCAAAATGCGGAAAACAACTGACTGTGGGATGCCCAGATACAATTGATGTATCTGCAAAACAACCCCTATACCTAAGGCTCAGAGAATATCATAGATTGCAAGATCCAGAAGACTAAGATATCTGCTGAGAGATAGTGTCTTCTATGTATGACCGGAAAACTGTACCCATGAAATCCCAACAATATAATCACCAAAACAAGACCTGCACAATGACAATGCCAGTTGACTTCCCAACATAGATAGGATAAATCTCATAAGGTCCCATGCCTAGATAAAGAACCATTTTTTACTTCTTCCTTTCCTTCTCTTGTGCTATTGCTTAAGCTAAGCCTCAAGCACATATTGAATAAGAGTAGAGAAAGTGGACATACTTGTCTTGTTCCTGGTTTTAGCAGAAATGCTTTGAGCTTTTACTTATTTAGCACACTGTTAGCTACACATTTGTTATATATAGCCTTTATTATATCAAGACCTGTTACTTCTATTCCTAGTCTTCTTGAGGACTTTTATCATACAGGCATGTTGGCTTTGTCAAAAAGCCTTTTCTGCATCTATTGAGATGATTAATTACAATTTCAGTCCTTGAGTTCATTTATGTGATATGTTACATTTATTGACTTGTGTATGTCGAACCATCCCTGTGTCTCTGGAATGAAGATAACTTGAGAATGATGAATGATCTTTTGTCTGTGTTCTTGAATTTGGTTTGCAAATATTTTATGAAGAATTTACATCTATGTTCATCAGAGAGGTTGGTCTATAATCTTCCTTTTTATTGGGTTTTTATCTGGTTTTGACATCAGGTTAGGAGTTGCTTTGTAAAAATCTGTTGACAGCACTCCTTCCCTTTCTATTTTATAGAATAGCTTGAAGAGTATTGGGGTTTCTGCTGCTGCTTCTCTTTTCTTCTGCTTCTCCTCCTCCTCCTCTTCCTCCTCCTCCTCCTCCTCCTCCTCCTCCTCCTCCTCCTCCTTCTCTTCCTCCTCTTCCTCCTTCTGCTTTTTCAAGACAGGATCCCACTATGTAGCTTTGACTGTCATGGAACTCATTTTGCAGTTCAGGCTGGCCTTGAACTCACAGAGATCCGCCTGTCTCTGTCTTCTAAGTGCTGAAATTAAAGGTGTGTGCCACTACTTGGCCTGGTGTTAGTTCTTTTAAGGGTCTGGTGGAACTTAGCAGGGAATCGCTCTGGAACTGAACTTTTTTTCAGTTAGTAGATTCTTTTATTATTACTTCATTCTCAATGTTTGTTATAAAGTCTGTTTTAAGTATTTATCTTATCTTTGTTCAATTTTGGTAGGTCATTTGCAGCTACAAATCCATTCCCTTTAGATTTCTTAATTTAGTGCAATGTAAATCTTAAATGTATATACTAATGTTTTTCTGTGTTTCATTTGTATATATTGCAATTGCTTCCCTTCCGTCGATAATTATATTTATTTGGGTCACCTTTTCTTTTTTAAATATTTTTTATTCTTTGGCAGTTCCTATGTTTATATAATGTATTTTGATTACATTTGCTCCCCATTCCCTTCTCTTAGTCTCCCTCCCACATCTTCTGGAACCCTTCTTCTCAACACATCTCCCTCCTACTTTCATGTCTTTTTAAAAATACATTTAATCTATCTAGGAGTTTAAAGACAGTAGGCTTATGACCTCCTCAGCCATGGGCTTTTAACCAGGCTCACAGTACCAGGAATGAATTTCCTTCAGTGGAGTGGGCCTCAAATTCAATCAGAAAGTGGGTGGAGGGGGCAGCAAGGTGGCTCAGCAAGTGAAGATGCTTACTGTACAAGCCTGATAACTAAGTTCAATTCATGGAGTCCACATAAAAAGACAGATACCATGTCACACATCTGTAATCCTAGCACACCTATGGCAAGATGGAAGACAGAGATAAGAGAACTCCCTGGAACCTCAAGGACTAACTAGCATGGAGTATACAGCATGACAAAAACAGGAAGAGAGACTTTGCCTCAAAAACAAGGTGAAAAGAAAGAGTCACCCTCAAAAGTTGTCTCCTAACCTCCTCATGAGCAACATGGCCCACATGTGATCACACATACACATCATACACAAGCACATACACACAATGATGATGATGATGATGATATAAAATAAAATGGCTGGTAACCCCCACATCATGCCAGTATTGTACGAGTGAGTACATCTTGCCTGGTGGGTTGGTGTTATAGTACACAAGCCCCACCACTGGGTAAGACTATTGATGAATTTTCTTCTCCAATGGCCTGCATAGCACCTTCTGGAAATACATAAAAGCTAGCCAGCAAGGAGAGTTTCCTGACCAGTTCTACCTTTGTTTCTCTAATGTCTCTGTCTTTTGGTTAGTTTGACTAAGGATTTATCAACAAATCTTTGTTCTGTTGATTCTAGACAAATACTCTGCTATCAACTGAGCCACATCTCCAGCTCTGTCTCCTGCTTTAATCCAACCTGATAGTCTGTGTCTTTTGATTGGGGCATTGACACCATTAATAGTCAAGATTACCATTAAGATGTATGTATTAATTATTGTCATTTTGTTGATTTTGCAGTGACTGCAGTGACTAATGTTTTCCTGTTTTTCTTTTTTAAAACTACTGTCCTAGCATGATTTATTCTTTCCGGTAGCCTCATGGATGTGTTTATCTTTCTCTTTAATCTAAATTCCTTCAGTTATCTTTTGTAGAACTGATTTAGTGGTCATGAATTCCTTTAGCCTGTTTGTATTATGGATGGTTGTTTCTCCTCCAAGTAGGACAGATAGTTTTGCTAGGCATAGTAGTCTGGATTGACAGTTGCCTTTGGGAAATTAAAACACACCATTCTAAACATCCCTGCATTTTCAAGTCCCCTGTTGAAAATTCTGTTATTCTGATGGGCTGCCTTTATATGTGACTTTGTATTTCTCTCCTGTTTCAACATGCTTTTGTTGTTGTTATTCTATATATTTAGTGTTTTGATTACATTATGACATGGGGAGTTTCCTTTCTGATCTTACCTGTTTGGTGTTCTAAATTTCTCCTGTCTGTGGACAGGCATTTCTTTCCCTAGACTTTGGAAATTTTCTGCTATGATTTCATTGAAAATGCTTTCTATATTATTGTCATGAAATTCTTCTATGCTCATAATGTGTAGGGGTTTTTATAATGTCTGGATAGATCTTGAATGTCCTATTTGTGTTTTCTTAGTAATTTTTCTTTTTAATTGTCTGGATAATTTAATCCCTCTACCTTGTCTTCTTTCTGATAGTCTGTCCTTTCCTTGATATGTTCTATTGGTGTGGCTTTCCATGGAACTTTTCCTTCAATTTACTGAATTTTTTATTCCCAATATTTCAGCTAGTTTTATCATCAGTATTTCTATTTCGTATTGAATTTCTCTTTCATATCCTGTTCTGATTGCCTTATTTCATTCATCTGTATTTTTTCCAATATGAAATCATCCAGGAGTTTGTGTGCTCTTTGACTTCTTTAAGCATATTTATAATGAGTCTCTTGAATTCTTTATCCGAGATTTAATCTAATTTGCTCTTATTGAAGCCATTACTATGGGATTAGTACTATGGGGAGGAGTCATGCTGCCTTGGGTTTTGTTGCTTGTTTTTCTTGTTTCTTGTGGTTTTGTGCTGGGACTTGCACAACTGGGGTTAGATAAGTGGTTGGACTTTAACACCTTAATTGTTTCAGTGGAAATGTCTTCAGTTTCTGGGAGAGTGGGACGTAGTAAGTTCGAAATGCCATTTTCCTCTGGAAGACTAATGTTTGAGTGAGGTACCAGCCTCAGTCTCCAGCACATCACTGATAATAAAATAGTGGGCTTGCCTGCTGCAGCCAGCATGGCTTTGGGATTGACCTGACTGGAGAAACAGGGAATGAAGAAACAACAGACACAGGTACAGAAAAGCTGGGATGGGGTGGGCGTGCGCTCTGATGGAGATGCACCAGCAGCCTAAAACCTCAATGTATGTATTACATACGGCTGAAGAAGCGGCTAGCTATCTCAGTAGGGGGTCTCTGCAGGAGCAGTTTCAGGCTTCAGTAATCCAAGAGGAGGAAGCTGTAGTTGATATATTCTGTACACACTGTCAGCATCTGTACTCAGACCACAGGAACACCTTGCCATTCGCATGAGTCTGAGGCACTGGTGTTCATTACACAGCCATGTCATGAATGCTCATTCATACAGGAGTACACTATCTCTCCACATCTCACTTATTTTATTTCCTATGTGTTCCTAATGCATCTTGACTTCTAGTCCTGCATAGTTTTGTGTAGTCTCTGGAGTCCATGTGAGATGAGAAAGAATACCAAACACCATAGCCTCTGACCTAAGTTACTAGGTCATTCTGCTCAAAAACCGGAAAAACTCAAAAATCAGTAAGGTCCTCCCCCAGTCCCCCACTGTGTGCCTTTCCCAGGACTTTGTGTAATGGATTGGTTGCTAGGGTGGATACTCTGTGTTTTAGAGAACTCTTAAGTTGCAAGTCCTGCATTGGTGAAACTAATGCATCACCATACACACTTGCGTCGGAATCTGTATCAGACCTAGAATCCTCAGAGTCCTACTCGGGTTAATAGACTTTGTGAGGGAAACTGGGCTCACAAAGGGGTGGAGAAAGGCCTGGATGCCGCTCAGGTGAAATTATACCCTTAGGTGCTAGTCTCTCCTATCCTTCGGGCAGGGACTTTCACTGAGCCCTGTGACCTGGTTCTGAAACAGATGAAGTATAATTTTCCTTATGAATAGGACATGGATCAAGGCAATCTCAGATCATCGACCACAAGCCAAAAGTAAAAATAGGCATCTTTTCTAGGCCTTCTGCCATGTACCGTCCTCTCATCCTTTCTCCAACCTTATCCCGAGTACTTAGATTTACCATCCTCTCTTTAGGAAGCCATGGACAAGTCTCTTGTATGAAGAAGTCTAGGAACTGAGTAAGTGGTATATTTTTAACCTTGTTGCCCTGAATTTTAAGTATAGCCTTTGGAGTCCATGTATACAAATCTACTTCTCTAGACTCTATTTACCCCATGTTTGATACTCAATAAATAAAAATGCAATCTCCATTACTTTTGTTTGTATGTTTCTCGCGGGAGTATTCACTTGCCTAACCAATGTGATTTCCTGTAGTCAGGTTTCTTACTCAGGTACCACTTGCCCTGACTTGCACAGCTTTGGGATTGACCTGACTGGAGCAACAGGGAATGAAGAAACAATGGCCATATGTCCAGAAAAGCTGAGGTTGGGCCGGGTGTGGTGGCGCACGCCTTTAATCTCAGCACTCGGGAGACAGAGGCAGGTGGATCTCTGTGAGTTCAAGGCCAGCCTGGGCTACAGAGCGAGTTCCAAGGACAGCCAGAGCTGCTACACAGAGAAACTCTGTCTCGAAAAACCGAAACAAAAAAAAAAAGAAAAGAAAAAGAAAAAGAAAAGCTGAAGTCAGGTGAGACATGAGCTCTGATGGAAATGCACCAGCCGCCTGGAAGCTCTCCTGCGCTTGAAAATGTTGGTTACTGAAAGTATTGTGTAGATTTTCTGAGGCTCTCTGACTTAAGCCATGGCTCCCACTGTTGTTGGGGAGCTCAGTAAACTGAGCCCATTCCGCCAGGATGAACTCTGAACCTTCTCTCTGGCTTTATAAAGTTGTCTATTTTACTTGACTGTAACTAGAGATATCCGTATGTTGTCTACACTGTCTGACAGCAACCTTTCCCTGTCCACTCCCTGGAGATTCTACAAGACTTCACCTGTGTATTGGCCACCATCTTAGATCACCTTAGTGTTTCTTGCTTACCTCATATATTCCAGTGCTTTGCTGTAAGGCAGACACTGAGTAAGAGTGCTGTTTTCTTGGAGTATTGATCCCTTTAACATTATATGGTGCCCTTCATTGTGTCTGATAAGTTTTCCTGCTCTGAAGATGACTCTCCCTAAAGTTTTTAAATTTTTAGTTAAAACATAGTAATTGTACTTATTTATGTGATACACTGTGACATTTCCATATGTGTATACAATGTGTAATGATCAGACCAGAGTAATTAGCCTGTTTTCTCAAGTGTGTATTATTTCCTAGTGCTAGCAGCATTCAAAATCCTCTACTGTTTTGAGAGAGTCATTTGATTGTTACCCATCATTATCCTATCACGTACATTTAGAAGTTATTCTTTGTCTGCAACTGCACTTCTGTGTCCACTAAGTATCCTATTTTCCACCCTTCTCAAGTGCTGATAACTTTTACTCTATTATCTACATCTTTGAGATCAACGTCTTAGCTCCCAAATGTAGTGTTTGTCTTTCCTTTCTTAACAAATTTCATTTAACATAATGCTCTCCCACTCACCTATGTTGCTGAAAATGACAGAATTTTGTTCTTTGCATAACTAAATAATCTATTACAAATATGTGTGTACCTGCTCTAGTTTGCTTCTCTATTGCTGTGATAAGCACTGATCAAGAGCAACTTGGGGAGGAAAGGGTTTATTTCACTTTACAGTTTACAGTCCGTCATGAAAGGAAGTCAGGGCAGGACCTCCGGCAAGAGCACAGATAGAAACCGTGGAGGAATGCTGTTTATTGGCTTGCTCTCCGTGCTTGGCTCAGCCTGGTTTCCCATACCACCCAGGTTCCTCTCCCTGTGTAGACTTAAAGATTTGCCTTTTGCTTTGCAGTTCTGAGTACTGAAGCCAAGGACTCACACAGGGTAGGCACGTGCTCACTGAGATACACCCCTAACCATTTTGTAAAAACGTATTTTGTGTAAGACAAACTATCATGCCCAGGATGGTCTCCAGTTTACACTCCTCCTGCCTCAGTCCTAAGGGGAAGTGCAATTTCAGGTTTACACCACTAAACACATCTCACACTTGAAGTCCTAGACTGAGATAATTTTCCTTTTCCCTGAAAAACTTCACTTGCCTGGCATTTGTACTGGCAACAAATTTCCTCCATTTGTTTTTGGTCTAAGACAATCTCTCTCCTTTTCTTGTTTGTAAAGAATTGTATCATGGGGACAAAGAGTTCTAGATTGGCAAGGTTTTTCTTTTGATGCCTTAAATATTCTCCCCCACTCTCTTCTTGCTTTCATGGTTTCTGGAGAAAAAGTAGGCGTAATTCTTACCTTTTCTCTCTCGCAGGTTATGTGGTTTCCTGCTTGGTCTTAAACATTTTCCCCTATTTTTGATTTTTCTCCAGTTTGAATATGATATGTCTAAATGTGATTGTGTGCATTGCAGCTGCTTGATTTTGTTTCCTGCTTCTACAGGTATCATTGTTTCAGATCTTTTCTGTTCCTTTCTCTTTTCCTTCTTGTCTCTATTACTCATTATACCTTTAGTGGCTGTCCCCCAGCTCTCGACCATTCTTCTCCAAATGAGCACACAAAATGTTAGAAATCATTATGGCATTTCAAACAAAGTGTGTTTTCATACATTCTCCTCACCCCTTCATCTCCCACACTCCTGTGTCCCCACTTGAACCCTTTTTATTGAAACAAGGTCTTGCGATGTAGGCCTGCCTTGCCTGGAACTGACCAAGATCCACCTGCCTCTACCTTCAGAGTGCTGGGATTAAAATCGTGTAACCACAGTTGGCCCACATCCCCTTTCAACAGTCTCTTTCTTGCTACATGTGTCCTTCTGCCCTCCCCCTACCCTTCCTCAGCACATAATTTTATACTCTCATGGTCCATCAACAGATGACTAGATCAAGAAAATGTTTTACATAAACATAATGGAATTTTATACAGCTGTACATAAAAAATAAATTATAAATTTGCAGGTAAATGAGAGAATCTGGAAAGTACAGTATTATGTGAGGTGACCCAAACTCAGAAAGACAAAACTGCATGTTCTCTCTCACATGTGAATTCTAGCCTGTAATATGTGTGTGTGTGTGTGTGTGTGTGTGTGTGTGTGTGTGTGTGTGTCTGTGTCTGTGTGTGTCTGTGTCTGTGTCTGTGTGTGTATACATACATACATACATATATACATACATACATGTGGATAAAATCTGCTTCATTTTCCAGTCTTATTGTTTTTCTTTGCTTTTCCATTTTGGAAGTTTCTATTAGCTTTTCCTCAAGCTCAGACATTTTTTTTCTTCAGCCATGTCTAGTTTGCTTAGGAGGCCATCAAAGGCATTCTTCATTTCTATTACAAAGTGTTGTCATTTTTGTTTGGTTTTTAGAGTTGGAAATCAAATCCAGTGGGTTTCATATGCTAGGCAAAGTGCTATACACACACACACACACACACACACACACACACGCCCAAGCACACATGAACACATACACACACACAGTTTCTTTGAACAATTTCCTAAAGAAGCACATATCCATTCTCTCATCTTTCTCCTTGAATGCACTTTTTCTCTCCTAACCCTCATGTCTAAGCTTATATTAAAATATCTTTATCAGACCCCAATTCTGCTTCAAAATCTTAGCCGGGGTTGGTAGCACACACCTATTATTGAAGCAGATGGATTGCTGCAAGTTCAAAGCCAGCCCAGGCAAAGTCACACAGCAAGATCCTGTATGTATAAAGAAATAAGGACAGAGTGGTGATTAGTTGATTGTGTATCTTGACTGTAGGCAGGCCTTGTTAAGAACAAAATCCTCCAGTCTAGTTTCCTTCATTATGGTTAGCACTACTGTCTTCTGATGGAGACACGAAGTTATTTTGTCTCCAGTCTTCACCGTGAGAACCTGAGATCTCCAAGAGGTGTAGCTCACAAAAACATGAGGGTGCTCCTGTGATTAGCAAGCCCTCAGAGGTTTTAATTCTCTGATTATGTGCCATGAACTTCCAGCAATTTGACAGTTATACTTCAGGTTTTCCTGTTGGTTCTTGCAGCTTTTTCTCCTCTGGTGGTATGCTCCTATGTGTTAGCTTATCCGTTTCTATAATTGGTTTACCCATGGGCTCATTTCTCTGTTTGGTTGCTGGTTCTATGAACAGTTAGTTGTTGATGGTTAAATTTTGTTTACATTTTTGTTGGTTGGTAGAACAGAGTGATGACTTCCAACCTCCATATCATACGTTTGCGTCTTTGGTTTTTGTTTTGTTTTGTTTTGTTTTTTAACAGTACCGGAGATTTATTCAAGGGTTTTATGCATGCTAGGCAAACAGTCTACCACTGAGCTACATCTATTTCTTTTTCTTTCCTTTAGTGCTGCCATTTGTCTCTTTATTATTGAATTGTAAGAGGTTTTTTATTGTTTCAGTGTGGGTTTTTTTTTTTCAATAAATAGTCTTGCTGTGAAATTCAAACTGGCCTCCAGCTCACTATTTTTCTGCTTTTTTGGCATCTTTAGTGCTGGGATTCCAAGCATATACCACCACACCCAGCTAGTTCTGTATGTATTCTCTACATTTAACTCTTAGCAATAAATGTTTTGCAAATATTCTGTCCCGTTTTGCGGGTTGTCCTTTAACTTTCTGATAATTTTTATGTTACTTGTGTGTGTGTGTGTGTGTGTGTGTGTGTGTGTGTGTGTGTGTGTATACACAAATCCATTCTGGCGCCAAAGAGGCTAGAAGAAGGCATCAGATCCCCTGGAGCTGGACTCCAGGCATTTTTAAACTGCCTGATGTAGGTACTGGGAACCAAACTTTGGTCCTCTGCAAGAGCAGCATGCATTTTTAACTGGCTGGCGACTTTTAAAGCACAAAAAATACAAGTTGTTTTATTGTGATAAGATATGCGTAGCATAACATTTATAATTTCAGCCTTTTTAACATTTAATTTCCGTGTGTGCACATTTCCATGCATGTAACGTGTGTAGAGGTCAGAGAACAATTTGGAGGAGTTGGCTCTCTTTTTCCATCATATAGGTCCTAGCAATTGAGTTCAGGTCTTCAGGCTTGGTGGCTACCTTGTCCTTGCGTGGCTTGGTCCTGCATCCTGACTAGGGGTAGTTCAGGGAATGAAGAAAGAACATGGACACACAGATACAGAAAGACTGGGACTAGGGGGGTCTAGGCTCTCAGATGGAGAATCTGAAGCACCCCAGAAACTCAGTATGTTTGTTATATGCAGTAGAACGCAAAGGCAAGACTATTGCACACAGTGAACAAGGAGGCGGGGTTCATAGTTCACAGCTGAACCAAGGAGGCAGCTTTAGCTAACCTTGGTAGGTACGATCTTGTACAGGGGTAGTCTTCAGACTGTAAACACCAAGGGGGAAAAGCTACAGCGGACATTTTCTGCACACACTATCAACATTCAAGCTTGTACCTGAGGAAGGCTTTGCCATCCCTCTGAGCTTCACCCAGGGAAATCTTTGTCACTTTCATAAAACTGAGGCATTGGGGTCCTTGATTTATTTCACTGGCTCCCCAAGGTGGCAAACACTTTTACCCACTGACCCATCTTGCTAATCCTATTTTCATCATTTCAAGTGGACATTTCAGTGGCATTCAATTCATTTGCATTATTGTGCAACCATCACCATTAATCTATTTCCAGAACTGTTTCATCTTCCCTAACTAAAACTGTGTACCCATTAAATAATGGCTGTCTACTTTCTCTTCCTCTCAACTCACAATTGCCAACATTTTTAATGGACTGTTAATTGTATCTAATTTGGTCAATATGTACATTTTTATGCAAGTACCATGCTGTCTTGATGGCTGTAACTTGGTGGCAGATTTGAAGCCAGGAACTGTGAATCCTACATGGTTTTTATTTTTTAAAAAATAGTTTGTCTATTCCAGTTCTCTTACATTTCCATATAAATTTTGGAACAATTTCTGAAAAAAAAAATTCAGCTAAGATTTTGATAAAAGTACTGATGAGTCTGTAGTAAGTTGAGAACATACCACCTTACCAATAGTGAGTCTTCTTATCCATAGTGTCAGGATGTTCCTATTTTACTAGGTTTTAATTTCTTTCAACAATATATTGTAGTTTTTAGAGTATCAGAGTTGTTTATTTGTTTCTTTGTTTTTGATGACCTGGAAATCACATAAGTGAATTGTAATTTTTTGTATGTTATGATAATATTAGAATGAAATTATTTTCTTAATTTTATTTTAAGATTTTTTTATTGCTAGTATATATAGAAGTATAATTGATCTTTGTATATTGATATTAGGTTATCTTTCTGAACTAATTGATTAGTTCTAACAGTTTTTTGCTGAGTCCTTAGGATTTTCCACATACGAGACTACTCAACTGCAAACAGATGTAGTTTTATTTATTCCTTTTCAATCTGGATGCCTGTTATTGGTCTGGCTCGAACCTCAGATATTATGTTGAATAGATATGATAGCAGATATCATTGACATTTTTCTCATCTTAGAGAGAAAACAATCTCTCACCAATAATTATGATCTTAGCCTTGAGATTTTAATTCTTATTTATTTTTATTTATTATTAATGTGTGGGTGCCGGCAAAGATCTGCACACAGGTTAGAGGACAACTTTCTGGAGTCGATTGCAGAAAGTTGTTTGAGGCAGGATCTTGGTTTTTGTTTCTGCCAAGCCGCATACTCTAGGCTAGTTGGCCCATATGCTTCAGGCAATACTCGTGTTTTCCCCTTCCATCTTTCCAGAGGTGTGCTAGGGGTATAGATGCAAACTACTGCATCCAGCTTTTGCACACGTGCTCTGAGCATAGAACTCAGGTGGTCAGCTGGCATGGCAAGTACTTTCACCCATGAAGCCATCTCACCAGCCCAGCCTAGGTTTTTGTATTTGCCTTTTTACCATAATGATGAAATTCTCTTCTATTCCTAGTTTAATGTGTTTTTTACAACAAACAATGTTTTGCTAATTTTTGTACATCTTATTGCTATACTACATTATAATAGTTAATTATCAGACATTGTCAATGTCATATCCCTAGAAAAGATCCACATGGTCATGTGTATAATCTTTTTACTTATGTAACCAGATTCAGTTTGTCAGGGTTTGTTGAGTTTTGCATCAATACCCAAAAGAAATATGTCTGTGTTTTTCTTTTTTTGTTATAACTTAGATAGATTTGGGATCTGGAAAAGTTTATGAAAATTGGTATTAATCATTCTTTTAATATTCTGTAAAAATCATCAGTGAGATGAGGCTTAGCAGTGAGCACTGGAGTATTTAATTAATATTATTACATCTCTTATTATAGTTCTATTCAGATTCTCTGTGTCTTGCATGGATTTGGTTGTTTGTGGCTTTCTAGAAACGTTTCCATTTCATCTAAGTAAACTAATTTAATGGCATACAATTGTTCATAACATCCCTTTATGTTCCTTTTGTTTCTGTAAGGCCAATACTTACGTCCTTTCTTTATTCTTAATGTTATTAATTTGTGTCTTCTCTCTTATTTCCTTAGTAAGTCTAGTTAAGTTTACTCATTTTGTATGCAGAATTTTTCAAAGAATTAATTTGTGGTTTCATTGATTTTCTCCATTGTTTTTATCCTCTTATTTACTTCTGTTCTACTCTTTTGTGTTGACTGCTTGCTTTGGTTTACTCTGCTCTTTGTGGTTTTTCTAGGCTTCTTTAGGTAGAAATTTATAACGTTGACTTAAGATTGAAAAATTTTTATGACAGCATCTCACTATGTACCTGGGCCACCCTGGAACTCCCAGTGTGGCCCAAACTGGCCTCAAGATCATAATCCTCCTGTCTCAGCCTAAAAAGTACTGGAATTATAGGCATGGACCCCTATACCCAACTTAAAATTTTATTCATCTAAAATTCCCAGACCAACGAATTCATTTTTTGAAGCATATGATTAATTGTTTTTAATATATTTCTAATGTGATAGAATCATTACCACTACCTACTTCCCCAGGCCATAGCAACTGGTAATCTAGGTTGTCTCTATGTATTTGCTTATTTGGGGCATTCCATATATAAGATTTGGCATTGACAGTTTTCTTTGCATATTTCATCCCACTGCCTTTGCCTCTGTTATTTATTAATCATGATGAATCATTTTCTCTTGCTTCTTTTCAGATCTCTCTCTCTCTCTCTCTCTCTCTCTCTCTCTCTCTCTCTCTCTCTCTGGCTCTCATCACTTTGTGATGTATCTGGGATGCCCCCCTCTTGTGTTCACTCAATTTGTTATTTGTGCAGCTTCTTAGCTATGTAGATTAATGCCTGTCTTTGAAATTTGGGTCCTCTTTACTATTTGAAAATATTTACTTCTGTCACTGTCCCTCTTCTTTCCAGAGTTCCGTTGGATGTACATGTGTGTGTTTATAGTGCCCCACATTTCTCTGAGCTCTATCCATTTTTTTATCAGACAGTTTGCTGAGTTTTTTTTTTCTGCTACCTCAAATGCACTGCTGAGCCCCTTGACCAAATTTTTTGTTTCAGTTATTGTGTTCTTCAGTATAGAATTTCCTGTTGGTTGTTTTTGGACCTCGCATTTCTTTACTGATGGTCTGTTTGGCATTACATTATCATCACACATTCTGTGGCTTTTTAGGCACAGTTTTCTTTAGTTCTTAAAACCGTTTCTAGCAGCTGCTTTGTCTTCTGTGTGCACCATCTACCCCCTCAGGACACTATTGCTTGCTTTTTTCCGGTTTATCTGTCAATTTCCTGTTTCTTCGCATGTCCCATAAATGTTTTGAAAACTGGATATTTCAAATATCATACTGGAGCAACTATTGATATGATTACTGGCTTTGCTACACGAGAACAGAAAAGTCTGCTTCCCTGCATTGTACAGCCGTTACGTTGCCCTTCCGAGATCCCAGTCTTGGCCACGTAGGCAGCTTCTGCCACCTCGGATCACTGTGATTTTAGCAGGGTTCGCCCTCTTTCCCTGAGATTCCTTTTTAGCTTCTGGATAATCTATCTCTAGTGATATCATACCCACCTATTAGCCTGCACTAATTGCCTCATAATTCCACTATTGCATTTTTTAACAATGCCCTAGAGTATAAATTATTCTACAATCTCATCCAATTAAAGTTGGGGCCATTACAAGGGCAGGGTTTCAACTGTCTCTGAGGCTTATTTAGACTGTAAGAAGGTTTTTCTTAGCTTTTGCTCTGGTTCTTTCTATTAAACTTGTATCTTGTCAAAGTATTCTGCAATTGCTACTGGAGTCCTCTTAATTATTCAACAATGAGGGCTTCCTTGTTCTGACAAATCCCTTAGGCAACAACTTCATCACTCTTTTCTTTTAGATAAAAGCTAAGTCTCCCTGATCTTTTTTTCCCTACCAGTGGTACTAGAAGTCAATCCTGGGGCCTTGAAGATGTTAGACAAACGCTGTACCACCATAGCCCAGGAACTGTCTATTATTAAAGCTTGTATCTCCTCCTGGACAGAACCTCTGCTCTGGTACAATAGATCTGTCTGGTCACTACACTTGTTCTGTGAGCAGGCTTCTACACAAGAATGCTAGCCATCATTTTCCTCCACGTTTCTCTCTTAGCCTGGGACCCTCTCCCCATGAGTGAACTGGAGTGGAGATGATCTGAACACGTATTACTGGCTTGTCATTGTTGAGGTAGAGAGCCCCACCCTTACTAATGGAAGCTTAGAGGGAAAAGGGCTCCCTGGACCTCCTGTCCCACCCCTAGAAGTAGCATAAAGCTTCAGAGATTGAAAAAAAAAGCGTAAGGGGAAGAGAAATCCTAGCAGCCGATTCTTTCTGGGTCAAACTGTTCCCTGTAGCGAGAGCTACAAGAAGAGGAAACACCATGTACTGACCATACCCAACTCCAGAATAAAACTTCCATGGGTACTGAGCTGGGGGTTGGGAATGTGTCTTAGACTAATAGCAAATTGGGAAGGAAAGGGATTATTTTAGCTTACAGTTCTACATCACAGTCACCACTGAAGGAAGTCAGAGCAAAAACTCAAGGCAGGAATCTGGAGGCAGGAACTGATGCAGATACCGTGGAGGAGTGCTCCTGACTGGTTTGCTCAACCTGCCCTCATAGGGCACCCAGGACCACCAGCCCAAGGGCAGCACCACCAACAGTGAGCTACACCCTCCCACATCAATCATCACTCAAGACAATGCATCACAGGCTTGCCCACAGGCCAGTCTAGTGGGGGTATTTCCCATTGATGTTTCCTCTTTCAAAATCACTCGAATTAGTTAGTGTTCAGTTGGATGGAAATAGATGCAGGCACAAGTACCATAGACTAGTGTAACTCTTATCAAGATTTACTACAGTGTTGCTGTAGACAATTAAGATAATTTCCAGAGATCTTAGGTGAAATAGTTTTTCTTGAGACAGGGTCTCAGACTCACTATGTATGTATGTAGCTAAAGATGCCCTTGAATTTCTGATACTCCTTCTCTACCTCTCCGATGCTGGAATTACAAACATGTTCTACCACACCCAGTTTATGCAGTAAGGGGATCAAACCCAGGGCCTTGTACATACTATAAAAAGCACTCTACTAACTGAGCTACATCTCCAGCCTCCTTAAGTCGTTGGTTTTTAGACTAAACTTCAGCAGACCGACTTGCTTCTCAAGGATTCTCAATCTTTTCACATGTCTAATTCTTGAACAGAGACCCTCTAAGTCTAGGAAGCTCGTGCACATACATGTTTTTTCTCTACATTCCACACCTCTGGTCTAAGCCAAGAGGTCCTCACCTAAGCAGGACAACAGGAGAAGCCTAGAAATTGAAAAACAAATCAGATGCTGGATACTGCCAATGGAGCTACCCAAGTGGCTCATCCTTTAAGAAGACTAAAGACAAAATGGGAAGTAGAAGATTAAAATAGAACAGTTAAGGCCACCTCCTCATAGTCTCTAACCCTAGTCTGTCCCCTAAATGTGACTAAGGGTAGAGGATGGAATTCACAGAAGAGAGGGCTACAGGCCTCTACAGAGAGGTGGGTTGGAGTTCCCTGAAACCTCACAGGAAGGAGCCACAGGAACAATGACAGGGGTCCAGAGGACAAAGTGCTTCCTATGTGGAAGGTTCACAAAGGCGTGCTTAATGAGGAAAAGAGCATTCTGTCCTCGATGAGATTTGTTTTGTTTTATTTTTAGATTTTTAAAGTTTATTTTATGTGTTCTGCCTGAATATATATACTTGCACCACGTGCAAGCCTGGTGCCCACAGAGGTCAGAAGAAGGTGCAGGATGCCCTGGAATTGGAGATAAGAATGGTTGTGACCTATGACATGGATTGTGGGAATGAAACCCAGGTTCTCTGCAAGAACAAGTGCTCTGAATTACCAAGCCATCTCTCCAGCCCCCTTCACTGGGGTTATTATCTAGGCAAAGGACAGGCGGTTATATGCCCAAGCGCTCCTGCCATTCACCTGGATTTAATTCCAGGACTCTTGAGAACATGTAGACCCTTAATAGCTTCAATCTCTTCTTTGGAAGAAAACTTATGTCCAGTCCAAGCTGGACCACTCAGATCATGAAGACCTGAGGGACTGGCCGCCTTCCCTAGAGGTTCACAATGGAGCAGCAGTAGCATTCATTAGTGCTCTAATCAGAGCCTTAATTGCCAGAATCTTTCTAGGCCTCTGTACTGGTGCTTACTTGGTGCACAGTCACCCTCCTCATCTTTCAGCAAGGCTTCCAGGCAGCAAAGATCTTCCCCAAGGCATCTGCATTCCATCTTCTCTCCCTCCCCCTTTCAGTGAGCTCAGGAAATTGATTTTAATCCACCAGCCTCCCGTTGCTTAGCAACAGAAGCTCCTGCTCCTAGCAACCAGGAGCCACAAGGATGCTGCAGAAAGAGGGGGGTGTCTGGTCTGAGCTCTCACTCACTCAGCTATCAACTGCTCCTTCCCCGTGCTTTTGTTTGCAAGCCATTACACCCTTCCTCTCTCAGATACTGAATCTTGAAAGGCTGATTGCTGGGACAGCTGAATGACCTCACTCACCACCAGAGTGCCAACCAGGAGGCCCTTTGAATCAAATTGCCCAATACAGTGGGAGGCAAATCATGATGACAACAGGGTGGCTCTGGCTGTGAAAAACGTTCACTGAGAGGGACAGAAGTCACTGGCTGTGTTTTCCACTGTGACTTTACAGGTGGGAGTAAGCCCCTGTAACCCTGGGTGAGGGCAATTCCTGCCTGGAGTGTGTGAGGACACGATAGTCACAGCCCACTGGGGCTGAAGTGAAACAGGAACTGCACGCGAAAAATCACTACTAGAGATCAGCAAGCTGATTTCCTAGAGTGCCCTAGGCTCACACTGCTAGATCTGCATTAGTGCAACAACACAGGGTCTCTGAGATGGTTAGCCTCCTTGAGACTGCTCGGCCGTCAGGCAGCACAGGAGGCTTCAGCCTTCTTGCCTAAGCAATAGCAAGAAAAAGTTGTCCACCCCGAAGGAGCCTCCTGCCTTATGAGAAGGTCTTGGCACAGGGTGGTCACCTGGGGAGAATTACTACGTGGTGACCAGATTTCCCAGACTTTTTTAAATAGTTGAGTTCAGAAGCACCAGGAGAGGCCTTTCCAGAATCTGACTCTGTGTAGTGTTAAGGGACATTTTCCCAGAGTTCCTACATTTTCAGAGAAACAGCAGTTGAAGGCACCCTCAGGAGCAGAGAGGGCCCTGGCAGTAAGAACAGAAAAGGGGGCACAGGAAACTAACATCGGGGACTGACAGCCACCTCTTCCCCCAGGTTCAGCTCAGGCTCCTTCCTGACTCTGGGCGGCTTTCTTGCTTCTCTCCCTCCCTTTCTCCCGAGGTAAGGGCTTTGGCCTCTGTCTTCCACTGCCCAGCATGAAAACCTGCCCCCACAGGCTGAGAGGAGCAGCATGCATGCTGCCAGAAGGAGGTGGCTGAAGTGAGGGGGCACCCTAGCTGTCTCCAGGCACAAGCTGCTGCCTGCAAACCCACAGTGCTGCTAGAGCACACAGACACATAGAAGGCTCTTGTCACCTCTGTGGAGGTTATTCGCCATGCCTTCCAAGAGGGTCAGGTAAGCCACACTTAGGTAAACACCTTCCTTGAGAACTTTCTGTATTCCACATGTAAAACAGGCTGTTATGGAAAACAGCAAACCTAAACACAAGAACGTTGTGATGAGCGCTCCTGTACACATCACCCGGCCTCAGAGAAGGTCAGCTCCCGGCCGTTCCTCTCAGCAGTGGATCCCTAGGAATTTCAGGATGCAGTCCAGAACTCTTGTCACTCAGCCTTGCTGTCATTATAGGGCCTAAGATGAGTGTTGTCTTATAACATCATCAAGTACTGAATGTCAAGTGTCTGACATCCCATCAATGTCAGAAAATGCACTGTTGTGCTTTTTCCAGTGGGCAGCACTAGAAGATTCTGTCTCCTCCCCCAAGTAACACCAAAAAAAGGATGCACAGCCAGGCAGTGGTGGCACACACCTTTAATCCCAGCACTGGGGAGGCAGAGGCAGGTGGATCTCTGTGAGTTCGAGGCCATCCTGGTCTATGTAGTGAGTTCTAGAACAGCCAGGGCTGTATAATAGAGTGACCATCTCTTTAAAAAGAAAAGGAAGTGTCTGCCTCGTGTCCTCTGAGAGGGTCCTAAAACAGGAGAGTGACCTGTGGAGAATTTCCACAGTGCACACATTTTTCCATAGGTGTCCCCTCCAGAATAGACTGAGTGAGTGACAGGAACTACTGATCCACAAGGTCTCTGAGGCCTGTGAGAGCTGTGCCTTGTCAAAGATCAGCATAGTCCCCCTTCCTCTGACCTCATGCCTGGTCCATCTCTCTCCTCCTAGGTGTTTGTCCTTGGGTACATGTGCCTCACTCTCCCCTGAAGCTTGAAGACTATGGGGACCTTGACTCTTGGGTGTCTGTGACCCCAGTCTAGTGAGAACCCCAGAGACATTGGGAAGATGTTTCCCAAATGGGGCCAACTGCCTGTTTGCCTGAGTGAAGGGCCTCCTTGGGAGAGAGGTGGGCTGCAATTACAAGCCCGTCTTTGGGGAGAAAACCCAGTCTGTATGCAAGACCAGCCATCAGACACTCTGGAGTGATCAACAGTGGTCCCTCTGGGCCCCAGAACACGCCAGAGAGTCCATGGAACAGCCTGGACCCAGGTATCTTGAAGAAAATACCATTGGCTTCCTCTGAGGGCCACAGGAAGTCAATATCCATTCAGGAAGACACTGTAGAGTCAGCTCTCTGTCCTGGGGGTGAGGGACTTTCTCAGCTTGCAGGACAGGAGCCTGCTCTGGCTGAAGAGGCCCAGCAACAGGTCCTGGTCTCTGCTCTAACAGTATGCTGCTTTGCGACCCTGGATGGGCTGGCCACTTCCTCTCCCAGGGTCTGTTTCCTTATCTTTACAGTGAAGACGCCAGAGAATCACTAAGGCCCTCACGCAAGTTTTGAGGTCTCCACAATCTCAGCCAAAGAGCCATACACTCTCCCTGGTGCATAAATGGTGCCTGGATTTTAATCACCTTCCTGTCGGGGAGGGTCTTCCTGCCTGCTTCCTACTGTCTCTGAGCCTTGTTTCCTCTGGCCAAGTCGTGTGTCTAGATAAGGATATTGATTGTCTCCTAAATGCCTGCATCGGTAACAGGCATTTTCCCCAGCACAGCAGCGCCTTGCTTTTGAGCCCCATGCTTCAGGAGAAGCAGCCTCCAGGAAGCATGTAGATGAGTCATCATGGGGCAGGCTGGCTACTTGTCGTTCTGCTAGAAGGTAAAGGCAGGGAGATACAGAGTTCACAGTCATCCTCAAACACATAACAAGTTTGTGACAGCCCAGGATATATGAGAAGCTGTCTTAAAATCAACAACAAAATTTGTGAAACCCACCTCAGGAATCTCCAGAGGGGAGAAAGGAGACACACACGCGCGCAAGCACGCACGCACGCACGCACGCACGCACAGCAGGAGAAGAGGTCATAAACATATCAGATACTGATACCAGGAGCCTGAGCACGCACGCATGCACGCACGCACGCACGCACGCACGCACGCACGCACGCACGCACAGCAGGAGAAGAGGTCATAAACATATCAGATACTGATACCAGGAGCTTGAACTGGAACTCTAGCCTGACTCTGACAGTTTCATTTATTCAGCAGGGACTGAGTTGCTGGAAAGTGCACAGTGGGCAAGAGGTGGGCCTTCTCAGAACTTGCAGTCCACCTAGGGAAGAACATGCAAACCCAGTTGCCCCCCGCACCCCCACAGGCTGAAGGAAGGCACCAGGCAGTGGGAACCCAGAAGAGCCCATCTCGGGCTCTGGGACAGTCCTCTGCTGTGGACCAGCAGGATGTGTCCATCTCTCGTGTCAGGAAATTAGCCTTGGGGAGCAGTTGGTCTCCCCAATTCAGGTCAGACAAGAGAAGCCAAGCATGTAGGTGATCTTCAGAGATTGTCACGTCTGTGAAAACTGGGTTGCTTCTGGGTCTTGGGGACAAGGCAAATATCCCCATATTTGGGCCTGCGCTTTTCCAAGTAGTAGGCTTGGGCCCTCTAAGGTCACTCTTGAGGCCTCTGCGGTTTTTACAAGCAGAAGTAACACCCTCTCTTCTCTCCTCCCCTCCCTTCCTCTCCCTTCTCTTTGTGGTACTGGATATACTCTAGGGCCTTCTACATGCTAATCACGTGCCCCACCAGTGACTGCACTCCCAGTCCTAGAAGTTGCATTTGAACTCGATGCCCCCTCTCTCTCTAGTGAGCCGAATAAATGGCCAAAGTTCAGTGAGTGGTTCGATACTGAGGCGCAGAATGTTTTCTTCCTCACACCTGTGTCTGTGACTTAGCTTTCATTGATCTTGGCAATTGACATACAGGCGTTCAGGCACTGTGTCTGTTTTTCCCTCCCTGGGCTCTGGCCCCAAGTGTGTTATTGAAAGCTTGTCTTGCAGGTTCTATTTTCAGAAAGCTCTGTGACGCAGAGATGCTTTACTGAATCTTTCATTGAAAAACCTAAAGAACTGTCTCCTTTCGATGGCCTGCTCGCTGCCATTCCTCAGCCTTTTTGTAAATACGTGGATGCGACATTGTGTTTTCTTGGGAGAAGGGAATTGATCTGGCCTATTCTCATCTACCCCAATGCCTAACTTCGCCAATGACCCTAGGGGAAAAAAACCTCTTTCATGGAGAACAGTAATCCCACCACGTCTCCAGAACTTTGGGACCTAGGGTTTCAGCTTCTCACATGACAAGCCCCACCTCTGTAACATCACAGGTGATGGAGAATTCTGAATGAGCATCCAGCCTCTTCTTTCTCATTACAGAGACTACCAGGCTCTTGCCCTTGTTCTAGGTACTCAGGGGCTGGAAACCCTTATTTTACTCAGTCATCAGTAATTAAAAACAGTGCTCATTGGAATAAACTCAGTTCCTAATGAACCTTAATGAGCCAATTATCAACCTCTATGCCTTTATTTTTTGTGTGCTGCTAGGGAGTACACCTAGTACGTCATCCAAGCCGGGGGAAATAGTCCTCTGAGCTATAGCTCCAGTCCCCTGAACATTTTTGTTGTTGTTTTAAGCCTGTCTCTCTAAATGGCCCATGCTGGTCTTGAATTCAAGATCTTCCTGCCTCAGCCTCCACAGCAGCTGAAATTGCAGGCCTGTGCCAAGAGGTCTGGCTTAACCTCAATTTCAGTACCAGCCTACTCTTTGCATTCTATTTCCTTTTTACTGAAGGTGGACAAAATGAGCTCTAGAGGAAGCCCTTTGTACCAAAGTTCCATAGAAATCTACTGCAGACATCAAATCTATGATTCCTCAAGGGAAAAAAATGTATAAATAGAGTGGCTGGATGTCCCAATTTGTGGCCCTTATCCTGTTCTAATTGTTAACATTAAAATTTCCCATCAAAATTGGCAGGCTTCAGATGGTAAATTATGTGTTCCTCCCACTACTGTACCTTCTACCTCCATCCTGGGATGTGACTATTTCTCCTATTCTTTCACAGCAGAAGAAAGCATAAAGGGGTTAAGTTACTCACCCGAAGGGATGCGGATGGTTAGTGTTGGAGCTAGCCTTCAGGTTTAGTTTGTGTGAAGCTTCAGCTAGGTACTCAACTGCCATACTATTCTTTATGTCTCCACACCCACTTCTCACCAGAGAGGTCAGGGAAGCACACCGAACAGTTTGCTTGGCCTTCAACTGTGCCCTGTTGGTGATACCATTTTCCTGTGCTTGGCAGGCAATACAGAGAGCAAGCAGGCCAGGGTGAGGGGACAGAGGAATTTTTTTTCCTAGGACTCATAGTGGTAGCTGCAGATAATAGGACAAGCCAGTGGAGTGGAGAAGTTGGGGGTGGGACAGCTTTAGCCCTTGAACAAGTAGGTGCATGGGCAAGACTCAGTGCTGCTGCTGCCATCTCTGATGAGCCTCACCTCTGCCCTGAAGCAGCTCAGCTTCAGTCTCCAGGAGACCCAAGTTTCTAAAACGGATTCCTCCTAACTAGAAGGTAGTGCTGGGGGTACTGACAATCCCTTCTCATCCTAAAGTGTCGTGCCCCATCTCATTCATTCCCTTCTACAGCCTGATGTTACTGGCTGCAAAACTTCATCCAGAATAGGGCCATTCTTTCCTTCTGAATCTCAAACTCGAATGCATAGTTGATTTTTTGTGCAAAGTATTTTTTTTCTGAAAGAGGTTTTCTTGCTAGAGCCCAGCCCTTCCAAAGAACATGCATTCCAACAAACAGCTTCTTTCTTCTCCCTGGTGCTTGTTCAACCCCTCCATTACCACCACCCTGACCCCTAGGGAAAGCCAACCATATAGAAGGCAACAGCCTGCAGTGGGAACCAAGAAGGCTGGCCTTTTCTAATATTTGCTGCTCTACTAAAACCTGCCAGGTGGGCACTCTTTGGGAGAGCTAGACCATCCTACAGGCCCACTGCACGGAAGAGTTGTGAGGGCTTTCCAAGTAGCTGAGGCTCAGACCTTGGTGACTCTCTTCAAAGTGTTCCCCATAATCTTGTCTCCCTTTCAAAGGATAAAGTGGTTCCAGGAAACATTTGGAAATTTGTACCCATGCATTATCTGGAATGGAGGTGCAGGCTTAAAACTTTGCTGTCTTTCTCAGCTCTCTTTCTGACACCTTCAACCAGAGTCCTGTGTCATTCTACTATCATTAGGCTTTGTGCAGAGCAGAGAAAATATGTTACTCTAGCGCAAATAAATTGATGACTTTGGATGATAGCTTTGTAGATGGATTTTCTTTGGGCCAGCAGCTCACAAATAATAACACAGAGACATATTATTAATTGGGAAAGCTTGGCCTTAGCTTAGACTTGTTCCTAACTAGTTCTTATAACTTAAATTAACCCATATGTTTTAATCTACATCCTTTTATGTGGCTCAGTTACCTTTATTCTGTCTGCCCATCCTACTTCCTCCGCATCTGGTTGGCGACTACAGCTCTCTTCTTCCCAGAGTTCTCTCTCTGCCAAGAAGTCCTGCCTACACCTCCTGCCTAGCTATTGGTCTTTCAGCTTTTTATTACACCAATCACAGCAATACAATACATCTTCACAGTGTACAAATATCCCACAATATTACCCCCTTTTGTCTAAATAAAAAGGAAGGGTTTTAACTCCAACATAGTAAAACTGTATACAATAAGAACAATTATCTAGGTGGGGGAGGGGAATGGGACAAGGGGAGGGAGGGGGAACAGGGGTTGGTCTGTAAAAGGAAATAAATTTTTAAGTAAAAAAAAAATTATAAAAAAGAACAATTATCAAGTAAGGAAAACATTCGCAATGTCCAGTCCAATATTATTGGCAAGTTCAGAGAAAATACTCTATTATCTATCCTATCTTGGTGAGTTCAAAGTTTTGTACCTAATTTACTTTCTATCAAAACTACAGAAAACTATAACTATAACTAACTAATCTTCAACCCCATCAAAGACCCGAGAAGGATATAAAATTACCTGAGTAAACAGGAAGTGCAGAGCAAGCAACTTCCAAAACTGAAAAAGGACAGAGACAGCTGGCTGCCTGGGCAGTCACCCCCAGGTTCCTCTGCAATGTTGGGGTGTCTGTGTTGAATCCCCCTTGTAAGGCAGCAAGAGGATAGAAATTTAACCTGAGTGTGGTATTTAGAAGAGAGGCCTTTAGTAGGAATTGGGATTAGATAAAGTCATCAGGACAGAGTCCTCACAACTAAATCTGTATCTCTATGAAAAGAGATGGATCAGAGGAGACAAGCACACACATTCTTTATCTCTTGCCATATGATGCCCTGTATCACCTCAGGACTATGCTAACACCGTCACCAAAAGCCAGAACAATGAGGTTGTCCTTAGATTTCAAACCTCCATAAACGTTTTCCTTAAAGTTTACCTAATCTATGGCATTGTGTTATTAACAACTGAGAGTGGATGGAGTCAACCACAGCCATCGCTATTAGCATTCTGCTTGTTACTTGTATAGGATCTCTATGATCTAAAGATCTAAATACTGGAGCTAGAAAGATGACTCAGAGGTTAAGATCTCTGGATGCTCTTCTAGCAAACCCAGGTTTTGTTCCCAGCATCCACATGGCAGCCCACAACTGTTTGTGACTCCAGTTCCAGGGAGCCCAATTATGTCTTCTGGCCTCCGTGGGTACCAGGCGCATAAGTGGTGAACAGACATACATAAAAACAAAACATCAAAAATTAAGTCAAAATTAAATTAAATAAAGATCTAAATCTTGGAACCTGGCATGGTGAAGCACACATTTAATCCCAGCATTCAGAAGACAGAGACAGGTGGACCTCTATGAGTTTGAAGCCAGCTTGGTCTACATAGTAAGTTTCAGGACAGCCAAGACTACACAGAGAGACTTTGTCTCAAAAAAAAAATTAAATCTTTTTCCTAATGTCATTCACAGCTGTGTGCACTCATAATCCCAGAATTTGAGAGGCTGATATAGGAAGATTTCCTAAGTCACCTTGGGCTACATCGGAAGAACTAGTTTGAAAAAATCAAGAAGAAAGTTGTAGTATTTTAAGATATATACCCTTAACAATTTAACATTCTAATACACATCACAAACAATGTAATACATGTGAATTATTATAGGATTAATAAGGCCTGTACTGGAGCACTTCCAACTGAGAGCTTCAGCCAAATGCTCTTTCGGACCTCTTCTTTCTACTATCCCCAGTCCTCACAAGGGACCCTGACAATGAGCAACACTGGTTGTTCCAATCCAGTGTTTCCCAAACCAGGTGGTACAGATGAGGTAGCTACGCATTATCCACAGTCTGATATATGGAATCATTGATGAAGCTCCTTTCATATGTACATCAGCTTCTTGCTTGCACTGGCCAAACTCTTGCCTTGCATCACTTTATAGCCACAGTGGCCCTGAGCATCAGGTAGCCCTGAACCTCAGGCCCAAAGCCTGGCAGGTTCTTACTCAGTGTTGGCTTCATGGCTGTGGGCTAAGACAGGAATGTGTTTACAGCTCTGTCTGTACTATTGCCCTCATTCTACCCGCCCCCCTCCCCGGAACCCCACAGAGCCTCTACAGAAACACACTTCTAGCCTTCCAAATCCTGATTTTATCTTCCCTCAATTTACCCAAGGGATATACTTTTTCAAGCGTCTTACCCTTGTGGGCCCATGACCTTCTCTTTAGCCACCTCACTTCTGTGTCAGTTCCCTTTACCTCTGCCAGGAGGACTCCATAGATCCAATTTAAAAGAAACTGGGAGCAGACTGGGGTTCTTTTGTCTGATTTCTTTGGACCCATATTGCTTTCATTGCTGCTCTGAGGGCACATGCTTAGATATACAAGTGAAACAAGCCCAGACTTGAAAGTTAAGAACTTTGAGGAATTTCTCTGATCCTGGTACAGCAGGGATCTTGGAGTAAGCGGCTTGCCTTCTTTCCACCTTGGCTTGCCTTGTACAGAGTGGGTCTCATAATCATCAAACATTAACTCTGACCTTGAAGGAATAAGGCCTCCTTACATGTTTATATGCTTTGGCTTTCTAAGGTCACGGTGACCACAGGTGTGGGGAACATAGTTCCCATGGATGGGAAGGCACAACATTGATGAGCTAGTTGAGAATAAGGGAGATGAACACAAGACAGGGTTGGAAGATGTAAAGTTAGGCCCACTGGTACTGGGAAAGCCACTCAACCTATTTGGCCTGAGTTCTTCCTTTGCATAGTACAAAGTACTTTTACAGAGTACACACAGCATAATCACTGAGAGCATGGACTTTAATGTCAATCTGAGCCAGACTGGAAGCCCAGCTCTACCACTCATAGCCATGTGCAGTATATTTTTTAGTCAGCTTTCTGTTACTATTAAAAAAAAAAAAATACCTGATACAGACTTCTAAGGAGAAAGGGTTAATTTGGCTCATGGATTCGGAGCTTCCTGACCACATACATTGACCTCATTGATTTGGGACATGTGGAGGTAGTTCATTTCATAGTGGGTATCGAGTAACACAGCAAAACCACCCACTCGGTGACCACGAGTGAAAGAGAGAGTCGGGGGAGGAAGAAGGGACTAGGATTCCATTGTTCCCTTCAAGAATATACACCCAATGACCCGAAGTCCTATCAGGCCATATCCCTTAAGGGTTCTCCACTTCCCAGTAGCTCTGCTCTGCAGATCATGCCTCTAACATAGGAACCTCTGGGGATTCCAAGGTGGCACACATCTGTAATCACAAAATATCTTAATCATAGCACTAGGAATACTGGGGTTCAAGAATTGCCAGTTCAAGGCTAGCGTGGGCTGCAGAGTGAGTTCTAAGCTATCCTAGGCTACACATAACAAGATCGTGACTCACAAACAAACTGCTCTCCCTTCACCCTCCTCAGGAGTGTAGCACTTGTGTAGCATGCACCAGGCCTGGGTTTCATCCCCAGCACTACCAGAAATCTATCCAAATTATAGCATCTACTGATCAAATTTCGGTCTATTTAAGGGTGTATGAAACACTCATCATCTACCTTATGAAGCTGCTGTAAGAATTCGACAAGACGGTATAACTAACATGGGAGGGATTGGACAGGGTGCCTGTCCTATAGCAAGTGCTGCTCCAAAGAAAGGAGCAGCGTGCAGGAGACTGGCTGCTGATGTAGCTTACGTGTGTGCTACGAGACAACCTACTGAAATAAGTCCTGGAAAATGATTTCAGAAGACGAAAGAACTGTTCAAAGGTGAGACGGAATTGACGTTAACAGACAAAGATGTCAGGACCTTCCCCCTCACTGACAACAGGGCTATCTTGAGTCTCTGAAATCTGGCGTCAGTGGCTACTGCCTTCCTCTCTCCTGCTGCTCATCCATCCTTGTGATCACTTGCTCCTCTTAGCAGACTGAGCTAGAGGAGGGGATTCGAACTTTCGCCCCATCCCTCTGCCAACCCTACCACCACTGCCAAGGCACTTCTCAGACAAGTAGCCAGTGCTCAGCCTGGGCTGCAGTTTCCCTTCTGTTGGCCCTAAGAACCCAGGCTCCTAGCTCTTGATGCTCAGAATTCCCACTGACACACTTCAGATTTGTGAGTGTACTGAAACCTAGGTCATTGCTCTGAGCAATCATTAATCCTATTTCATAAGAGCTGCTCAACAAACCTTGGATAGCTAATGGAGGGCTGTCACGGGGGGAGGGGACAGGTTTTCCTTCATTTACTGCCTCGGGTGAGTAATTGTCATCTGTTTACCCCAGGACCGTTTTTAATTTCTAATTGCCAGAGGTCTCTTATATGGCTTAATCTTTAATGAGGCCCGGTTTCCAGATGCGGAAACTGATCCACAGAGATGTGAAGTAAATTGCTCAAGGTCAAATGGTAAGTAAATGGGTCCTGTTCTTAAACCCATGTCTGTGAGTGTCCCTCAGTGGCAGAGTGTGTGCTTCGTGTAGGCAAGGCCCTGGGTTCCATCTCTAGCATTCAAACACAACCAAACGACCAATGAAAGCCAAACCCGTGTCTGTCTGACTCCAGAGCTTGCACCCTTATCATTACAGAAACACAGAAAGGCGAATCCAACCCCAAACCCTCCAGTATTGGCACAAGTCCAGGACAGCAGATGCTGGGTAACAGGTTGCTAACTACCGCAATGTCCTCTGGGTTGGGGGAAATTTTGATTACCTTCCTCTGCTTATTCCCTCATTCTCTTCATTTCCCTCAGAAAACACTCAACTTGGCTCTGGGGATGTGGCTCAGTTGATAAGAGTGTGTGCCTAGCATACACAAAGCTGTAGGTTCAATCTTTGGTGCCATTTAAGCCAGGAACCATACTGTGCCTGCTTTTAATCCCAGCATTTGGGAGGCAAAAGCAGGGGGATCAGAAGTTCAAGGTCATCTTTCGCTACATAATGAATTTGAGACTAACCCGGTCTGTACCAGACGCTGTAAGTGTTAAAGAAAACACTTACCAGAAAGGGGCGGTGTCCTTTGAACTCAGCCCATATTCTTTCCAACTCCTCTGTCTTCTTTCCCTAGCTCCATCCCTCTGCTCTAACAAGGAATCCAAGAGTGTTAGAGATTGTCTGCAGACTCCTGATCAGAGGCAAGAATACGGCCTAAGTGATTTCTTAGGATTTCCTCTGGGCTTTGATGCTTCATGAAATCATAACAGCAGGCCATAACTGTGCAGTCAACATGAATTCTTGGCTCAGTTCTAAAGATCAAAGTCATATCGATCCTGGCAGCCAGTCTTCCTAGACAGATTACCTTGTCATCTGCCTCAGGCATACCATTCCAGGTTTCCTTCCTAACACTAAACTACAAGTGTAAAGAAAGCTGATTCTGGAAGCAGAGAGATCACCCCACCCATGGGAGTTAAGGGCTAGAATCAGCTAAGCAAAGCTGGCTGCTTCTGCAGCTTAGAAGTGTGCCGAAGGTTAGGGTAGGACCCAATCCACTTACTGTCTAAGGGTAGATGGGCTCGTCATCTTGACATTTATTTCTCATTTGTAGTTCTACAGAGGCACTGGTGCATCCTGACAGCAGCGTCATACATCAGCTACAGAACACATGACAGAAAAGCTTAAAGAAGGAAAGGATTTATGTTGGCTCATGGGTCCAGAAGGCTCAGTCCATCGTGGCAGGAAAGGCATGGTGGAACCGTTCAGTTCACACCATAGTAGGCCAAGACACAAAGGAGTAAGACAGAGAGTGGCCAGGGCTATTATGCCCTCAAAGATCTGCCCCCAGTGGCCTACTTCCTCCAGCTGGGGACCAAGAATTCAAATCATGAGCTTATGACAGAGCATGATATATTTAAACCATAATATGGAACTTAGAAAGTGGGCCACCTGACCTACAATGCTCCATTTCTGGTGGTTGGAAAGTGTGTGGAGGAGACACATGTTTCCAAGGAGGCTTTGGAGATTTCCTAACCCGGCAGGAAGCATCTAGTCTAGGCATCGTTACCCAGCCCAGTCCGACAGCATACTCATATTCCTCTTGGACCAAGGGCTTGGCTTTCCTTTCCTGGCAACACAAAACTCTGCTCAGGCTGAGCCCTCCAAGCCAGCCCTTAGAGGTTATAAGGCAGGAATAGTAATGTGGAAAAAGCCAGACAGGGAAGGGGAAGGAAGGACAGAGTTGCTGGGAGGGGTGCACACCTTTGACCGCAGCACTCGGGAGGCAGAGGCAGGTGGATCTCTGTGAGAGGCCAACCTGGGCTACAGAGTGAGTTCCAGGACAGCCAGGGCTGTTACACGGAGAAACCCTGTCTTGAAAAATCAAAAAAGAAAGAAAAAGGGGGCAGGGTGCAAGTACTGGGGCCTTGTTCCTATTTTGAATGAAGTCTGTGGGCCTTGTGTCATCATCTGTAAACAGCGGGAGATAACCGATCAGCCTTTGATTAATGCCTCTACCTGCCTAGTGATACGGAACAGGGAGCTTGGAAGTGGGGCAATGGGGACCTTGACACACATCCAGGCTGGGAAGCACTGCCCTGGAGTCCAGAGTACCAAGGCCATGGAGTTATCACCCAGTTGAGCACTGGAAGAATGCCCCAAGAGGCAAGTGAGCTCGCAAGAAAAGCAATTTAGGATTTACTTAATGTCTTAGGAAAAAAGAAGTCATAATGAATGGTCGAGTGGGTGGAAAGAGAAAAGCAGGTCTGGAGCAGAGGTCGGGACATACCAGTGACTTCCCACAAGCACCAGGTGGGAGAGACTCAGAAGAAAAGCTCTGAGGAGAGCAGGCTTAGCAGAAGCCCATCAGACGCAGTGATGTAGGGAAGGCAGCATCGGACTGGGCGTCCCAAAGTGGGGTTTTTAGTCCTGGCTCAGCAAAGGACTCGCTGTGTGTCCTGGAATAGTTTGTGCCCTCTCTAACCCTCAATTTCCTCGTTTGTAATTTTGTGGTTTTCTTCAACCCTTTATTGAGGAAATATTAACATACAACAAACCACACATTTTTCAAGTGTACAATTTGATGGGTTTTGACATCTGTACAAACCAGAAAACTACCACCATAATCAAGGCATAGCTTTCGTCCCTCAAATTTTCCTCGCCCCTCAAATTTTCCTCGCCCCTCAAATTTTCCTCTTTTTTTTCAATAATTCCTTGTTTTTACCCAACTCTCTGCTCCTCCTTCCCCCACTGGAGATGATAGTTTTTCCGTGTTTATGTATTTGTTTGCTTGCTTGTTGATGTGGGAGTGAGGGCCTGTGTGTGCCATGCCATATGAGTAGAAGTCAGAGGGCTTTCTGGAGTTGGTTTGCCTACTACCTTGTGAGACAGGGTCTCTCTTGTCTCTGCTGCTGTGTGTTCCAGGCTAGCTGGCCCATGGCCCTCAAGGGAGCTCTCCTGTCTCTGCCTCCCAACTCACTGGAGGGTGCTGGGATTACTTAGTGCTACAGCTGCAGATGTGTAAATCTGGCATTTTCTACCCTCAGAGCCACCCCTCCAATCCCGACCACTGATGTGCGTTTTATCACTTGACAATTCGGTATTTCCTAGAGGTTTCATAGCTGGAATCACATACTACAATATGTATTTTAGGCAGCATTTGGCTTCTATCACTGAATATGGTTTTGATATCCATCTGTGTTCCAACATGTTTTAATAGTTCCCCCTTCCTCCTTCTCTGTCTCCCTCCTTCCCTCCATTTCTCTCTTCCTTCCCTCTTCCCATCCTGCCTTCCTTCCCTTTTTCTGTCCTTCCTTCCAGCTTCCTTTTAAAGAAGTGGTATTGAATTTTGTTATTATGGAAAGGTCTCTAAAACATGCATAAAATTTCAAAGCTTCATAAGTAGCGTACGCTATCTTTAACAAAATGATACAGATACATGTATAAAATATAAAAGAATACATATCAAGTTACACTATTTGCTACCAAGTGACTGGAATTATAGATCTGTTTTCTTTGCTTCTCTACTTCCTAATTTTTGAATTGTGAAAATACATAGTAGGAAAATGTCATATCTTAAAACCAGTTGTACTGAAGCATAGTTGACATAAAGAGCCATGTTTAAAGTACACAAGATATTCAGGTTGTACACATACATGCATGTGAAGCCATCACTATAATCAAGATGGCAAACATATACATCACCCCCAAAAGACCTCTCCCCAGCCACTGTGCTTCTTTGTGTCACCATAGGTTAGTCTGCGTTTTCTAGAGTTGGAGAAGGAGAGTTAAACAGTAGATTTTTTTATTTTACCTTCTTTGACCATCATCATCGTTTGGACATTGTTCCATGATGGTGCATCTATCACCAGTTCACTCCTTTTTTTTTTTTTGAGTAGTATTTCTTGGCGTGGATATATCACAGTTCATCTATCCACTTACATATTGATGTATATTTGAAGGGTTATTTTTACTATTACAAATGTAATGATGATGAACGTCCATGGACAAAGTCCCCCCTCATCTCCCTCCTGTCTCCTCTCTCTTCTCTCCTCTCTTCTCTCCATTTTTTGGAACAGACTGTCATTCTGCAGTGCAGGCTTAAATGCATAGCGGGTCTCCTGCTCCAGCATGCCAAGTGCTGGGGTTCCAGTGTGAGCTCCCACAGGCAGCTTCACGTACAAAGCGTGATGTGCATTTTTACGTCTTTGAGGTTGCTATGGCTGTATTTGACTATTTGAGGAACTACACCATTTTACATTCTCAACAGCCATGCAAATGGAACTGAGAGTTCTAGCACTTCCAAATCCTCGGCAACATTGGCCATGGTCAGTTTGGGAAATGTTACATGTTCTAATCAGTGCGTTGTAGCCTCTTAGTGGGTTTTAGCTTGAATTTTTTCAGTGATCAATGATACCAAACATCTTTTCTTATCTTCTAGCATGTATGTATCTTCTTTGGTGAAATATGTCTTTGTATATTGAACAATTTAAAAATTTTTAGATTTGTTTTATTTTATGTAAGTAAGTGTTTTGCATATCTATATATCTATATATCTATATCTATATATATGCATCACATGTGTACCTGGTGTCTTCAGAGGTTAAAAATGGTAAAGATCACAAGAAGATGTTGGATCCCCCCAGAACTGGCATTATGGATGGCTGTAAGCCACCATGTGACTGCTGAGAACTGAACCCAGGTCCATGCCAAGAGCAACAAGTGCTCTTAACCATTAAACCATTTCACCAGCCCCTTTGGACATTTTTTAAAAATTGAGACAAGTTCTCACTTTGTAGCTCAGACGAGTCTGGAACTCACTATGTACCCTAAGTTGGCCTCAGACTTGTGGTAATCCTTCTGCCTCAGCCTCCTAGGTGCTGAAATTATCTTTTCTTCTCTTGTTCATTTTTACTTAGACTGTTTTCCAAGTTTTTACTGCATTTTATTTATTTATTTTACATGGAGATATGTAAGTGAGTGCATGTCCACAACAGTGTCTGAGTGGAGGTCAGAAGACAACTTGCAGGAGTCAGTACTATACACACTCACAGAGAGAGAGAGAGAGAGAGAGAGAGAGAGAGAGAGAGAGAGAGAGAGAGAGAGAGAATAAGTCCTTTATCAGAAACATGAGTGGTAAATATTTTCTCCCACTGTTTGACTTTGTTTTAATTCTCTAAAGGTGTTTGGAAAGAGTAAACTGTTAAATTTTGATGAAGTAAATTCCATGTTTTATGTTCTTTGTGTCCTTTTGAAGAAATCTGCACAGCTCAGCATTTAGGAGCACTGACCGCTTTTCCAAAGGACCTGGGTTTGACTCTCAGCACCCACAGGGCAGCTCACAACCATCTGTAACTCCACTTCTAGGGCATCAGATGCCCTCTTCTGACCTTTCCAGGCACCAGGCATTCACATGGTGCACAGACATACATGCAAACAAACCACTCATACACATTAAAGAAAAAAAATTTGAAGAAAGGAAATATTGGCCTGAGCTAAGATCACCATGACTTATTTTGTAATTTTAGTTCTTATATTTACATCTATGAACCATCCTGAGTCAAGTTTAATATATTGTATAAGGTAATTTTTTTTACTTGTATTGATTCTTTGTGGATTTCACATCTTGCATTCTAATCCTACTTATCTCCTTGTTTCCTCAAATCTGCCCTCTGCCCTTACAACCCTGCCCCCATCAAAACCAAATTTAAAAGAAAAACCAAAACCAAACAAAACAAAGAAAGAAAAAAAGAGAGAGAGAAGCATCTTGTTGTGGAAGGTGCAGTGTGGCCCGCTGAGTCTCACAGTTTACCCTTTAGTCCATTCATATTTACTTACATGTGTTCATTGCCATGAGTCATTGGTCTGGCTTGAGTTGCGGCCTCCTCTGGCTTCCAATACACCACCAACAATGGGCTCTCACTGGGACTCCTCTTGGATACCCTGTTGTTATCCTTTGTCATGGAGATCCTGCTGTTTTGGTTCTGTAGGTTCATCCTTTTCTCATGCTCCAACAGTTCATAGATTCAGTGGACATTGGGGTGGGCCATCTCTTAGCCCTGGTTCTGGGCCTGTGTGGTAGCTGGGTTGGTCAGCCTGTTAGCTTTCCCTCATCGTCACTACCTGAGTGAGCTCTCCAGCACTGCTTTGGCTAGCTCACCCCATGCAGCCTACAGGAAGGAGAGGGGCCAGTTCTGTTCTCAGGCCCTCAGATCCGGGCCCTCCTCACTCATATTGCCAGGGCCAGCTGTTTTGCCCAGGCAAGGTGGAGGGCCCTTTCTCCAGATTGCTGTAGAGGGTATGGGGGCAAGGGGTCCGCTCTCCTGCTCTCGTGTTCTCAGGGCTGGCTCACCTGCATCCTTGACAAGAGGGTCAGCTCTAGTATGCTTCCCAGGTGGGATGCAGGGCTAGTTCTCTCACTCTATGACCCTGGGGCCAGCTCTCTCGCCTGCCACAGGTAGCAGGGGAGGGGGCATCTTTCCTTCACCCATGCCACCATATGGCATGAGAGGTGGAGGTCATCTCTGGTGCCCTCGTGCCCTCAGGGCTTGCTCACCTACATCCCCAACAACAGGATCAGCGCTAGCGTGCTGCCCAGATGAGAAGCAGAGGTTGCTTTCTCATGAGCTGCCCCTGGTGAGGGTCAGGGCTAGCTCGTCCAGACTTGTGACCCCAGGGCCAGCTCTCTCACCTGCCACAAGTGATAATGGGGGAAGGGGGAAGGGCATCTTTCCCTCACCCATACCTCCACATGGCAGATAAGGGGGCGCAGGGTCATCTTTCCTGTTCTCATGCCCTCAGGGTCAGCTCACATGCATCCCTGTGTGCTTCCCAGGTGAGGTGTTCACCTATGGGGAGGGGTGGAGCCATCTTTCTGGAGTGCAGGAGCAAGCTCTCCCCTGAGGGGTAGGGCCAGCTCGCCTGCTGGAATATCCAGTGAAGGGCAGGGCCAGTCATCTCAGGGCCAGTGAGGGGAGGGACTGACTCAGCACAGCATGGTTCCAATGTCCCCCGTGCTAACACAGGCCGCTGACAACACCACAGACCCCAGCTGCAGCAGGACCACAGACCTAGACATGTCCCTCAGCAGCAGCTCAGGCCAGGACACCACCATGTCGGGCCAGGACACCACCACAGTCGGTGGCAGCACAGGCCGCTCAGATCAGCATGGCCCCCATCAGTAGCATGGTCCCCAGGCACCAACTTGGTCCCAGGTGGCTGGTCAGACCCCAGGCATCTGTAGAACCCTCAGTGGCAACCAAAGCCATGGACACCATCCCAGACCCCGGCCTCTGCAGGGCCAGGGACCCAGACATGGCCCTAGGCAGTAGCCTGTGCCCAGACGTCTCCATGGCTCCAGGTGGCAGCATTGGCCACCCAGATCAGCATCACCCCCGGGTGCAGCATGGTTCTTGGATACTGACATGCTCCAAGGTGGCCAACCAGACCCCAGTTGTCCACACGGCCCCCAGTTACAACAGGAGCCCCAGACATCAACTCAGACTCTGGCTGCTGTAGGGCCATGAAATCAGACATGGTCCTAGGCAGCAGCCCAGGCCTGGACAACACCATGGCCCCGAGTGATAACACAAGTCACTCAGATCAGGATGTCCCTGGTGGCAGCATGGCCCTAGGATATCATCATGTCCACAGCTTGTGGCCTAGACCCTGAGCATTTTTGTGGCCTTTGGTGGCAACATGAGCCACAGACATCCAGACCCTGGCTGTAGTAGGACCACGAACCCAGACATGGTCCTCGGCAGCAGCCCAAGCCCAGATGTCACCATGGCTCCAGGTGGCAGCCCAGACGCCCCACCCCCACCCCCAGCATTGACATGGTTTTTGATGGTCTCAGGAGCCATAGACATCAACACAGACCTTGGCTGTGGCAGGGCCTCGGACCCAGACATGGCCCTCACCCAGGCCTTGGTCTGGACAATATAATGTAAATATTTAACTTCATTCTTTTCAGTGTAGACATCCAGTTGATTCTCCATAAATTATTGCAGAACAAAAACTATTCTTTGTCTGCTATATGTCTTGACATTCTGTCAAAAATGTCAATCAATGATACGTATATGGGACCATTTCTCAACTCTTAATTCTATTCTATATGTCTACTTTTATGCCAATAATATTTTTTCTTTATTGTTGTAACTTTATAACATGTCTTGAAATCACATAATTTAAGTCTTTCAACTTTATCAAAATTATTTTCTCAGTCAGGTGTGGTGGTATGTGCTAATAATCCCAGCACTTAGGAGACTAAGGCAGGAAGATCAAGAGCTCAAGGCCAGGTTAGACTATTTAGTAATACCCTGTTTTTTTCAAAAAAAATTTCTCATTTTTATGTCATCTTCATGTACATATAAATTGGAGAGTCCACTTTGCAAATTCTTTTTTTTTTTTTTTTTTTTTTTTTGGTTTTTCGAGACAGGGTTTCTCTGCGTAGCTTTGCGCCTTTCCTGGAACTCACTTGGTAGCCCAGGCTGGCCTCGAACTCACAGAGATCCGCCTGGCTCTGCCTCCCGAGTGCTGGGATTAAAGGCGTGTGCCACCACCGCCCGGCCCTTTTTTTATTTTTTTAAAGTCAATCTTTTATTTATTTTTTTATTTTTCTTTATTAAGAAATTTTCTACTCATTCCACATACCACCCACAGACCCCCCCTCCTCCCTCCTCCCTCCTCCCTCCTCCCACCCCCAGCCCTCTCTCCCAAGCCACCTCACATCCCCACATCCCCCAAATCAAGGTCTCCCATAGGGAGTCAGCAGAGCCCGGCACACTGAGCCTAGGCAGGTCCAAGCCCCTCCCCACGGCACCAAGGCTGCCCATTTTGCAAATTTTAAAACATAAACATCAACTTTGCTGAAATTTTATTTATGTTCACATTGTATCATCAAGACTGTCTAAAGAGATTTGACATTTTAACAATATTGAATATTCAGGTCCATAAGCAAAGTGTACGTCTCTAGTTATTTACGTCTTCTTTACTGTCTCTCATCAACATCTTGTGATTTTTTTTTCAGTGTAGTGATCTTGTATATCTATTATCAAATTTGTTCATATTTCAGTTTATTTTGAGACAGGGTGTTCTATGTACTGAACTTGGAATCTTCCTACCTCAGCATGCAGAGTCCAGGGAGAACAGATGTGCATTACACTCAGAAGTAGTGCACACTTTTGTGGTTCTGGAGGCTGAGCCTAGTGCCTTACTACTGCTTAGCAAGGGTTCTGCCACTGAGATAAGTCCCCAGCTCAATATTTCATTTTTATAACATTTTAATAGGCATTTTCGCCGGGCAGTGGTGGGCACGCCTTTAATCCCAGCACTTGGGAGGCAGAGGCAGGCGGATCTCTGTGAGTTCGAGGCCAGCCTGGTCTACAGAGCAAGATCCAGGAAAGGCGCAAAGCTACACAGAGAAACCCTGTCTCAAAAAACCTAAAAAAATTATTTTTTTTTAATAAAAGGCATTTTCATTTCAACTTTTAGGTATTCGTTGCTGGTATATACAAGATAATTTGGTTTTGCATGGTGACTTTGTATGGGATCTTGTGGAGTCACTTGTTAGTTGTAACAGCTTCTGGGTAGAGTCCTTTGAACTCCCTAGATCACATTGTCTATAAATGTAGTTCTAATTTTTCAGTTCCTATCTGTGTATTTTCCATTCCTTCATCTTATACACTAGCAAGAACCATTAGCAGATTGTTACCAGTAGTAGGAAAAATGGGTCCCCTTGTTTTGTTTCCAATCTATTGTGTAAGTTTTCAGTCTTCCATTATAAAGCATGATATTAGCTGTGGGTTTTTCATAATCCCTTCTATTTCCAGGTTGCTGAGAGTTCTTTTGATCTTGATCACTTATTGAATTTTGTCACATTTTTTTCATCTATTGACATGATTACAATTTTCATTTTTAGTCTAAGTATATACTTCATTGGTTAATTCTTAGATGTTGAAATAGCTGTATTTCTGGAATAAATCCTCCTTGGTCATGATGTTTTGTCCTTCTTATATGTAAGTGATTCCAATAGCTAAAATGTTAAGTGTTTTAACTATTAGATTTTGGGGGTTTATTTTCTTGAAGGGGAATTCAGACAATACCTCATTTTGTAGCCCAGGCTGGCCTTGAACTCATAATTACCCTCCTGTCTCAACCTTCTAAGTGGAATGATTACAGGAATGGGCCACCATGACCAGATAAACTATTTTTTATTAAGAAATTTTTTTATTCATTTTACATACCAATTGAAGATCCCCCTCTTCCCTCCTCTTGCCCTTCCAGCCTCCCCGTCCTAACCCACACACACCCCATTCCCTCCTACAAGAAGGTAAGGCCTCTCATGGGGAGGTACATTTAGTAGAGGCTGATCCAAGCTCTTCCCCCTGCCTCAAGGCTGTGCAAGGTGTCCCATCATAGGTAGTGGGCTCCAAAAAGCCTGCTCATGCACCGGGGATGGATCAGACGAACTATTTTTGTGAAGGACATTTGTTTGTACTTTACTTGTGATGTACTTATCTGGATTTTCATTAGGTTGTCTGTACTCGTCAGTTGGTCAGCCACTCCATGGTTCTTAAGGGTTTTTTTCATCTTTAACATTTTACAGTTCTAATAAGACCCCTTCTGCTTTGGATATGTCTCTCCTTCTGTTTGCTTATTGCTTGTCTGCCTGCCTGTGTCCTTACTCTTTCTCATACCCTCTATCAGAGGTATGTCTGATAGCTGGAGTCCATATAGGGTAAGCCAGCTTCCTCCAAGGAAAACTGAGCAAATTGCTTCACTTCACAGTTCTCCCAAAGAAGGTCAATCTGGGGCAAATAATCACTGGAGTAGCACCTCAGCTGCTGTCATAGATAACTGGCCATTGTATGAAGCCTTGGGTGCAAAAGCAGTCTACCGTAGGCTGTTAAGTATATCCCAGTTACCCCAAAGGACTGAGACTTGTCTGCATTTCAGACTTGGCATGAATAGGACAAAATGTGAGTCTCTCTGGGTCTCAGTCTGTAAAATTAGGAAGTAGACTCCTTACATCCTTACAGTCTTTACTCTAAAACTGGAAGTAGCTTGCAGCAAGGGGTGAGAAAGGCTAAGTGACCAGATAAGGGGGTATCGGATTAATAGATTTTCAGTGATATTGTTGGCTTGAAAGGCTTTGAGACTATAAAGTTTGTGGCCCATTCAAGTTAGCTGTGTTGAGACAAAGTGTAGAAGGATAAAAATTCATTTGTTTAAATGTTCAATGTTCAGGAAAAGGTATTTTCCAGTATATTATGCCACATCAGAAAGAACTCAATGCATTCTGAAAAACAAAACAAACAAAACCACGAATGCAGAAACCACTGGGAGGATCGACTTAAAAGATCAAATATGAAAGTATTTGGGGACTTTTTAAATACAGGCTCACTGCAAATCTGGAGCTGAGTTCTAGACACAATGAATCGATGGTGATTCAATGGACTTAGAGAAACAGAGTTGGAGAAAGAGCTTTTCCGTACAGTGTCAGAAAATACAAGGGGGCGAGAATAGAGTTCAGTGATGGAGTGCTTGCGGAGCGTGCACACAGCCCTACGTTTGACCACAAGGGCTGCCAAAAGAAACAAGGATAAGAAACAAGAGAAGGACCGGAAGGGAAGGGAGGGGAGGAGGAGGAGGAGGAGGAGGAGGAGGAGGAGGAGGAGGAGGAGGAGGAGGAAGAGGGGAGGGGAGAGGAGGGGAGAGAAAGGGAGGGGAGGGAAATGAAAAAGATTTGGAGCCATCTTCCCCGAGCAAGCAATTTTCATCTATTCACTGGGCAAATGGTTACATAGCTCTTAAAACTGGGCCCTGCACAAGGCTGGAGAGACAATGTGGAGCTCCAAGGGAGGTCACCATCCTGGTGGGACACTAGCAACTTGGGCCGTAAGAAACTCAGTGTTGCATTTCTCCCCTCTGGAGCTCCAGTCGACCCCAGGAGCGCCTTCACTGACTTCTTCCAAATGTGCCTCACCAGCGTTTTCAGCTCTCTGACTAACGACTGCTGCCAGCCAGATGTGCCAGCATGCTCCACTCACAGCCCTGAGCCACTGCTGTCCAGACTCTCCACCTGCCCCACGTACACCATTTCAACCACCCTCATGTATTCTAGCTAGATTTAGAGTCTTTGCGAAGTACTGGGAACTGTGAATAGGTGGGGAGATAAGACAGAAACGGCAACATATAAATAATAACATAGACTCTAATCCGTGGTGGCATTCTCTCCATTTAGCATTGACTCTAACTAAGCCTTAGGAAGTCTTTATTTGTTATACTTTCATTATACTGTGCACCTTGTCGGAAGCCACAGGACTCTTGAATAGACCTACCTTTACCTCCATGTCACCTCCCTTTATCTTTTCCTTCCATCTCCCACTTGCCCTGCTTCGGACCTTCTTAAAAATTTTTTTTAATTATTTTTTTTTATTTTTTAAGATTTATTTATTATGTATACAGTGTTCTGTCTGCATGTATCCCTGCAGGCCAGAAGAGGGCACCAGATCTCATTACAGATGGTTGTGAGCCACCATGTGGATGCTGGGAATTGAACTCATGACCTCTGGAAGAACAGCCAGTGTTCTTAACCTCTGAGCCATCTCTCCAGCCCGCTTCGGCCCTTCTTAATACCTGATTAGTTTCTCACAATAACAGGAATTCGTAAAAGTCTACAGTTTTCCAGAGTTTGGCTCTTGAAGGAGCTCTTGCTCTGTTTTAACTCTGAGAGCGAGCAAGTTTGAAGAGCTTGGGTTTTGTCAAGCAAGAAGTGAAGAATCTGGTCCCACATTTGAGTTCTTTCCTGAGAACTGGACTTCAAAGACATTTGCTTGAGAGCCTGGGGAAGGATCCAGAATTGGGCACTTAAGTGAGAAAAAAAAATGGAGGGTAAAGAATTTTGAGGACCGGTTGGTCCAGAATACAACTAAAAAGGCCAAGGTTCTGACTTTGTGCCGCCCAGGCCCAACAGAAGCCCAAGGGTGCTGAGCAGAGAAAAAGAAAGGGCTGGCTCCTGAATACAGACATTGTGTTCGCTTCAAGTATGAGCTTGGGGGGGGGGGGCTCTCACTAACCTGGGTGGCAGGGTTCGGGTTGAAAAGAAGTTTGGAACTTCTGAGTGGAAGGAGTGGATGGTAGGTTTAAATATAGTTCCTCTTCAAACACTGGGGCTCTGTTGGACAGAACATTTGTTTCAGTAATTAGGCACTTGCTTAGCAATGCAGCTGTGGGTTGAAAATAATGCTTTCTGCCTCGTGGAAAGTTATGGGTTCCACCCCTAATTTCTCCAAGTCTCTTTTGAAAGATGGCACATTTGTTTTACCCTTCCCAATTCTCCCACGAGCTCAACTGCTTTGTCAAAATTTCTTTGTCTTCCCCATAGAAAAGCAGAGGTAATTATGGAGAACAATAGCTAGAAACTGCCTAGCTTTGACTGTCAGAGTTCTAGAAAATGTTTGCTACCCCTTGCATTTAAAATTAAAGGAAACTGAGTGCCATAACAGCAAAGGACAAACAATACCCATTTATTGTCAGTATGGTCATAACTGTCATCATCACCATCATCATGACTCTTGCTGGGAACTTGCCTACTCAGATCCTCAAGTCTTTGGTCATACCATGCTGTTCTTCAGCTATTGATCTAGCAGGCCATATTTCTCTCCTTTCACTTAACAAATTTTCTTTCACTTGGAATATCTGGCTTCTTTGAAAATCTTTAAATAGAAAATTTACCTGGGTGCAGTGGCACATATCGTTAATTTCAGCACTTGGAAGGATCGGGAGTTAAAGCTGAGCCTTAGCTACACAGCAAGTTCAAGGCCAGTGAGGACTACATGAGAACCTGTCTCAAGGAACAAGGAAGGAAACTTTATTCTGGCCATGCATATAGACTTTATTGCCTAATTTATTTTTAAATTTATTGTTATTTATTTTTTATATTTTAATTAAAATATAATTATATTACTTCACTCTTTCCTTTCTTCTATTGAGCCCTTCCCATGTGCCCTCCCTACAACCCCTCTCATGTCTTCCCATACATATGTACACACACACACACACACACACACACACACACAAATGTGTATATATATATATATATATATATATATATATATATATATATATATATATATGTATAAAGAGAGAGAGAGAGAGAGATGCAGCCTACTTGAGTTTGTTTTTGTATATGGATTCAAGGTTGATCATTTTGCCTTTCCCAGGGATGAGTCCCCTGATTGATTTTCTAATATTTCTCAGGGTTTTTTTTTTTAACATATTACTGTATGGAGATATAGTTTAGGGGTGGAATACTTACCCCACTCATCCTTTATAAACAAAAGCCTAACCAAGAGCCTAGATTTTTATATTCTCAGCTGTAACATAGTGTCTCTAAAAAGCTTGCCTTCCATGGTAAGGTGGGGTCAGAGAAAACTGAGTAGTGAGCTAGGAATTTCCTCCTCTTTCAGCAGTAACAAGATCTATTCTTCCCCTACAGTGTTAGAGAAGACCGTGTAGAAAGCGTGGACTTTCACCTTTGCCAAACTGTAACCTCTGATCACACATCCCCAGGTTTCTGGCAAGGTACCATAGTGGTAGCAATGAAGGTCAAGCAAGCCATTAGGACTTTCACCATGACTTAGTGTAATGTTAATTGAAGTCACACCAGCAATAACAAGGTGTCTAACAATGGCAGCTGAGAAGAAAACATAGACTTCTAGCCCCATTTGGCAGTAATGGGGTAGTATTTGACGGGTGAGTTGTCAAAGGAGGCCTGCTAAAAACAGATGATCTCAAGATCCTGAGACTCCTCATATCCAAAAATGTCTAGGATAAAACAGAACATCATTTGCCGCACCAAGAACAGAACTATTTTGCCTTTAGTGAAAAACGACAGTTAACTGACAATAGCAAGATGACATATGAGTGGGGCTCATCTGGCGAGCATGTTAAAGCCCCCATTAGAAAAAGTACTTAACAAGCCAACAATAACTCCTGAAAGAAATAATACATTCGAGGCTGGAGAGGTGGTTCAGTGGTTGAGAGCACTGATTGATCTTCCAGAGGACCCGGGTTCAATTCCCAGCACCCACTTGGCAGTTCACAACTGTCTGTAACTCCAAGATCTGACACCTTCACACAGACATACATTCAGGCAAAACACCAACTCAAGTGGAATTTTTAAAAAGAAATAATAAATACAAAATATCAACAAATAAATAGAAACTTTAAACACAAAACAATGGAAATTTCTAGAGTTGAAAAATATGATGGCCAAAATCAAATAAGTATTACTGGATGGGCTCCACAGCAGAATAAAGAGGGCAGGGGAAGGAGTCAGAGAACTTGAAGGGAGAACAATAAAGATTATCCATCATAATCAAGAGAAAGAAATGGATTAGGGAAAAAACAGAGCCCTGGGAGCCTGTGGGACTATGACAAAAGATACTACATTCTTGTCATCAGATAATTCCCAAGGGGGGGAGAGGGGGGCTTAAATTTTCCCAAAATGTGGCAAAAAGATATAAATCCAGTTTCAAAAAAGGTGAGTAAATTCCAGAGAGGATGAACTCCAAGCAATCTACGCTAAGAGACATTAGAGGCAAACTTCTTAAAGCTAAACACACACATTTATGCAATCTAAATTCCTTATAAGAGAAGAGAAGACATGAGATATTTTGTTGGGAGGTGAGAAAGCTCTGAGTGAATGTGTGAAGAATCGATGAAGTCCTGAGTGATTGTGTATTGTTGGCATGGGGGCAGCCGTGTCAAGGACCAATGCCTCATTTCCAGTAGGGGTGAAGCTCAAAGGGATGGCAAAGCCTCCCTCAGGTCTTAGTGAGAACCTTAACAGCGTGTACTGGTAGGAGTGCTTACAAATGATTAACTAATTTGAGCCAAAACTAGCAACTTGCTGGGCATGGTGGCCCATGCCTTTAATCCCAGCACTCGGGAGGTAGAGGCAGGCGGATCTCTGAATTCGAAGCCAGCCTGATGTACAAAGCGAGTTCCAGGGTGGCCAGGGCTGTTACACAGAGAAACCCTGTCTCAAAAAACAAAACAAAGAAAAACCAAAAGCAAAAACAAAAACAAAAACAAAAAGCTAGCAACTGCAGCTTCCTCCTCCCACACTTTCCCAGTCTGAGACTGCTCATCTTCTGAGACTTCCTACCAAAAGTAGCTCATTCCTTCCTGCTATGCTGGACATAATAAACAGGATGAAGTTCTAGGATGCTGCCAACAGTTAGTGTCCTCCATCAGAGTACACATGGTCCACCTGACCCCAGCTTTTCTGTGCACGAATCTCTGCTTGTGTTCTTTCATTTCCAGGCACCAGCCTTGGGGGGGAGGGGTTAGTTGAGGTTGTGATGAGTGCTGCCTGAGTCAGACATAGCTGGGCCATCGGAAACTCGCATCAGTCAGACAAGGGACCACTCCCTAGAGAAGTGCACAAAGGAAGACAAAGAAAAGACTCCGAGTCGGGGAAGGGGGCACAACTGTAAGCATCCGTGTAAAACATGGCAGAAGCAGTATCTAGAGACAGGTAGCCGGATGTTAGCGCTCTGAAATTTCATGTTAGCAGTTTCAAGGAGATTTTAAGGGACTACGAAAGTAGGGTGAAAGCGTTGTAGCTTCATCATTTTAGACCAGGTTCAAGCCATATGCCTTTGGTTTCCTGAAGAATGAGCAGTAAGTCTGGCTGCTTGAGAGGAAATGGAAGGTTTGAGGAATCGATCTATGACCAAAGGACCCATGTGCACTCCCATTTTCTCTTTGGGTTTGTGGAGTCTTGTAGGTGATTCCTCAGACCCAGTGGTTTCCTCACAGGAAGGCAAGTTCTGTGAAATTGGATCCCTGAGGAGTCCAGCTTCTAGACATTGCCCCTTGGACTGTGAGGGGGGCTGGCAACCAATTACATTACTCTTTACAAGTTTACCAACTAATTAACATAGCTGCCTTAAGGGGAAGGAGAAAATTGCTCAACAAGGCAGGGGAGGGGGGGAATCTTGTTGCTGAAATTCACCCTGTCAGGAAGGATTATGCCTAGATTTTGTGGCCCGACTCCTTCCAGACCTCAGCGGTGGTACCCTTGGCTGTGGCCTGGTAGTGAATGCCCCTTTTGCGTGGGGGTTCCTTGGCTGGAGCATGCAGAGCACTGCCTTGGTGGGCTGGGCAGCTGGTGGTAGCTGCTTGTTGTGGCCCAGTTCGTAAAAGCAGCCCTGAGAGAGGCTCATTGCAGGGGGAAGATCTTACTGATTTTCAATTTTTTTTCCAGTTTTTTTAGCTCAAATAACCCCAGGCCAGAGGCCACGGGTTTTGTTTCTCTCTGCTCAGTAGGTGTCAAACATTGCAGTGAACCTCTGCTGAACTAACTGAAGATCCATCATGAGCATCTAAGAAACAAGAAATGGGGAGGTGTGGGAAGCAGAGGAATCACTGAGTGAATGTGTGTTGTTGAGTTGGGCACAGCCAAGTCAAGGACCAAGGCCTATTGGCCATGAGAATGGCAATGTTTTTATCTCCTGTGAGTGAGGCTCAGAGACATGACAAAGCCTCCCATGGGTCTGAATATAAATGTGGACAGTGTGTTTACAAACGATTGATCAGTGTGCAAAAAGTAGCAACTGCAGCTCCCTCCTTGTCAGAACACGGTCCGAGGATGGAGTCGTGTGAGGGGTATTGGGAGTGCCTGTGAGAAAACTCCAAAAAGACAAGAGTCTTGTGACCTCAGTTTCTTCAAAACACAGACTTGTTCTTGGAATGTGTCTTCCTGCTCCTCCCGGGTATATTGGATAGGAGTGACTTTACTTCAGCTGTCATTATTCGTATGCCTCTATGGAAAAACATGTTTCTGCCACATGCGGCTTGTCCTTGTGATCGAACACCTTAAGAATCTCGTGTGATTCTTCTTAACCCTCAGAGTACAAATTGCCTGATGCTCTGAATAAAATTAGCTATTGCATGAGACTTAGTCCAGCTCATTTCTGCACCTCCCTCCTCCCAGGTGTTTACAATGGGGGACTGCTCACCTATAGAGACATCCCAAGAGACTCGCTAACTCCTCCCCTCTGTGCTACATGTAATCAACCCGCTGAGGTCCTGGATTGCTGCATCTCCATCAGAGTGCACATAGCCCACCTGACCCCAGCTTTTCTATCTGCATGTCTATCTTTTCTTCATTTCCTCAGCACCCCTAGTCAGGTCAAGTCCCAGCCGAGCAGGTAGGTCATGATGGTATTTGTTTTTCTTTATCTGGATTATTTCACTTAGCACAAACATCTTCAGTTCCATCCTTTTTTAAGACCGAATAAAATTCCATTGTGTATATGTATCACATATGTTATCCATTCATCTGTTGATGGACATCTATGCTGGTTCCATTTCCTAGGTATTGTAACTATTAGAACAATAAACATGGCCGGGCGGTGGTGGCCCACGCCTTTATTCCCAGCACTCGGGAGGCAGAGCCAGGCGGATCTCTGTGAGTTCGAGGCCAGCCTGGGCTACCAAGTGAGTTCCAGGAAAGGCGCAAAGCTACACAGAGAAACCCTGTCTCAAAAAACCAAAAAAAAAAAAAAAAAAAAAGAACAATAAACATGGATGTGGGAGTCTTTCTGTGGTATGTTGACTTAGAGTCATTTGGGCATATGCCAGGAACAGTATAACTGAGTCATATGGTAGATCAATTTTTAGGTTTTGGAAAACATTCATAGGAATTTCCATGGGATCTACACCAGTTTACACTCCCACCAGTAGTATATAGGAGTCCCTTTCCCCCATATCTTCTCCAGCATTTGTTTGTTCTCATGATCATAGCCATTCGGGTTAGGGTGAAATGAAATCTCAAAGTGAATTGAATTTCCATTCCCTTGATGGATAAGGATGATGAACACTTATTCAAGTTTGTTTTCGCTGCTGTTGCTATTGTTGGTGAGAGGTTCTTATGTATCTCAGGTTCCCTCTAACTCACTATGTAGCTGAGAATGACCTTGAACTCCTGATCCTCATGCCTCCACCTCCCAAGTGCAGGGATTACAGGCCTGTGTCACCATGTCTTATTTTCAGGTATTGATTAGCTGTTTGTATTTCTTCTTTTGAGAACTATTCAGTTCATTGGTCCATTTATAGACTGGATGATTGGGGTTGGTGTTTAACTTTTGTGGTTCTTTACATGTTTTAGATAGTAATCCTCTGTTTATAATAAATTATAAATTTATATTTATAATTGTATATATTTTGTCCCGTTCTGTGGCTGTATCTTCACTCTGGCAATTGTTACCTTTGTTGAACAGAAGCTTTAAAAGCCTATTTCAAAAGACCACATACTGCATTTATATAGCTTTTTAGTATTTTGTTTTTTAAGACAGGGTCTCATGAATCCCAGGCAGAAGAACTTGGACTCAATATGTAACCTAGACTGGCCTTGAACTCCTGATCCTCTTACCTCAGAATCTCAATTACTAGAATGACAAGAGTGTGTCACCATGCTCAGTTTATATAACTTTCATAAAATAAGAATATTATGAAGATGCAAAACAAGTCAGTGGGTGTCGCTAGGAGTCAGGGATAATGGCAGTAACATCTGGCATGCCTATAAACAGATGGGAAAAAGGAGATCTTTGTGATGGTGAAGTAGTTGTACATCTTGATTTGTGATAGGGATCTTTACACAATAAAAGGACATAGAACTATAAGCATGTGTCATACCACTGTCAATTTCCTCATTTTAATATTGTACTAAAGTTACATAAAGGAAAATTTGGGTGAATAATTCATGGAACCCTCTGAGCTGCTTGTCTGTTTTCTGTAAATCAATTGTTATTTCAACTGTTTTAAGGCTTTGAAAACTAGATTAATTTTAAAAGCTATGTCAAATAAAGTGTAAACTTTCTTGAACTACTCAAAAGCTATCTTATGAGCCTCGTTATCAGTTTTCATTGTACTCCAGATATTCAGAAGAGCTCAGTTATAGAGTCTGCAAGATGACTTACTGACTTGAACAGCTTTTTCCGTTTTCACAACACAACTGAGGTATTTTAAATTGGGCTAGAATAAAATATATACATACCCCAAGCAAAACCTCAAAGTGGTACACCCTGCTTTCCTGCCCTGCCACTTTTATTGCCAGGAACTGAATCTAGGACCTCATACATGCTAACCAAATGCTCTTTCCACTGAGCCTCTGTCCCCTTTAAAAACAAAGCAAGATTTAGAGATATATTTTCCATGTGGTAATTTTCACACTTTGATGTGCTTGATTTTTATGTGCTCACATATGCCAACCCACACCATACACTATCACTGAACCACTGTTGCTAAGATTCCTTCCCGGGGGAGACATAAGCAATGTCTACCCCTTCTCTTAAGTTCCTAATGACAAACCAAGACACAATCCTACCAAAGCTCACTCTGGGGAACCAATGGGTTTATTGGGCTTACAGAGCTTAAGGGAGGGGTTACTTACCAGGGTGTGGGCATGCCTTCCCCCAACAGCAAAAGCCTTACCCAGCCAAGATGAGAGCTTTTCTACAGCCACATAGATGGAGCCACCGTCTAGTCCTCTCCACATATATTTTGTCCTCTTCTAGGCCATGGTAGTAGGAAGCAGGATAGCGGGGATCTCATGGCCCCCTCTGTCTTCTCTGCCCCTCTCTGCTGGGGTGTAAACCATCAACAAGCACAGCTGGGATGATCTTTCACAAGGGACTGCAGCTGAGTGCCCCAAGATGGTGGTTGCTTCACTCATAGAACATTCACTCACAACGAACATACACTCTCAAAACAGTGCCACCACAGGCACTCCAAAATGTTCCCTCGGGCCCCTCTCTAATAAATCTCACCTTCATCTCCTCTTTATTTTTCTGTCTCCATAATTTTGCCTTTTCTAGAATTTTCTGAGAAGGGTCATTTGAGTTTGTCTTCTTTCACTCAGCATAACATCTTTGAGAATTATCCAAGTTGCTGTGTATATCACTAGTTTATACTGTTTGTGGGTGTGCTGTATTGATATATATATCCATTTGTTTATTCATTTACCAGTATATTTGAACCATTGCCAGGTTTCAGCAATTGTGAAAAGAAGCTTCTATAGTTATTGAGAACTCGGGTTGTTGGATTGTTTGGGGTTTTGCTTCCCCACCTTGGTAGTACTTGGCATCAAACCCAGAACATAGTACATGCTAGGCAACAACTACTGTCTCTGAGTTGCACCCTCATCCCTAGGCATAGGGTTTTGTATGAACATAAATATTAAGATTTCAGTGGGATATGTTAAGTGTATGACTGACTTCACAAGAAATTGTCAAGCTGTTTTCCAAAGTGAGTATACAATTCTACATTCCTACCAGCAAAGTATGAGATTTCCAGCTCCTCTACATCCTTCTAGTACTAGGTATTACCATTTAAGTAGTCTTCTTAGTAGATGTGCAAGGGATGTCTCATTGTGATGTTTCCTGTGTATTTGTTTGGTTGGTTTTGGTGTTCTGAGACAAGGTCTTACCATGTGTCCCAGACTGGCTTTGAATTCTTAATCTTCCTACCTCAGCCTCCCAAGTTCTAGGATTACAGGTATGTGCCAGCCAATTCCTGGCTCTCATTGTAGTTTTAATATGCACCTATCAAATGATTAAAGATATTTATCAACTTCCATGTGCTTAATTGATATTCACTTTTTGTGTATGTGCATGATGCATGTTCAAGTCTTTTGTCTGTTTTAAATTGAAGTGTTTGCATTCTTGTTGAGTTGTGATGATCAACTCAGACTTGTGTGCTGGAGGTATCTTTTGCCAGATATATATGTCGCCAATATTTTTCCCAGTGTATTTTGTATATTTTTCATTTTCATAACTTTCAATATTTATTTTGAATATGTGTGATGTGTGTATACTTATTTGTGTGTGAGGTCATGTGGAGGCTCACCTTCCACCTTGTTTGACGCAGGGTCTCTCTTATTGTTTGTGGCTATGCTGCTTACTCCAAGCTAGCTGGCTCATGAGCTTCAGGGGTTTCTCCTGTTCCCACCTCCCATCTCACTGTAGGAGTGCTAGAATTACAGGCGCACAACACAATGTCCAGTTTTTAACGTGGATTCTGGGAATCCAAATCATCAGGCTTGTGAAGCAAATGTTTTTCCTGGCCGAGCCATTTCTCTGGACCTCACAACTAAGTTTTTTTTTTTTTTCCTTAAAGCACGGAAGTTTTAAGCTGAATGTGGTGATACAAATCTGTAATCTCACGTTGCTAAATTTCCTTCCCTAGAAGAGAAGTAAACAACGTCTATCCCTTTTCCTAAGGTCCCACTGACAAACTGAGTGCGCCAAAGTTCATCCTGGGGAACAAATAAGTTTATTACGCTTACTTCAGAGCAGTGGCTGAGGGATTGATTAGACAGGAGCATAGGCGACCTTAAAGTAGCCACACTGTAAGGCTGTACCCAGCAGTGAAGTTAGCTTCCTAGTGTCTGTGTAGGTAAAAACCCCTCCTTTCGTCCTCCCCCACCCTCCCCCAAGACCAAGGGCAATCAGGGCGGAACTGTATACAACTGGTTCGGAGAGCTGTCTAGTTTCAGGCCAGCCTGGGCTACATCAGTCCTTGGTTGGTTGGTTGTTTTAAGCAGAAATTTTAAGTTTTGCTGAAGTCTAGTGCATTGGCATTTCACTTATGAGCCATACTGCATATGAATATTCTATGAGATCTCTGCTTAAACAAAAATTGAAATGATTTTCTCCTATATTTTTTCCTGGAAGTTTTAGACTTTTACATTTAAGTCTCTGGTCAGAATTCCATTGATTTTTATATACAATATAGCTCGTCACATTTCCAAAACTCTCTTCTGTATATGACTACATCTTATCGTTATTTTATTTGAAAACACTTTGAAGGCTGAGCTGGTGCTGGTGCTGAGTGCTGTAACACTTCCCTAGCACGTGTGAATCCTTGTGTTCTGTCCCCAACACTGCCAAGGGAAAAGGGGGGCACTTTGAGGGAAGTATAAGAATTTTAATCCCCACTCCACAAGTGGGAAATTTGATTAGCAAAGCATTATGTGATTTCCCAATGTCCCACATATCATAATGGGTAAAATTGGAATGAATTTCCAGATCCCCTGCTGTCCTGAGCCAGGATTTTTGAAGCTAGGCAGCTAGAACTCAGAATAGTAGCCTAGCAAAGTGAAGACAGTTCCCAAGAACAGATTACTAGGCGCTACAGTATGAGACACAGGCAGGCACAGGCAGTGGAGTGGCCCTTCCCTCTGGCCCACTCTGGTTGTTCACTTGGAAGGAGAAAGAAGCTGGCCCAGTGCCTTTGCTCAGGTGACACTCACTGAATGCTTTTTGATGATGATGATGATGATGATGATGATGATGATGATGATGATGAAGTCTTGGAATGAGTTCAGAGAAGGACTCTGAAAATAATTACAGAGTTACAAAAGTAAATTAAAGCTGAAAAGTTTAAAGGAACTCAGATTATTTAACCTAGAAGAGAGAGGCTCAAGATGAAACCCGATAACAGCTTTTAAACAAACAAAGAACTTGGGCTCTCCTTCTGAGGGCTGAGCAAGGGGAAATGGGCTGGAAGAATGTGAGTAAAAGGGCAATGTTCCTCCTCGCCAAGGGCTGTTACCAATATGACGTCTCTAGAAATAAGATAAACTCATTGTGAGGTTGGAGGCCAGAGATTTGCCATACATGGGCTTTGGTGATGGATTTCAGCATGTAGGTTCTATGGCTTTTTTGCATAGAGTTCCTGAAAATCTTCAGATCGATCCTGAATCTGTTCTATACTCTAGTACAATTCCAGGAGGGCATTTTTGGCTGTGATCTTTCCTGATCCTTAATCTTCACATTTAGATTTTTATTCCAAGGACTGAAACAAGCCTGGCCCAATCCTAAAGCTTACCCTACCCCTCCTCACCCCTGAATCCAAGCATCTCAATTCGGTCCTGTTTCATACCTCCCCGCTGTGTACATACCACTCTGGATATCAGTGTCCCCTTGGAAAGGCCAGAAAAAAACTGAGGTGGCGGCAGCCGCCTTAGACATGACAGTAACCTCCAGTGTCTCTGTGCTCCTTTTCTCTGCAGCATGGGTCGCAGCCCTCGCCATGGGCATGATCTTCTTCTGTTCTCCCATTGTGAGTATATTCACTGACCGCCTGGGTTGCCGTATCACAGCCACCACCGGAGCGGCTGTGGCTTTCATTGGCCTCCACACCAGCTCCTTCACCAGGTAAGGCCTGCAGTGGCTGGCTACTTTTCCAAGGGTGAGGATTGGCTTCTTTTGGGGGGCTTTAGCTAGGAACACGACTCTCACTGCAGAATCCCCTGTGGCTCTGGCCAGGTAGAGCCCTCAAAGGATCTTGCTCCCAGGACTCAGGATGCAGTGCAACTCACCTTATGTGGAGTCTGAAGGATACATTTGCAAGGAATACCCACTTCCAAAATATTGTGAGGAGCCTAAGCCTGGTAGTTCATAGAGCGGGTTCAAGTCCTGCTTTGACCACTGAATAGCTATGGAGTGATTGATGAGCATCCTTCTCTTGTCTGAGCCTCACTTTCTATATCTTTAAGAGATCACATGGTTTCTTCAGATCTCTCCAAGCTCCCCTCTAATGTGGCACACATCTCACAACCTTGCCTTTCCTCCCAGAAGTTAGCGACTTAAGTGAGCTAATGTGAATGACCTAGCATTCCCAAATGAATCTTCAGCTGAAAAACATAATCTCAGCACACAGCTAGTTAGCATGTCTGGCCTTTTTCTGGGTGGCTCTGGCTCTGGAAAGATGGGTGGATGAGACAGAGAGGGGTTCTCATGTCTTGGGCATGAGAAGGATGTTTAGCAACATTGCCCACTGAAGTACAGATCCAAACCCCAGCAACCCAGCTGAAACTCAAATCCTAGATTTGTTTGTCCCACTCATAGAACTTGGTAGTGCTAGGTGAGAAGGCTACCCATATACTTGTGCCTTCTTTCCTGTCAGCCCTGCACAAGCGTGTGTACAGAGAAGGGGAGAATAAAGACCCTCTCCTATAGCAAGAGAAATGCGAGATTTCTAAACAAATCTGTGGAGTTTCTGCCGTACACTTTGCAAGCTGTGGTACCTCCTACTGCCAGTCTGCCTGGGTTGATATAGGACAATGATGGCCTGGAGACATGAACATGGCCACAATGACATGGAATGGAGACTGAGCTAACTTGAAAGAGACTTGCTTTCTGAGTATGACTCCCCAGAGAAAGCCATGGCTCTCTGGGCTTAAATTTCCATACACAGTGGAGAATGAGACTCATGCTCTGTCTCAGCTAGACCCGATGGGAGCGAGCCAACTGTCTTAATGACTTGAGCATTTCCGGCTGCCCAGACTACCCTCCAGCAGAGCTTAGATTTGGCGTGCAGTGGTGTGTTGGTTCCAACCCATCCAACTGGGACAAGGGAGAGGGTGAACAATACCCTGCCTGGAACCTTCTCAGCCCTCCCAAGGCAGCAGCTCTAAACTTCCTGAGGACCCTTCTGGTGGTCAGCCTCATTTGCCCCACCCACAGCAAGCTGGTACCAGGTTCTTGTGGGGATGGGCTAGGCCTCTGAAGTATCTCTACTCTCAGTGCTCCGTAGCAGAGGCTTGTTTCTTGAGGCAGAGCACAGCAAAGTGTAAACAAATTAGCAACATAAGGATCTCATTTCCCTCGCAGCCCACGTAGGCTGCGGCACAGGAGGGAAATGTACTTAGATGTGGTGTTTTCTCCTGGCACTCTTATTTATCTCAGCCCACTGGAGGAGGCATTTTTCTCTCTAGCCCACGGCCCCCTATTCTGTTTGATCCTTCTGTAAGAACATTTTCAGAGCCAAGAAACTCTCTGGATGGTTTTGTGTCCAGGGAGAACATGATTCTGCTTGTGGCTAAAACTTCAAGTCATTCTTCCTATTGTCTTACATCGAACTCTGAGTCCTTTTGGATGATTGGAACAGGGCAGAGCACAGGCAGCTCTGACGAGTCTTTAGCAGGCCCAACTCAAGGAAGGGTCTCCCATCTGGAGCCCAGTTAGAAACATTCACCACACAGCACCCTGACCTAAATCCTATGTTTTCCCCCAAGATCCCCGACAGAAGAGAAGCAGTCAGCTTAGCTACAAGTTCAAAGTAGAGACACCCCCCTATTAACTAAACTAAGCCCCCTACTCACGGCCAGCGACTATGAGCAGATGGGAGGCAACAGTGATGATAGTTTTCTTGGAATCAAGAGGCCACTGGCAGTGCAGCACAAGTCCAGTTCTTCAGTATAAAAGCTGGGTCTGTGTCTGAAAAACAAGAAGAGCATTGGTTAATTTAATGGCCAGATAAGGACGATTGCAAAATATATGGAAGCATCCAAAAGAAAACAACTATTCACTAGGTTGTGCCAGTATTGTGTGAGGGTAGATGGCTAGCCAAACTGACCTGCCCATGGCCTTTCCCCTTCTAACACTTTGCCTTCTGTTACAGAGGCCTGTGGTAGAGCAAGGCCTATGAGCAACGTCTTTCTCAGCCAGGCCCGTAACTTGAGGCTTAACTTCTCTATCAATCAAGCAGGCTACTTACTCTAAGGGAACTAATCCATATTATATGCAGCAACAGAGACAGAAATCTGGAAATTAAAGGGACTTCTTAACTCACAGTCCCTATATACATCACCTGGAGCTTGAGATCAAAGACTTGGGCTATCTGGACCTTGGGCAAGGATGCAGAGAAAGGAGATTCTCCTGAGATAATTAGCCAGTCTTTGAAATATTAAGGGCCCTGAGAATAATGACACACCAAAGAACCCTAAGGAACAGCTCAACCTTCCAAGACCAGAATCTTGGCTCTTTGCAGGCCTTTGTTGTTACTTAGAATAAAATTTTGGTCCCCCAGTCTACTCACGGTGTCTAGGTAGGAAGTAAAGTAAAACTGTTTTCCTTAAGGCATAGGCTGACTTATGTAGCCCCTCACCTAACCTCTGCAAAGCCCATTTCTGGATTTTTCTTTCTTTTTCTATTTTTCTAATCCTCTTTCATGGGATGCTATAATCACACAGATCTGGATTAAAGTCCAAGATTGAGTTTGTTTTTTTTTTTTTTAAGAGACAAAGTCTTGCTTTGTAGCCCAGGCTGCCCTTGAACTCCTGATACTCTTGTCTTAGCCTCCTGAGTGCTGGGATTACAGGTGTGTGCCACCACATGTGTCCCAAGGCCAAGCTTTTTGCTAAGTGCCTGGACAAGGCAAACTTTATTCTTGATCAAGAGGGTGCATTCGGAAAAGCTGACACACATTTAAAGAAGATGCACTTGGTTTTTGGTCTAACTTGGGTGGTAACTATGTCTTTTCTCCATTGGCTGGGGTCTGACCTCATAGTCTTACTCAATTGGCTAGTCTTTTAAAACTTAAGGCTGCTGGGCACGATGGTGCAAACCTTTAATCCCAGCAGTTGGGAGGCAGAGGCAGGCAAATCTGAGTTCAAGGCCAGCCTGGTCTACAAAGTGAGTTCCAGGACAGCCAGGCCTACACAGAGAAACTCTGCCTTTAAAAAAAAAAAGAAGAAGAAGAAGAAGAAAGAAAGAAAGTAGAAAGAATTGAAGGCCAAGCATTTTTTATCTGGAGTTACTTTAGGCAAATTACCTCTCAGGGCCTCTGCATCTCCATCTGCAAAGTGGGGTTCAGAGGTTCCCTATCTGCTCTACAGACTGGTAGCAAGTAAGACTATGGGTAAAGGTGGAGGAATGGAAGTTTCCAAGGGCAGACGAGGGAGGCAGGTAAATTGCCATCAGGCAGCTGAAGCTAGCTCTTGGTGTTTCTCCCACAGCTCCCTAAGCCTGCGCTACTTCACCTATGGGATTCTCTTTGGTTGTGGCTGCTCCTTCGCCTTTCAGCCATCGCTCGTCATCCTGGGCCACTACTTTCAACGTCGCCTAGGTCTAGCCAATGGTGTGGTGTCTGCAGGAAGTAGCATCTTCTCCATGTCATTCCCCTTACTTATAAAAATGCTGGGGGATAAAATCAAGCTGGCCCAAACCTTCCAGGTGCTGAGTACCTTCATGTTTATCCTTACGCTGCTCTCACTCACCTACCGACCACTCCTGCCCAGCTCCCAGGACACCCCAAGCAAGAGAGGCCCCCATACACTGCGACAGCGCTTTGTGGCTCAGTTCAGGAAGTACTTCAACATGCGCGTGTTCCGCCAGCGCACCTATCGCATCTGGGCCTTTGGGATCGCTGCCGCCGCCCTTGGTTACTTCGTCCCCTATGTCCACCTGGTGAGGAAGAAGCTGACCTCGACCTACCCGGAGTCCAAAGGGTGGGGGGGGTGGACATTGAAAGGGCAGAGCTTTTGGGGTTGGGGATTTAGCTCAGTGGTAGAGCACTTTAGCAAGCACAAGGCCCTGGGTTCGGTCCTCAGCTCCCGGAGGGGGTGCGGGGGAGGGGGGCAGAGCTTTAGGGAAAGGAAAAGAAAACAGAGCCAAGCATGGTAGGTAGCTCAGGGCTGTAGTCTCAGCACTTGGGAGACTGAGATAGGAGGATAGCTGTGAGTTTGATGCCAGCCTAGGCTACACAGCAATACTCTATCTCAAAACAAATAAACAAAAAAAAAAAAAAAAAAAAGGAACAAAGACTGAAGAAACAAAACAGTGATTGGTGATTGGCAGAGAAGTAAAGAGTACGGGTTCCAAGAGAGCCTCAGTGGGAAGTGAGGGTAGTTCCTTAGGGCAAGGCCCATGAGCCAAGGCTTCTCCCATGATGAAAGTTCCGATAGAAACCAGGCCTGCTCCCCAGGAGGCTGACAAGAGGATTGCTAGTTCCAGGCCTGTCTGAACTGCAGTATGAATTCAGTCCAGTCTGGGAAACTATCAAGAGTGTGTCTCAAAATTTAAAAAAAAAAAGGGGGAAAAAGAGGGCTAGAGAAGTAAATCAGTGGTCGAGTGCTTGCCTAGCACACACGGGGCCCAAGGTTTAATCCCTAGTACGGAAAACAAAATGTTTAATTGGATAGATGGCTTTGGGGGAATAAGCATCACTGGAAGAATGGCTCACATGACCCAAGATGTGGTTTGTAAAGACTGTTCTGAGGAATGCTGGTCTCTGTGGTCAAATGATTTTGTTCAGGAAATAGCATGTATGGGAACTCTCTGGATTCATAGGTAGTAATCTCTTCACGATAGTGATAAATCCTGCAGTTTAAAAGCCCATTCAGCTCTGTTTAACCAGCACCCACCAAACTTTCTTGGCCACAGAGCTGTTGGTGGTAGAGCAGCTGTTATTCTAGAGACTGTGAGGTTTTGTGTGAGTGTGCACGTGCACTAGAGATGGAACGCAGGGCCTTGTCCCTGCCAAGCATGTCATCTACCACTGAGCTACATCCCCAGCCTGTAGACCTTGTGTTTCCTAAAGCCTACTTTGAAAGTTGGTGGACCCTCATCTCCTAGTGACCTCATATTTCAGCCTGTCAATTTGAAGTTATTGCATAGAGATGTCATCGAACACCTAGATTTTCTAAGTAGTTTGTCCTGTCAGGGCTTAGAAGGCTTGGAAGTGCCTATCTCTGTCGACTGTTTCTCAAAAGCCCAAATTCCAGAGAGTCTAGGATAAGTAGCCTTTGTGATTTCTAGAAGCAACCAAGGGGCTTTTCCTGGAGCTAGGGGACACAGGGAGGTGCTACTCTAATCAGAAGCTCTTGTCCTGGTCCAGGGAAATAAATGGTAGAAAACTCTGGATATTCCTGCATTTAACCAGTCAGTTCCTCTTTCTCCTCCTGTTCTGGGGATCCTGGTATTATGCTTTTCAGACGAAATATGTGGAAGATGAGTTCAAGGAAATCAAGGAGACCTGGGTGCTCTTGGTGTGTATTGGGGCTACCTCTGGCCTTGGACGCCTTGTGTCAGGTCACATCAGTGACTCCATTCCTGGACTTAAGAAGATATACTTGCAGGTGAGTGTCCACTTGTCCACAGCCTAGCGTAGGTTATCCCTGGGCTCTGGGATAGGATGTAGGGTGGGCCACTACAGTTCTCTGGGCCCTGACTTTATGCAAAATAGATACTTAAATTCTCTGAGCCTTAGTTTCCCCTGCTTTTGAAGACAATCATCCTTATTCTTCCTTCACTAAAATAGAGAGTCAGTGAGAGCCGTGTATATGGAAACTTGCAGAACATATAACAGGTAGTTGTGTGTTAATAATAACCCAACAAATTAAAATGGAAAATTCAGGCCACACGTTAAATGTGTCCCCAAGTAAGGATTTGTTTGCTTCCCTATACTATCTTGAAATCTGAACCACTCTATAGCTTAGTGCCTCTCTCTTCTAGGCCAGGCCCAGGTCTATCACCTCTCGAATTTCGAGAACTGCTTTGTTAGCCTCAGGCACTGGCTCTGAAATGCCATCCCTGACAGAGACAGGCAGATCTCTGTGAGTTCAAGGCCAGTTTGGTCTACATAGCAAGTCCCAGGACAACCAGAGCTATGTCAAGATACCCTTTCTCAAACAAGTGAACAAACCTGAAATTTCATCCTACCAATGAACACCAAAATCATGCCAGAAAAAAAAACAACCCTTACTCCTTCTCTCTAGCCCTCACTGACTTTATTTGTGCAGTGAGAAGAATTCTCCCCTTTCCTAACTTATCATAAAAGTGAGCATCAAAACAAATAGAGTGGTGACCCATTTTAGTCCTTCTGACAGTGATACAGATGTCCTCACCCTGTGGGCAGTGACTACTCAGGTATTCTAGTGATCCCTTTGTGTGGCCTGGGTTCTGGCTGGTTTGAATACAGGCAGTTTTTTGTCTACCTAGCAGCGGTAGTACCTTCCTGGCCTGGCTCATGGTTCTGATCCTGAAACCAGGCTCGCCAGGAGATGCCAGACTGTAAAGCCCCAGTGGAAAAGCAAAGGCAGCCACAGAACACAAGCAGTCACCAATTACCCACCAGAAAGAGGTTGAATGTGGGCTCACTTCTCTCCTGAGAAAGCCCTGAAGGTACTTCTGAGAGGCCTGACCATTTGTAGCCGAGAGTGGTCTTTGGCAGCGCCAAATGAGTTCCTAAATGCTGTCAGGTGTTATGGATAATGATAGGGTTAATTTTTCTGTGGAATTTAATTCTGCGGGTTGCAAGAGCTGGTGACAGCTTCCCCAGAGGTGTGGGTTCCCTTGTGGTCCACCCAGGCCAACCTATCATCATACTGAAGGAGAAACTGAGAGACCGGCTTCTTCTACAGAAGCGGCCGAGCTGAGCTCCTGTGCAGTATGCTTCTCATATCCTATTGTCCTAGTTTGCTCTCTACTGATAAGATAAACACCACACATGACCAAACATCATTCATGACAAACACCATACATGACAAACACCATACATCACCAAACACTATACATCACTAAACACCATACATGACCAAACACTATACATGACCAAACACCATACCTAACCAAACACCATACATCACCAAACACCATACATCACCAAACACCATACATCATCACCAGACACCATACATCATCACCAGACACCATACATCACCAGACACCATACATCACCAGACACCATACATCACCAGACACCATACATCATCACCAGACACCATACATCATCACCAGACACCATACATCACCAGACACCATACATCACCAGACACCATACATCACCAAACACCATACATCATCACCAAACACCATACATCATCACCAGACACCATACATCACCAGACACCATACATCACCAGACACCATACATGACCAAACACCATACATCACCAAACACCATACATCACCAGACACCATACATCACCAGACACCATACATCACCAGACACCATACATGACCAAACACTATACATCACCAAACACCATACATAACCAAACACTATACATAACCAAACACAGTACATAACCAAAAGCAAATTGGGGAGAAAAGAGTTTATTTTATTTTATTTTACAGCTTATAGTCCATCATGACCAGAAGTGAGGGCAGGAACTTGGAGGCAGGAACTGAAATAGAGGCCATGGAAGAATGCTGCTTACTGGATTGTTCAGCCTGCTTTCTTATAGAACCCAAAACCATCTGCCCAGGGATGAGACCACACACAGTGGGCTGGACCCTTCTACATCAATCATCAATCAATGAAAGGTCTCATAGGCATCAGGACAGTGGTGGCCCATACCTTTAATCCCAGCACTCGAGAGGCAGAGCCAGGTGGATCTCTGCGAGTTTGAGGCCAGCCTGGTCTACAAAATGAGTTCCAGGACAGCCAGGGCTACACAGAGAAACCCTGTCTTAAATTACCCTCCTCCCAAAAATGTCCCATGGTCTTGCCTAAAAGCCAATCTGTTGGGAGCATTTTCTTATTTGAGGTTCCCTCTTCTTTAGATAACCCTAACTTGTATCGAATTAAAAAAAAAAAATCTAGGGCTGGAGAGATGTCTCAGAGGTTAAGAGCACTGACTGCTCTTCCAGAGGTCCTGAGTTCAATTCCCAGCACCCACATGGTGGCTCACAACCATCTGTAATGAGATCTGGCGCCCTCTTCTGTATACATAATAAATAAATAAATCTTTAAAAAAAAAATTGGCCGGGCGGTGGTGGCGCACGCCTTTAATCCCAGCACTCGGGAGGCAGAGCCAGGCGGATCTCTGTGAGTTCGAGGCCAGCCTGGGCTACCAAGTGAGTCCCAGGAAAGGCGCAAAGCTACACAGAGAAACCCTGTCTTGAAAAACCAAAAAAAAAAAAAAAAAAAATCTAACTAGCACACCTATCTTTCTCTAAATGATGGATAGCAGGCCCAAGCCTCAGAGATAAGTGAACTTCCTAAGGTCAAACCAAGGGCTTGTAACTGGGTTAAACAAATTATGAAATGTTTAATTCCTGTGCAAATATCTGAATGGCTTTTTGTACAGGAGTATATGTGCTCTCCCAGCCTCTTTCACATGTCCCCCATCATGGGTCTTCCCTGCCAGTATTAGCAGCTTCAAGATGCTAGAGAGTTCAGAAAATGAGAACAAGCTGGCACTGAGCCAGAAGTTTCTTTTGCGTTGAGGCAGCAGCCCCTGCCTGGTGCTGTAGCTCCCATGCTTCTGTCACTACAGTTCCCAGCAGAGAGGCAGGGCCTAGGCTGTTTTTGCCTCCTTTTGTGCTGTTTAGAGCTCCAAGGGACAAGGAGGTGCAGCTAGTTATGAGGCTGAGCTAGGCAGAACCCAGGACTTCTGCTGACTTCCCCCATTTTCTTCCTCGTACTAGACCAGTTTCACCACTTAGAATGATAGAAAATAACATTAGAACATAGCTGAGACGTCTTCATCACCTTATAGCCTAACTCCCTCGTTTTATGAATTTTGAGGGTTTGGGGCTGGGATGGGTGTGCTTCAGACAGTAAACTGCTTTCCTTGTAAGTATAGGGACCTGTGTTTGACCATTAGAACCCATGTTTTTAAACGCTTGGCAAGAAGAAGAGAGGGGACAGCAAGATGGCTCAGTGGGCAAAGGTGTTTGCCACATGAGTTCAATCCTCAGGGCCAATATAAAGGCAGAAGGAGAGAATCGACTCTACAAAGTTGTCCTCTGACCTCCACATGCACACTGTCACAGACACACACGTGCACGCAAGCACGCATGCACGCGCACGCGCGCGCGCGCGCTGCGCGCGCGCGCGCACACACACACACACACACACACACACACACACACATACACACAGTGATGCTCACGTGGAATCCCAGCACTGGGGAGGGAGAGATAGAAGGATCTCTGGAGCCGGGCGGTGGTGGCGCACGCCTTTAATCCCAGCACTCGGGAGGCAGAGGCCAGCCTGGACTACCAAGTGAGTCCCAGGAAAGGCGCAAAGCTACACAGAGAAACCCTGTCTCGAAAAACCAAAAAAAAAAAAAAAAAAAAAAAAAAAAAAAAAGAAGGATCTCTGGAGCTTGATAGCCAGCCGACCTAGCCTAATTGGCGAGCTTCAGGCCAGTGAAGAACTCTTTCTCGAAAGAAGTAGACAGCCTTCCTGAGGCTGACATCTGGAGTTGTCCTCTGACCTCCACATGTATATTTACATGTGCACATGCATCTGAACCCACAAATACACACACACACACACACACACACACACACACACACACACACACACATTTTCAAAAAGAAAATTGAGTATTTTAGGACCAAAGCACAAGACAATGGATGAGCTTCTTTCTTTTCAGTTTTTTGGTTTTTGGTTTTTCAAGACAGGGTTTCTCTGTGTAACAGCTCTGACTGTCCTGGAACTCGCTTTGTTGACTAAGCTGGCCTTGAACTCACAGAGATCTGCCTGCCTTTGCCTCCCAAGTGCTGGGATTAAAGGTGTGTGCCACTGGCTTCTTTTCAGTTTTTCAAGATGCTCCATCCTGGGAACTGGTGGCCTCCTTTGCTCTCAGTGTCAGCTGCAGAAGTTAGGCATGGGTAAGGAAAGGAGGGCACATAGTTCCAGATTCTCAAAAGCCACCCCATAGACCCTGTGGTACCCTACAGTTAGTAAAGCCAACCGACATGCCAGGCATGTAGCCCCTGAATAGTCTGTTAGAAAGGAAATAGAAAGAGCCTGCCAAATGACCTCATTTGAGACCATTTTTGAAGGCTGCATTCCAGTTTGAGGAGGGATTATAAATTTCCAAGCCTTGACAAGGCCTCATGGAGGATGATAAGAGAGAACTAGATACAACAGTTAGCAATTTCAGTTAAATAAGATCAGTTAATGGGGTCCTTTGTGGTATATACTGATACAAACTCTTAACTGCCATGATCGCCTTGATTGATAAGTGGGTCTGATTTTAGCTCATGATTGCTTGTCAACTTCCTACAGGAGAAGCTGGGGCGGCTCAGTTCTTATTACTAGCTTCTATGTAACTACCTCAAAATGGCCTGGACCAACTTCAAAGTCTCCCAACAAAGACATTCTAAGATGGCATTATCTTCTCCAGAAACCAGTTCCTAACCTAACAAAACCACTGTCAGCAACAACACAGACAATCTGTAGGGCATGAAACAGATTTGACTTGTGTTTCTTCTATGTGTTCCTGGGTATGTTTTTCTGCCTATTGGTCAGTTGTGGGCTTTTGGAAAATCTGCGGGCATCCTAAGGCCTTAGTAAACAGATCAGGTCTTAGATCTGGCCCTGACATGACCTGGCTCGACCAGCTGCAGTGAGCTGGGAATGGGGTCTCCTCTCTATGCCCACAGTCCAAGGCTTCAGTCTAGCTCACAGACACTGATTGCAAATGGCCTTAATTAAAAACCAGAGAGAGAAGGGGGCTGGTTTTCAGAAGAAAGACAGGTTCTTCTGTTTGGAGTCATTTTGCTCAGCCCAAAGAAATCACGGTGACTAGTCAGTGCTCCTGGGCTGCTTTGGGACACTGCAGATACCTTAATGTTGGCTTAGCTCCTTTGCACAGCCTCTCTGTTGCCTTCTCAGAGTATCTTGCCAAGTTCAAAGGTTCTCAGAGCCACAGTGCCTGAAATATCTGAGATAGATTATGTGGGCTATATCCTAAAACATAAGAAAACCTGAGACAACTTCCCAATGGTCTCTCTCAGGCCCAGGTATTTTCTCAATTCTACCCCAACCAAGATGGTTGTTGGCTCCTTCTCCATTTTTATAAGCTGTACTTTGCATCAAAACCCCCATCTAATCATCATGCAAGCCTTCCTTGCCTTCTCCCTTCCTCCTCCCATGCCTTACTTGATCTGAGAACATGAACAAAGCTTAATCCCAGACCCTGTCTCAGGATCAGAAAGCAGAAATAGTGATTCCTCCCTTTGCTCAGCATCCATTGCAAAGACCAACTTCTTTGGCTATAGGCAAGGCAATGTCCTTCCCCTCTCACAAGTGGTTTTTTTTTTTTTTTTTAATTCAGCTGCATAGGCGCTCTCTTAAAGGCCAGATCCCTCAGTGAAGGGTTTAGACAGGACTTGAGTACATAGTAAATATACTCCAACTGCTCACTCTGCTGACATCCCACACAGTCCCATTTTACAGATGATAGAAAGGAAGATCTGAGAAAAGAAATATGATTTCAGGCTCTTGTTTCTCTAGGTCCTCTCATTCCTGCTCCTGGGCCTGATGTCCATGATGATCCCCCTGTGCCAGGACTTCTGGGGCCTTATCGTTGTCTGCCTCTTCCTGGGACTATGTGATGGCTTCTTCATCACCATCATGGCTCCCATTGCATTTGAGCTGGTGGGACCCATGCAGGCTTCACAGGCCATTGGCTACCTCCTGGGCATGATGGCCCTGCCGATGATTGCTGGGCCTCCCATTGCAGGTGAGGCTGATCTCTGAGGAAGGTGTGAGTCCTGTTTTCCTTAAGAGGCCCCTAGCTCTTTGGAGTACCGCTGCTTGAGACCTCTTTCCCCTTGATTTTCTGTATAAACATCCATGTTAGAGTGCATGAAACTCCTAACGGAGGAGATTAAGCAGTACACGGGCATGGGTTGTCCAGGGCTGTATATGTTTCACTAACATTTCACTGTAGACAGTGTGCCTCCTTCTAGAGAGTAGAAAGAAAAGTAAAGGTAGCCTTCCCGATCGCTGTGCAGCCTAGGCTGACCTGGCAGACTAAGCTGGCCTCAAATCCTTCATCTTCCTGATTCAGCCACCCAAGTGCTGATACTTTTTTAGGTATGCACACCACACTGACTTTGGTCCCAGTTTCTCTTTACTCTCTCCACAGTGAAGTGATTAACTTCAAGGTAGTTGAGTAAAGGAAGTGGTAAAAGAGAAAGCTGGCTTGACTGGGTTTACTAAAACTATAGATACCCTCCACTTCCTGCTCTTCCTCTACCGGTTTTGGAACTGAACCCACGGTAGAGATTGAATTAAGGAAATACTCCAGGGCTGGCAAAATGCTGCTGTGACATCACACCGTCCAAACTGCTCCCTCCACACTCCCAGAAGAGCATAGTGAGTACAAGAAAGCGGGAAAGCAGTGAAGAGAGAACTCCATCTCCTTTCCAGGGATTTACTGCAAACATCAGCTCATGTGTTCACTTCCCCTGGGCTTGGTAAATGAGCTCAGTCACAAAACACTCCTTGAACACCAGCTATGCGCAAGGCATGGTGAGAGCACTGTGTGACCGTGGCAACCCTTTCACTCTAGGCTCTCATGCAGTGGGAGCACTATAGGAAAGGAGCCTCTAGCCACCCAAAGAGAGCCAGAGAATTCACAATTCTGTCCACTTGGCTTATTTCCTGAGTAAACAAAGGGATAAGCATCTTCTTGCCTTTCTTAGGTAGTATTTCTGGACTCATCTTCACAGCGAGGCACCTCCTATTAGCTTCTGAGGTCAGCTTCTCAAATCAAACACACCCATGGGATTGGTAGCTGGAAGAACCCAAAGGACTCATGCATAGATGAACTGGAAGAAGATAGGCACATTCAGCTCAGCTTCCTCCTAGGGCAACTGGAACTTCAGAGAAAAGGCCAAGAGGAGGGCTGTAAAGTGCTCGCCATGCAAGCCTCCTGCTCTAAGTTGTATCTCTGGAATGTAGAGCTGTCCTCCAACTTCTGCATGATCACCGTGCAATGCATGTGCCCACACACACATCATACGCACACAGTAATAATAAATAAATGTGAAATAAAACAGGAATTCAGCTGAATTGCTCCACAGGAACAATATGAGGGTGGGAGGGAGGAGGCTGGGGACTTCCACCGTGAACCATTCTCTTGAGTCTTTTGAACTCAATTCCTTTGTAACTCCAGCCCTAGGAGTGACTGAAAGGTGGCTGGTAGCTTAATGAAAGACAAAACACAGAAACTTTAAAAGCAGCTTCATTAGCTTCTTTGCTAATGATATTCACCTCAGAGGCATTTAGCCGTGAAGTTGAAGGAGCTCCTGAATTAGGGCAGCACAGGCCAACACTCTTGATTGGCACTGGGCTGACCCCCAGAAGAGAAGAGAGAACATCTCGGGGTTGCAGAGAAAAGCTAAACTAAGCTCATGTCTCTTGATCCTTTCAGGCCTTCTTCGAAACTGCTTTGGTGACTACCATGTGGCCTTCTACTTTGCCGGTGTACCCCCCATCATCGGGGCTGTAATCCTCTTCTTTGTCCCTCTGATGCATCAAAGGATGTTCAAGAAAGAGCAGAGAGATTCCAGCAAGGATAAGATGTTGTCCCACGATCCGGACCCCAACGGAGACCTGCTGCCCGGCTCCCCAGCTCCTGAAGAGCCGATTTAATGCCTCTGTCTTGCCATTGTGTGCTCCCCCACCCCACCCCTCCACCCCTCCCTGCTCAGCATTTACATGTTTGCCACCAGCACACTTGTTCCCAAACCTGTGCACACAGCATTTCAGCCACCTGACCATCTCCTCCGAGCCAACGCTCTCAGTGTTCCAAACTCGCTAACCAAATTCTCCCCCATGAATGCCTTGAAACTTGCCAGGCCCTTCTTCCAGGATCTGGGAAAATGTGGGATCACCCCCTGGCCTTTGGATCCTCTCCGTAGACTTTCTAGCCCCCTGGGGGGGGAGGAGGAGAATGGGACCTCTGGCCCCAGCTTGTTAGTTACCCACTACAACCAACTGCCAAAGGTGCTACTGTGTCCCCAGAACCCAGTGGGAGAGACCCAAGCCTCTGCGGAGGAATCTGTTGCCATCCACCCTTGGGAGCCATTTGGGAGTTGTGGGCAGGAAGGCCAAAAGAGACAAGGACCTCGTTTTGCATTGACGCTCCTAAGGGCTCTGCGGCACCCCGTGATATTGTTGTTAACCATCTGTTTCCCTCTCCCTTCCTTTTATTTTCTCTCTGCTGCCTCCTCTCCATCTTCTTCCCCTCTATTTCTTCTTACTGTCATAGACACATAGGTGCTTGAAGAAAGGAGGGACCCAGAGCTTGGGCCAATCGGCTTCATTTTGGCCCAGACCATCCCAAACACTAGCACTAATCCTGCTCATCTCAGGCGGAGCTACATCTCACTTTGGGGCTCAAACTGATAGATAATTATAGACTGGAAGAGCAGGCTATCACATAGCGAAGGGATCTTAAACACTACAGAGTTCCATGTATCACTGATTTTGACAGATTAACCAAGAGGCCTTCCCAGTTTCCCATCCCTGTAGCCACCTGTCAAATGTGAAGAAATTCCTTTCATCTCATCAGACACAGGAGGAATGATGACAGTTCACTGGCATGATGGGCTGTGTTGCTATGGTTAACGACTTGGTGAAGGACCAACTCCTCCATCTCTCACTCTTCATAACAGGTCAATATTTCCACCTGGGCCAGGCCAGGAAATGAACTGACTTAGAAAGAAAAAGAGAAAAACCTCATTGTGTACCTGTCCCAAAAAGACATAGGCAGCAACTGCACATAGGGTTGGACGATTTCTTTTAGGAAGGGGAAGCCACCCTAGCCTTTACCACCCAGTCTGTCCCCCATTCTGGGCATCCTGGGCCACTCTACTGAGTGCATATTACAGGTGCCAGAAAAAGGAAGTTCTGGACCACCATCATCCCTTTGAAGTTGGTGCCAGACACTGCCCTACACCCAGGCTCTGGGCAACAGTCTTACTGAAGAGCATTCCAAGTGCCCCTGGCCAGAGGCAAAGGGCACTGCCAGCCTGGTCCAGTTGCACAGCTCACCTCATTAGGAACTCAGCCTCTCTCCTCCCTGTCTTTGTGTGTGTGTCTCTCTCTTCTCTAAGCCTTTGTTTATTGTGTTCCTGTACCCAACCTTTCATCATCTTTTGCCAGGCATCTCTGGCTGTTACTTGGACCCAACAATAACTTGCCACCCCAAGCCAGGGTCATCCCAAGGCCAGGAGGATGAGGTTGCTCTGAGGGGCTCCAAAGAATACAATGGTCCCCACACATGAGTTTTTCCGTTACTAACAGGCAGCTGGGGCATAGTTGGCCTCTGATGTTTCATTCAAGGCCAAAGTCCTGAGCCCCCTCCGCTGGTCCCAGTCCAGCTCTTATCAACTCCCCAAAGGAAAACCCATTGGTTCTTGGCTCTGAGGACAGGAAGGGGTGGAGTTACTGTCCTGTCAGCTCAAGCATCTGTGCAACAGGAGAAGCTGGGCCCCAGGAGCCCTGTGACTCCCAGGAGAGGCCATTGAAAACATCGGAGCTGCAATGCCTCTGCTTCCATTCCTCCTTGCCCCATGCCCCACCCCCTCCAAGCCACTTGGGGTGAGGGGCTGCGGGGGGCGGGGGCGGGGGGGGGGGAATGAGCATGCAGTGCCTCCTTTGTTACCCATGGCTGGATAGCTCTTAGGAGTCAGGCTGCCACTCACTTCTCTCCAGATGGAGGAAAGACATTCACAGGTCCCAGATCTGCCCATTCAGGTGTCACCTAACATTGGCAGGGTGTCGATTTATTTTCTCACGCATGTGTGTGTGTGTGTGCACATGTGGGCTTGTGTGCTTTCCGAGAGACTGTTGTTTGGCCCAGGCATCACAGTATTAATATTTAGAGTAGGAAGTAGCTTCTTAGGCAACACAGTTAAAACGAAAAGAACGAACCAAATTTCAGAGCTTGAGACCTGGGACATTTAAATCCTCAAGGGGTTTGGAACAAAATAAACAGATCTAAACGTTTGGTTTGAGTATGTTGTCTACAAGGGTGTCATAGTTTTAACCTGGTTGACAGCAGAAAATTTGGCTTCACAGCTGTTCTGTTTCTGTCTGGTTCTCTGCACTCCAGGAAAGCTGACAGCAGAAGAGAGGAACTGGGGGAAAACTGTTTCAGACTGAAATGTTTGATGGTACTCTTTAATGGGGGACGTGGATACTTCACAAAATGAGAACATAATTACTGGCCGAGCTGGAATGGAGGCCCCGTCAAGGCTAGGCCACCACCTTGATAGAAAAGTGCCGCACAGCAAATCCGCAAATACAGTGAACGCCCATCTGTCCTCCTTTATTTTATTGCTGGGGTACTTACAGAGGCTAGTATATCTCAGCTACACAGCCCCACAGCCACAGAGTCTGGAATGGAAGGTGATCCATGAGAGAGACAAGATTGTCAAAGCTAGGAGCAAACCCAGTCTTGGTTTGATCTTGATTTTAAATGGGGAGTGTGAGACCTAGACCTAGGAGAGGGATTCTTCTTACAGACTCACAGTTCATCGGGGACAGAGCAGACTGAGGACGTGCCCACCTCATTCACTGTGCAGCAAGCTCACTTCTAAAGCAGTATTCACAGGACTAGCTCAGAGCAAAAGTAAAAGGTGAGCGAAATCTCCCTTTCAGGACACCTCATCTTTTCAGCATTTCCCTTGCTCTCAACCAACACATAGCCCTGGTATCCTGTCTCCTTCCCAGCCACCTTTATCCACCCTTGGCCTTGGAAACCTGATTCAGTCAAATGTCCTTCCACTCCCAACAACCCAAGAGGTACTAATAAAATCCAGCTCCCTCTGTCCCTGTACTGGACAGAGCAGGGACAAAGAAGGAACTGGTTTCGTTTGAGAAGGATGGTTTACCACCCAGCTCTTGGCTATTGTTTCTCCTTGCTCAGTGCAGACACCCTCGGGCTGCTGGCCTCCTCCCACTAAGGCTAATTACTCTGTCCCAATGCCAGGCCCCAGACTTTCTCACCCAAGATCTTCTGCCCCCTCAGTGCCTCCTCCAGACCCTCCAGGGCTCAGTCTGTGTTTGATCGCTAAGGATCATTAGATTTCAAAGCTGTAGAATCCTATAATTTTTTATGAGCATATGCTCTCCCCCAGGGTCTTTTCATGTCTGAAAGGCAGCCAGCAGCTCCCTACCACTTCTCCACAGAAACAGAGCAGGCCAGCTGACAGGGATTACAAATCCCTAGTTTCTGACAGCTGGTACCGGGAGAGGGTGGGCGCTACTTAGAACAAGAAGCTTGAAGCAAGTTGTGAAATTCTAATAAGCTGAACCATAGCAAGACCCCAGAAAAACAAAAGGGAAGGGGCTGGATACCTACCTCCCCCAAGGACTGAGGAGGCTGTGCTTCAAAGGCCTTTAGATGCTTGCCTCTCAGCTCTCTCTAGTGGTCACCAGACACACAGCTTCATGTCTGGTTTTTCTGGTCATATCAGTATCAGCAATGTTTCCTAGGGACCTGCTGTGTGTCTGGCACGCTGCAGAGCTCAAGAACTTAAGGTATGAAAGGAATAGAATTAAACACAATGATTAAGACACAAGAAGGAATTTGTACTATCTTCTTTGCAAGATATCTTTTCCTCCTCTGGGCCCAAGTGACTTGTTGCATACCAATCTTGGCGCCAAAATTAGGTCCTCTTGGGGACAGGACAGGGACCACCACGCCCCGATCCGGACCAAGACGCCCCACGCCCTCCCCCTCTGCTCCCCGCTTCAGGCTTCCCGGGCTGATTGCCCGGAAGAACTACCCGCGCCTCAGCGTCGGTTTCCTGCTGAGCCCGAGTCGGATAAAATTAGCCCGTTGCTCTCATCCTACAAGTGTCTGAGCCACGTACAGCGGGGGAGGGGCGGGGTCGGTTGGGAAGCTGGCCGCCAGGCGCCCTCCCCGCTGCCCACCCGCAGCACCTGTCGCGTGTGCCCTGCGGCCGCAGCCTCCCCGCTGCCCAACTGCTGCCCCAAATCAGAGACTGTAGACCCGCGGGGCGACCCTCCCCTGCTTTCCTTTGTCATCACACCCACCCCGTGTGTCCCTGCAGTGGCCGGGCGCACAGACCCGGGGCTGCACATTGCTGGGTGACATCGCTCCTGAGCTCCGCACCCTGGGACCGCCTGGGGGTGCAGGCGGCGCTGGGGACGCCGCTAGGTCTGCGTCCTGGTCACCTGCCACGTGGGGGACCGGGACAGGTACTCTGGCTGCTTGGCGGCCTGTATCTTTTCTCCAATCCGGGAGGGATGACGACCCTTGAGCTGCTCCCGCTCCTCCTGCGGAAGAGAGACCTGGGCAGCTTCGCATGCGGCCAACTGTGCCCCAGCCGGATGGACACACTGCAGCTGCCACTGGTCCCAGCTCAGCTACTTCGAGATGCCCCGCCTTCTCCACCACGCCCGCCACCGCCCCTGCCCGCCACCGCCCCTGCCACCGCCACCAGTGGCTGTGGTGTCCACAGTGCCCCATACCCTATGTCTCGAGCCCTCGACCTGATCCTGGTTGGGTCTTCAGAAACCCTCTTCCAGAGGGCCAGCTCCTCCCTCCACAAGAGAGCATGATCCCAAAAGTCCCAGGGGTGACATATGAACACTGCCAACAAAGGGCCTGAATGAGTCCCTGGCTGAAAGCACAAAGGGCATTAAGGGGTCTGTGCACTGAAGGGCCTCCTGCCAGAGACAGCAACGTCCTCCGTCCTCCCTGTGATCCTCACTTTACCTCCAATCCAGTCAGCCCCACCCGTCTTCTCCACTCAGGTCAGCCCAGCAGCCTGCTTCTGCCTGTAACTAGAAGACCTGACCTTCAGCCTCCCCACTGAAGCCCCCTCAACGGTCCCAGAGAGGCCTACACAGATCTCAGTGCTATGGTATGACTTCCCACGCACCAGACCCTGGGTTCAAGCCTCCAACACATCACACACACACTCAGACACACACATACACACACACACACACACACACACACACACACACACACACACACACACACACCAGTGCATACCCCAAAATTCTGGGAGTCTACCCCACTTGTGTGAGTGTGCCCACAGCACAGGCTAGGTCCCCCAGCACACAGATCCTCCCTAGATCCCACTCAGAACAGCTGCCCTGAGGTCCCTCAAGGGAGCAAACGGGATTTGCCTGGTTGGGGAACCTTCTTCCAAAAGCGGTAAGCAATGGTGGGAAGTCCCATGTTGCCCCGAAGACAGGCTTTCCTTCCTCTTCTCACCACACACGCCCCGACTAAATCACCACTGACATGCTCCCTTCGGCCTCTTGCCTAGTAGAGGAGGCCCCTCAGACACCCTAACTGTCCCCACTCTTGCCAACACTAGTTCTCCTAGGGTGTGCGCTTTCCCAGGAGTCCAGCTCTGCAGGTTGCTTCTGTCTTGGGCTTGGGCAAAGTTAAGGTTGCCTCCCAGATTGTTCAGCCAGCTGCCTGCTGGTTTGTCAGTGCTCAGGCATGTGCTCCTTTGTTCCTCAGTGACTGAACGCAGGGACCCCTCCACCCTGTGTAGACATGGAGGCTCCCTTCCATGACAACCAAGCCTCTTTCAGCTGTAGACAAGCATTCACAGCTCACACTGGATCCTCCCTCTACCCTGGAAGGCAGCAACTCTTGGGCCCAATTTACAGGTGGGAAAACTGAGGCCCAGAAAGCAGGGGAATGCCAGGTCCTGGACCTCTTCTCTGAGATCCTTCTACCCCACCTCACAGAACAAAAGCAAATCCCCTGACTTCCCAGGAAGTCTACCTTCTGCTTCTGAAGTCAGCACCTGCTCCTCCCCTGCCTGTTCTGTGCCCCCAAAGAAGGCCCTAAACCAGTTCAGTAGCCCAGCAAAACTATGGAAGCATGGAGAGTAACGGGAGCTAGGCTAATGCCATGTCCTGCATGGCTTGGTCCTGGGCACCTGGACAGATATACATACAGAAGAATGCAGTGGGCTGTGTGCTCACTCTGATGGAGTGCACCTATGAAGCTACCAGGAAATTCAGCCAATTTATTATGCACAGCACAATGAGGTTAGTACAGACAGCACAGCCAGTGGTCTGTGAGGTGCTCTGCAGTTAGGGTGTCCACACAAGATTTGTCTTTCAAATATGCTTTTTCGGTCTAGAGAGACCACTCAGCAGTTAAGAGCACTGGCTGCTCTTCCTGAGGACCTGGGTTCAACTCCCAGAACCCACATGGCAGCTCACAATTATCTGTAACTCCAGTTCTAGGGGATCTGACACTATCACACCAATGCACATAAAAATACAGTTAGATAAGTTATTTTAAAAAAACAAATATTCTTGGTTTTGCTCCACATAAGCATTCATTATAATACCATGCTAATATAAAAGCTAGACAAACATCTCACCAAACAAGGAACCCTTAGTTGATCAGAAAATGCTGCCTCAGGGTTCCAGTGTGGAGTCTTCTCTGGTGAGGATGCTTCTGAAGCATTGCAGACTCAACCCATGACTGCAATCAAGTCCTTCAGTTGTGGCAAGCCAGAGGGATGGCACTGGTGGAGGTCCAGAAGGTCCTTGAAAGTGCCAACCAGCAGTAGTGATGACAGGCAGGCATGTGTGACCTCAACAATGGTGCCAGAAGTTCAACAGTCACTGAAGCCAGAGGCACTGAGTCCAGTCTCAAGGTCCTCTTGCTGATGGGTATCAATGCAGAGGCTAGAGAAGCCATGTCTCAGGAGCACTGCAGTGCTATCCTAAAGGCAGTTCCAAAGATCCAATTTTTGTATCGTTTCACTGGGCAGTAGCTTTGCTCTGTTGGGCCTCACAGCTTAAGGTTGGTTCACTAACATATTAACAATGCGTTTTCTTTTACCATTTATTATATAATAAAACTCAAGGGAAAATATAAGGATAAACCTGAGACAAGTCACAATGACTGCGACACACACTGTCACCATCCACTTCACAGCTTTAAAGGGCCCAAGTAACCTTCTGCCCTGCCTCCTCTTCACCCAAGGCCTCTCTTTTTTGAATTTGCTGGGGAACTCTCTGATTCATTCCAACCAGGTGAATGTGAACCTCGCCTCTTGAACCAAAGCCTGACTTCACTGAACATCAGACCACAACACAGACAAAATTCCTGCAACATATTAATTCCACCCTGGGGTTAGTTCATTAGCACAACCAATGCCTGTCTTGGATTTGGTTGTATCTGAGCTAGCTGCCTTATGGCAAGTCCATAACACATCAGCTATTGCCTTGATGGAGAGGGACTAGTTTCTATCTGAGCTTCCTTGTGGCAAGCTCCAATGTTAGAGGCAGCACATTATTATTCTAAAAACACAAAATGGTTTCACTTATGTTCCTAACAGTTGCCTAGTCTAGGTGGGAGGTCTCTGTAGGGGAGCAGTCTCAGGCTATAAATATCTGGGAGAAGGAGGCTGTGGTCCATATTTTCTGCACATTGCTTATATTAATCAGGGTTCTCTAGAGAAACAGAACTGATAGAATGAATATATGTGAGATTAATTTGAGTGGCTTACAGTCTGTGGTCCAGCTAATCCAATAATGGCTGTCTTCCCAATGGAAAAGCTAAGAATCTGATAGTTGTTCAGTCCATGATGCTGGGTGTCTTAGTTGGTCTTCAGTATACATAGAATCCTGAAAAAAAGGGTTCTACTTCCAGGAAAGTAGTGCCTCAGCAACAGGGTAGATGAACTTGCCAGTGAGAGTGAGGGCAAGCAGGCAAATGCAAAAACTTCCTTCTTCCATGTCCTTTTATATAGGCTGCCACCAGAGGGTGTAGCCAAGATTTAGGGTGAGTCTTCCCTACCTCAAATGAGGCAATCAAGAAAAATCTCTTACAGATGTACGCAGCAGCTTGAGTTTTAGTTAGTTCCATATGTAGTCAAGTTGATTAACCAAGATTAGTCATCACACTGGTCTTAGCTAAAGCTAAATGAAGTCAGAGCCCACAAAAGCCTGGTCAAGAATTTATTAAGATGTGCAATGGGAATAACACACTCACAAATACAGAACACAGTAGTTGCCACTGATGACCCAGCTGTCATTGTCCTGCCCAAGGGTGATGAGAACCAATAACAAGTCACACTTCTGCATCACTTGTTCCTGCTCCAATCACCCTAGAGAGAGAGCACAACCCCTCTTCCTCAGTTCTTATCCAGTCACATACTCAGACAAGACCATGCCCTAGGGATTGTCACCCTAATGTCATTGGTTGAACGGACCAAATTCCCACAATAGCTAAAGGTTAATCATTTCTCAACACTTGTACTTGAGCCAGAGGAAGCTTTGTCATTCCCCTAAGCCTAACCTGGGGAAGGCCTTACTGTTTCCATGGGTCTGAGGGATTGGGGTCCTTAACTTGGCTGTGTCCATGTCAATAATACACATTCACTCTGGGCTTCATTCGCTGCCCACAGCTGTAGTCCCCTCCATGAGCTTCCCCTATGGAGGACATAAGCTGAGCAACTAAAGATCTTGAGCTGCCTTTCATGTGATGTCTTCATCGCTCTCTGTCCTTGTCAGTGTTCTATTGCTGTGAAGAGACACCATGACCATGACAACTCTTACAAAGGAAAGCATTTAATTGGGGCTGGCTTACAGTTTAAGCTCTTGTCATCATGGTGAGAAGCATGGTGGCCTATGGAGGACATTCTTATTCAAACCACCACATTCCACTCCCTGGACCAAAAGATTTAAGCCATATCATAGTGCAAAAATACATAGTCCAACTTTAAAGTCCCTATAGTCTTTCTATCTCAAGACTACTTCAAAGCCCAAAGCTTCTTCTGAGACTTAAAGAATTCTCTTAACTGTAAACTCCTGTAAAATCAAAATCAAAAGGCAGATCACGTACCTCCAACATACAATGCCACAGAATGCACATTAACATTCCAAAAGGGAGGAAAGGAAATACTGTGAGGAAATACTGGACTGGAAGTTAACACTCCAAAACCAGCACCATGTGCTTTACTGCCTCAGTCCTTCTCTCATTACTACCAGATCATTATCACTGAGAATTAATTTCCAGAACTTCCCTTGACTTGTTTACTACCATGAGGTCTTTTGTCTAGGCTTGTTATTGGAACAAAGAAAAGAAGCTCATGTGGTGATTTGAATGAGGAATTGCCCCATACGCTCATATATTTGAATGCTTGGTTATCAGAAAGAGGCACTATTTGAGAAGGATTAGAAAGATTAGGAGGTGTGGCCTTGTTGGAGGAAGTGTGTCTCTGGGGGTGGGCTTTGAGGTTTCAAAAGCCTATGTCAGGTCCAGTCTCTCTCTCTCTCTCTCTCTCTCTCTCTCTCTCTCTCTCTCTCTCTCTCTCTCTCTCTCTCTCTCTCTCTCTCTTATGGATCAATTTGTAGCTCTCAGCTACTGCTTCAGTGCCTGCCTGCATGCTGCCATGCTTCCTGCTGTGATGATAACGGACTAAGCCTCTGAAACTATAAGCAAGCTTTTCTCTTTTATAATTTATTTTTATTTTATGCCTATTGGTGCCTATTTACCTACATGTATGTCTGTGTAAGGGTGTCAGAAGCCTTGGAACTGGAGTTACAGACAGGTATGAACGGCCATATGGGTGCTGGGAATTGAACCTGGGTCCTCTGGAAGAGCAGCCAGTGCTTTTAACCACTGAACCATCTCTCTAAACCCTAAATGCTTTTCTTTATGAGTTGTCTTGGTCATGGTGTCTTTTCATAGAAATAGAACACTGACTAAGACAGCTTGTTTTCTTTTTCTTTGTTTTGTTTTGGTTTTGTTTTTTGTTTTTTTTTTTTTCAAGACAAGGTTTCTCTGTGTAGCCCTGGATGTTTTTGAACTTCCTTTGTAGACTAGGCTGGCCTTGAACCCAGAGATCTGCCTGTCTCTGCCTCCCTAGTGCTGGGATCAAAGGCGTTTGCCACTACATCTGTCTTAAAAAGCTCATTTTTATTTATTTATTTATTTTTGTTTTTTCAAGACAGGGTTTCTCTGTGTAGTTTTGCGCCTTTCCTGGGACTCACTTAGTAGCCCAGGCTGGCTTTGAACTCACAGAGATCCGCCTGCCTCTGCCTCCCGAGTGCTGGGATTAAAGGCGTGCGCCACCACCGCCCGGCTAAAAAGCTCATTTTTTTTTTGTTGTTGTTGTTGTTGTTGTTGTTGTTGTTGTTTTTCGAGACAGGGTTTCTCTGTGTAGCTTTGCGCCTTTCCTGGAACTCGCTTTGGAGACCAGGCTGGCCTCGAACTCACAGAGATCCGCCTGGCTCTGCCTCCCGAGTGCTGGGATTAAAGGCGTGCGCCACCACTGCCCGGCTAAAAAGCTCATTTTTAAAAAAGAATTATTATTACATATTTTCCACCTCATAACATGCATTCCTCAAGTTTTCCGTCTTCCCACATCTTTCTTATTGTTAGAACCTATACAGTTTGCCCTCTTTCTCATCCAAACTCAGATGCACCCAGAAGGGTAGCCAAACTTCACAGGACATCTGTGGGAATTTCTAGTAAGGGGCCTATCTACACAGAAAATATCACACTCTCTACCTACCCGTGGAACCTTTTGAGTTTATATCATTTCTCTGTCATTTCTTCACAGATTTATGAGACCATAAAAATGGGAGAAAAAAGTATAAAGTGTCCAACACTTAGACTCCAAGTAAGTGTACAAGAAATGCCCCAGCCGGGCAGTGATGGCACACGCCTTTAAGGCCAGCACTCAGGAGGCAGAGGCAAGCAGATCTCTGTGAGTTTGAGGCCAGACTGTTCTACAGAGCAAGTTCCAGGACAGGCTCCAAAGCTACACAGAGAAACCCTGTCTCGAAAAAAAACTAAAAAAAAAAAAAAAAAAAAAAAAAAACTAAAAAAAAAAAAAAAGAAGAAGAAGAAGAAGAAAAGAAAAAGAAAGAAAAAAGCCCCCGGGGGATGGCAGAAAGGGATGGAGAATGAGAACATGAGAGAACAGTATGGTGAACTTGGGGGAGGGACAGAGAAGGAGGTCAAGAGATATCTTGATAGAGGGAGTCATTATGGGGTTAGGGAGAAACCTGGTGTTAGGGAAATTCCCAGGAACCCACAAGGACCACCCCAGATTAGATTACTAGCAATAGTGGAGAGGATGCCTGAACTGGCCTACCCTGGTAATCAAATTGGTGACTACCCTAACTGTCATCATACAGCCTTCATCCAGTAACTGATGGAAGCAGATGCAGTGATCCACAGCCAAGCATTGGGCAGATTTCCTAGAGTCCAGTCGAAGAGAGGGAGGAGGGATTATATGAGCAAGGTGGGTTAAGATCATGACGGGGAAATTTAAAGATACAACGGAACTAAGCTTGGAGCTCATGGACACTAGTAGAGCCTGCATAGGACCAAGCTAGGCTCTCTGCATTTGGGAGACAGTTGTGTAGCTGGGTCTGTTTGAGGGGCTCCTGGCAGTGGGACCAGGATCTATACCTGGTGCATGAACTGGCTTTTTGGAGCCCATTCCCTATGGTGGGGTGCCTTACTCGGCCTTGATGCAACGGAGAGAGGCTTGGTCCTGCCTATGGGAGGCCTTACCTTCTCTGAGGAATGGATAGGGGGTGGAGGTGAGGGGGGAGTGGGAGGAGGGGAGAGAGGGGGAATTGTGGTTGGTATTTAAAATGAAAAAACTTTTAATAAAAAAAGAAATGCCTCTAAAAGGGAACTCCAACCCTTCTACTCTTAAGGTATAATGGATACCTTGTAGGCTCCATTCCTGTAACTTTTCCAGGCTTGGATTGACTCTCTATTGCTGTGGGATGTTCTGTATGTTACGTGTGTTACTTGATTGGGTATAAATAAAACACTGATTGGCCAGTAGCCAGGCAAGAAGTATAGGCGGGACAAAGAGAAGAGAATTTGGGGACGTGGAAGGCTGAGGCAGAGAGTCCTGCCAGCTGCCGCCATGACAAGCAAGATGTAAGGTACCGGTAAGCCACGAGCCACGTGGCAACTTATAGATTAATAGAAATGGGTTAATTTAAGATAGAAGAAGTAGGCTGGGCGGTGGTGGCGCACGCCTTTAATCCCAGCACTCGGGAGGCAGAGCCAGGCGGATCTCTGTGAGTTCGAGGCCAGCTTGGGCTACCAAGTGAGTTCCAGGAAAAGGCGCAAAGCTACACAGAGAAACCCTGTCTCGAAAAAACAAACAAAAAAAAAAAAAAAAAAAGATATAGAAGAAGTAGATAACAAGAAGCCTGCCACGGCCATACAGTTTATAAGTAATATAAGCATCTGAGTGATTATTTTATACGTGGGTTGTGGGGCTGAGGGGGCTTGGTGGGACCTGGAGAGAAGCTCTCCAGCTACACCTTATGTTCATTTCTTTCCTTATAGGCACAGTGCCTTAACCATTTTCCTTCCTCCCACCTGTGTTAGAGTCCAATAGGTTAGGCTCTTGTGGACCTCTAGAATTTCCCTTTGCAGATATATTAGTTAAGGTGTAAGTGACTAACACCTTATCCTAATAGTCCTGCTCATAGCTGGTGCTGCCTTCATAGCTACACTTTCTTTAATATAGCTCTATCTGTCCTCCCTCTCCCTGCCACAGATGGATTTTTGTGATGGACTGAGACAGATCTATTCCAAAGGCTTAAGCTGGTCTGTGCAGAACTGGTTTTTGCTGTGGAACAATCTTTGTACACTATAAATATGTTATTACTCTCATTGGTTAATAAAAGAGCTGACTGGCCAATAGCTGGACAGGTAGAAGTTAGGCAGGACTTGCAAACAAAAAGAGAGCACAGGGAAGAAGAAGGGAGAAATCTCAAGAGTCTCAAAGAGACACAGAGAAAAGCAAGATGAACATGCCACATGGCAGAATGTAGATAAGAAATATGAGTTAGAGGCTAGAGAGATGGCTCAGTGGTTAAGAGCACTGACAGCTCTTCCAGAAGTCCTGAGTTCAATTCCCAGCATCCACATGGTGGCTCACAACTACCTGTAATGAGATCTGGTGCCCTCTTTTGGCCTGCAGGGACACATGCAGGCAGAACACTGTATACATAATAGATAAATAAATCTTACAAAAGAAATAAGGGTTAATTTGACATGTAAGAGCTAGTTAGTAACAAGCCTAGGCTATCAGTCAATTATTTATAATTAATATTATGTTTCTATGTGGTTATTTGGGAGTGGCTGGTGGAACAGAGCTGATGATGGTCCCAATGAATTGTTGTTAGTTCTTTAAACATTTGTTAGAATTCAGAAGTGAAGCCATGTCATCTTTCCTAAGCTTTTCTTTGTTGAAAGATTTTAATACAAATTCAGTTTGTTTATCATTGTTCTGTTTAAGTTTTTCCCCATCATTTCCAAAATTCGAGGAAATTTCTGCCATTATGTTATTTCCTAGAACAGAACTGAAAATTATCCATCAGTTTATGGTCAGTTTATAGTTCCTTCTATTGTCCGTGATTGTAGGTAATGTTTTTCTGAATGTGCTTAATACTTGTGGGCGTATGTTCATGTCTGTGCATTGAAAGATTAGGTTCTATTAAGAAATTCCATTATTTGGGGTCTGGCTTTGTTTGTTAGTGTCCTTCCAATAAATTCTAAGCAAGCCTTATGATGCTCTTTAAGCCTGTGGTTATTATCACTTTTTCTTCACTAGATGGCAACCTAAGCCAAGGTTTACTGTGAGTCAGCATCCAGGGCAGACCCAGAAGTTTGGGCAGATGTGTCCAGGGCTATGCCTCACTTTGCTGAGTCAGAATCCAACCCCAAGGCAATTTACCTTTTGCACCTATTTACCTCTCCTTCCTCAGAGAGGACAATAACTCTCTTTATGCTGTACTACCTGGTGTTGGGGAAGAAATGAAGAAGTCCCAAAAAGACTGTAGTGGGTCATATTAAAAGCCTATAACTACTAAGACTAGCAGGGAGACAAGACCCATGCCTCCTGCTAAGTTTTTTGTGGCCTGAGGATTGGCCAGTGATGATATGGAGCAAGTCCATGATCTCACCAGGGCTAAGAATCATTTCCTGACAACAGGGTGGGGTCCAGAGGTTACATCCACAGGCACCAACATAGAATCCTGGGGGCCATTCTCTGTCATTCAAAGTTCTGTACTTATTCCCCCCCCCCCCCCCCCTGTTCTTGCTAACCAGCAGAGAGAGTTTGTCTCCGTGCTACACTGCCTAAGGATAGGGGAAGGATAGTTTCTTCCTGATATGGGACAGAAACCGGTAAGTCCAGCAGTGAGCTTGTTTCCTCCAAATCTGGCGGTAAACGTAGTTCCACCATGTTGGAAAGCTGAGGTGGGCGGAGCCAGCAGCCACAGCTGCGTTTCAGTCTTAGTAATACTGCAGTTTAAAGCAAGAGGTTCACAATAAGACAGATTCAGATGGAATAGTTTATAATGTGTGTAAAAGTGTATGTAGGCTTGCAAGAGAGACAAAAAGAAATATATACAGTTATATAAAGAAATACTTTTAAAAAATAAAGTCTTTAAAGAGAAAGTAAAAGTAATATAAAAAAAATAAGCCATGTAAAGATGGATATCACACAGAGAATCTGGATTACGTTGTCTTTGGGACTTTTAACTGCAGAAAGACAATTGATTGTAAAAGTTCCTCAGTTAAACCAGTATGTATATTTTAAAGGTACCTTGACTTCAAATTTTGGATCTAAGGATATGTTGCTTTGGAAAACAGGCTCTGCTTTTGTTTCCACAGAAAGCAAGAGGCTATGGATTTGTTCCAGATTAAGATACATCAGGTTTGACCAGTCAAGACCTCCTGAAAGGTCTCCAATGACACCATGGCCCAGATGATCCAACATTCAGAATGGTTTCAAGGCAACTGGCTCAGACGATACACCCTCATGGACTACTCCATAATCCTAAAATTTTCTTTGTGTCCCCATAAGATACAGTGCCCTCATCCAGCAGGAAGTAGTATGAAAAGCTATGCCCAAATTCCCAAATATACCAAGCTGGCTTTGGAGATGGAATATGGAATTGGCTCACTCCTCTATTGCTAAAAAAAAAAAAAAAAAAAAAAAAAGTTGAGAGATTTTTCTGTCCCATATCAGAAGAGCCCTCTGGTGTGGGAGAGAGAAAAACCAATATTTTTATTTAAAGCAGGTTAATTATAAATACAATCTCCTTCTAAAGAAGAAAAGGGGACAGTATAGATATAATAGGATAAACATAAAAGGGTAGATTAATGAACTTACTTTTAAAGAACAACAACTTGTTTAGAAATGTTTTACATTGCTATGGATTTTAGTTTATTGATACAAGTTTAAATTTAATTTTGTTATACTGTATATATATTTCTATTCTTATTTGAGGTATTATGTTTATATAACTCATTTAGATTGTAATGGATAATTAAGAAATACAGATTAGTAATTAATCTTCTATGATAATCAAACTTATAGTCATGTTAGTTTAGTTTTCTAGTTATATATAGATATATTTCAAACAGATAGGTAATCTTCAAATACTTCAAAGACCTACAGAATATGGCATTTAAAATGTTTTAAAAAATTTAGACTTTCTGGACAGTGAGACATGTCTGCTCCTGGCAGCACCAATTTACTTCAGAGAGGAGGATGGGCATCAAAGACACTCTATATGGAGTTTATCTTCTTGGCAAAAATAGCCATTTGGGCAAGAAACTGTTCTTGCCTGGACTGCTTGATCAACTGGACATGCAGGACCCATAGAAAGGTGACCACTAAACTTTGCTTGGCAAAATGGTCCTTCAGGTTCCTGCTTCGCAGAGGAAAATGCCAGACATTCTACAGGACACAGAGAGAAGTGACTGAGAGACTCTAGGCCTGTGGGCTGAAGACATATACCCCAACTTTACAGAGGAACTTTGGATGACTGTCCAAGCTGCCAGCTGTCTCTGTCTACTCTTGCAAGACTCCCAAAAGTTGCTTGCATCCTTCTCCCATTTCTCAGGTAATATTATATCCTTCTGAAGTCTTTGACATAGTTGAAGACTAGATAGTTATAATTTCCTTAGCTATGATAAAAGATAAGTTAGATATGAAACCTTAGACTCACAAATATAGAATAGATAGGATATCTTCTTTAATTTTGCCAAATACAAATAGACTAGATATTATAACTATAATTCTTGCTTGATAATTGTTTTGTTATATGTACTTTTACTATGTTAAAGTTAAAACCTTCCTTTTTGAAGAAAAGAGGAAGTGCTGGGGATGTCTTTCTGTATGCTGTGAATGTGTTGCTCTGATTGATTGACAAATAAAACGCTAATTGGCCAGTAGCCAAACAGGAAGTAGAGTATAGGTGGGATAAGCATAGAGGAGAATTCTGGGAAGTGGAAGGCTGAGTCAGGAGATGAGGCCAGCTGCCTCCACCAGGAGAAGCAAGATGTAAAGAAACCAGTAAGCCATGAGCCACATGGCAAGGTATAGATTAATAGAAATGGATTAATTTAAGATGTAAGAACTAGACAGCAAGAAGCCTGCTACGGCCATACAGTTTATAAGTAATATAAGTCTCTGTTTACTTGGGTCTGAGCAGCTGCAGGAGCCAGGTGGACACAGGAAAACTCCAATAACATTTCTTAGCTGTCAGACTGACAATAAAGTGGATCTCACTGAAACTTACATCTACTAAGATCAGTGCAGTCCTGAGACATACACCAGGGCCATGCTTCAAACAGTCCATCCTGTTGGGGTTTTAGGATCTGCTGGAAGTGTGGAAGCAGAGACCATATCAATGGCCACAAGTCTGGAGTCAGAGGCCATGAGATTCTGCCCTGTACCGGACTCTACCATAGTGGGCCCACATATTGCCCTCCACCTCCCCAAGTAGGTGGTTCTCCATTCTGAACTGCTTGTAGTTGGGGAAGGGATGCCATGGTTGATGCAACTGTTTCTTTTTTGCTACTTTCTTATTTTATTCCTATTTCATTCGATTTTTTTCTTATAATTTTATTAAAACCAATATTATGATCTCTCAGTTGCCTTGAGTGCTGTTATGTTTTAAAAGTTGTTTAAATTGATGTTTTCATGAGGAGCCTATCACTAGAAGATTTTATTCCAACATCTTGCTCTATCCTTCAGCAAAAATAAACTTTTCAACAATAATTATATTTAAGGTGCCTGTCTGTCTGTCTGTCTGTCTGTCTGCCTCCCTACCTGCCTGCCTGCCTGTCTGTGTGGAAGTGTATGTGTCTGTCCATCTGTCTGTCTGTCTGTCTGTGTGGGAGTGCTCCTGAGCCTGTGCTGCATGAATTTGCATCAGGTCTCTCACTGAAACTGGAGCTCACTGATTCGTCTAGGTTGGCAGGCCACTAAGGACCAGGATTCCCCCACCCCACCCCATCTCCTGTGTCTGTCACCCCAGCATTGGAATTGTAGGTGCATGTCACCTTACCCGGCTTTCTTTGTTTTGCTTTTTTTTTTTTTTTTTTGAGACAGGGTTTCTCTGTGTAGCTTTGGCTGTCCTGGATCTCATTATGTAGACCAGGCTGGCATTGAACTCACAGAGATCCACCTGCCTCTGCCTCCCTAGTACTAGGACTAAAGGTATGTGCCATCATTGCCTCAGCTTTTATTTATTTATTTGTTTGTTTGTTTATTTATTTGAGACACAGTCTCTTTGTAGTCTTGGCTGTCCTGGAACTCACTCTGTAGACCAGGCTGGCCTTGAACTCACAGAGATCCACCTGCCTCTGCCTCCCAAGTGCTGGGATTAAAGGTGTGTGCCACCATGCCTGGCTCTTGATCTCTGTGAGTTTGAAGCCTACCTGATCTACATAGCAAGTTCCAAGACAGGCAAGGCTGTGTAGAGAAATCCTGTCTCAAAAAACAGACAAAAATTTATAATCAAAGATAAAACATTAAAAAATAAAGTTAATTCATAAAACTAAAAAAATTAGATTCTAGTGAATTCGTTACTAAACCCCTAAATTTAAGTTATGTTATAAAATTCATTAAGTAAAGCAGTGTTTTGATACTGGGCATAGATTTTTTTTGTATTTAGAAGGCTTCTCTTGTGAGGAATGAAGTAAGCCCTGGGTAAATGTGTGTTAACATGACCATGGCCATGTCAAGGACCCCAAAGACTCAGACACATGAGAGTAACAAAGCCTTCCTTGGGTGAGGCTTACAGGGATGGCAAAGCCTTCCTCTGGTCTCAGTATTTACAAAATATTCACCAGTGTATGCACTGGTAACCACAGCTTCATTCTATTCCAAGATGACTCCATCCTGAGACTGGCCTTTTACAGAGAGACCTCCTATAGAGATTAGCTAAACCTGCCTCCTTCTTCAGCTGTATACAACAAACTTGTCCCCTCAATGCAAATGTATACAGTAAATGCACTGAGCCTCCAGGCTGCTGCTGATGGGGCTCCTCAGAGCACACACAGGCCACCCAAATCCAGCTTTTCTGTACACGTGCCTGTCTTTCCTTCATTCCTTCATTGCCCTGGTTAGGTCAATCACTACAGCTGTGAAGGTCCTGGCATGCTTTAATTGGTTATTTGAGGATTTGTATCTTTTACCATCCGATATTTTAAGCATGTTGTGAAAGCTCTTACACTGAAACTTAATAAGACAGAATTAAGAAATGGGTCTGTAACAGGCCCCCAGACCTTAGTAGACCCTGAGACTTTAACACAACTGACTCCATGATGGAAGTGCATTCAGGCCATACAACTCAGCATGTAGACAGTACCACCTGCCAAAATAAAAACAAAGACCTAATCCATCAAAGTCCATAGTTCTGGGAAAGTCTCTAAATGTACTAACCTTGCTTTTTGGTTCCGGTAGTTCTCTTCTGGCTTACTGTTCTTGTTAACTGAAGTGTGTCAACCCAGGATATGGTTATTGTGCTTAAAAGCTCACCCTGAGAATGACTACATTGGCATGGCTCAAAATAAAAAACAAAAAAGAAGGCTGAACATGGTGACACACAGCTTTAACCCCAATACTCAGGAGGCAGAGGCAGGCAGATCTCTGTGAGTTCGAGGCCAGCCTGGTCTACAGAGTGAGTTCTAGGACAGCCAGATTTACACAGAGAAACCCTGTCTTGAAAGCCCCCCCTCCTCCGCCGCCAAAAAAAAAAAAAAAGACTTGGTTCAAAGCTTTAACATATTTATCAATGGAGCAATGAAGTTCTAATAAACTATTAATCTAGCCTTGATAAAACACTGGCTAGTATTATCATAGTCACAGGCTCAAAATTTTAAGTTTCCTTTGGTTATTTTCTAAATGTAGACTTAAAAGTGCTTTCTCATCATGCTGAAAACATCTCCAGTCCTCTGGACAGAGGAAAGAATGTTCATGCTTTTAAACAAAAATCTTTTGGGGGGGGTTACCCAAGCTTTTGCTAAGGCTCGTCGGGGCATGAGTCCACTCCAGTATCTGTTTACAGACACTTGTCAACTGTTTTTCCTACTTTGAGGGTTTTCGTGCAGATTGCAACAGTGGTAATGGTAATATAGCTAACACTTCCATCTTTTTTTGTAACCCTTGGGAAATTGAGGTTAGCTTCTGAAAGTCATGATTTGGATCCATCTGTCACAAGTCAAAGGAACTCCAGAGAAGTACTCCTGTCACGTCAGTGGACAACTTAAGCTTCCCTACCTACTGCCTATCCCCTAAGGTGGACCTTCTCCCCCCTGGTTTTACCAGGACCACAGGCCTGAAGATTTGAAATGTAAGGCTTTCCCCCTACCCTCCTTAACTTTAACTTTTGTCGCTAGGCTGTACCTGTCCCAGCAGATGTCCACTTGGCTGTCGGACACCATCCAGGAATCAGCTTCAGACTACAAACTGCTCCAAGGTAACCTACACCACACCAGCCCTAAGTGGTCCTACAAAACTGAGGGGCTGGCTAACCTCAATTTTAGCTCGAGATTGGATCAGGAATTAGCAAAATATTTTACTCACTTCATTCTCTCCTTGTCTTGGACATTCTAACAAATCTGAGCTAGCATTCAGCTTCTATTTCTTGATTATTTAAGTGTTGATATTGTGTCCATAGCACTTACCGGAACCAAAACTCAACAGGCATTATTCTGTTTCTATAACCACAAGGCTTTCTGCTCCCCTCCCTGATCGAACAGTGATACCATGGCAACATAGCTATGCCCCATTTTTGTAAACAGTTAATTCCTGTCATGTTTGCCAAGAGCCATCACTCCTGCATCAACAGAAAGTGCCCAACTTGCTGGGCGGTGGTGGTGCACACCTTTAATCCCAGCACTCGGAGGCAGAGCCAGGCAGATCTCTGTGAGTTTGAGGACAGCCTGGTCTACAGAGCAAGATCCAGAACAGGCACCAAAACTATAAAGAGAAACCCTATCTCAAAAAAAAAAAAAAAAAAAAAAAGAAAAAGGAAAAGGAAAAGAAAGAAAGAAAGAAAAAGAAAGAAAGTGCCCAACTTGTAGTTTTTGCATTTATAAGCTCCTTGCATTATGGACCCAGGGCTGCCTCTTTAGGTGTATACTCAACCAGAGTGTGTGCCCCTGGCCAGGTCTGTGTGGCTCAATAAAAACTTCAAATTCATAAAGACCTCATCCTAGTTTTCTTCTCTTGCGTGAGAACAGCCTGACTAGAACAGAAGGAGTTGGAGATCTGAAGAGCATTTGACATCAGACATGGAGATGCAGAGTTTGGAGTTGTCCAGCTGGTTTAAGTCTTGCTTTGGTCCAGTATTCCTCACTATGCTCCCTTCCCTACTTTTTGAAGTGGTAATGTATATTCTGTGTCATTGTATGTTGGAAGTATATGATCTGGGTTTTTTACTTTGATTTCCATGAGATTATGAGTCTCAAAAGAGATTTTGAACTCTGGACCTTTATTTTTTCTAGATAGGGTTTCTCTGTGTATTTCTGGCAGTCCTGGAACTCACTCTGTAGACCAGGCTGGCCTCAAACTCACAGAGATCCGCCTGGCTCTGCCTCCCGAGTGCTCGGATTAAAGGCATGCACCACCACCACTCAGCTGAACTTTGGACTTTTAAACATTGGTGAGGCTATTATAGACTATGGGGACTTTTAAAGTTGAATTGAGTGCAATTTTTCATTATGATATGCCTACAAGCTTATGGGGGGCAGGGAGTAGAATGTAGTAGTTTGAATAAGAATAGAGGACCCCTCAAGCAATGGTGGCACAGGCAGGCAGATCTCTGTGAGTTCAAGGCTAGCCTGGTCTACAGAGTGAGTTCCAGGACAATTAGGGCTGTTATACAGAGAAACCCTGCCTTAAAAAGAAAGGAAGAAAAGAAAGGAAGAAAGAAAGAAAGAAAGAAAGAAAGAAAGAAAGAAAGAAAGAAAGAAAGAAAGAAAGAAAGAAAGAAAGAAAGGAAGGAAGGAAAGAAGGAAGAACGAACCCATAGCCTCATATATTTGAATGCTTAATCACTAAGGAGTGGCCCTATTTGAGAAGGATTAGGTATATGGCCTTGTTGGAGTAGGTTTGGCTTTGTTGAAGGAAGTGTGTCACTGGGGGTGGGTTTGGAGGCCCACACCAGGCCCAGTCTCTCTCCCTTACATGTATGAAGCCCTGGGTTCCAAACTCAACACAACAACAAAAACAAACAAAAAATTGTTCGGCGGGGCGGTGGTGGCGCACGCCTTTAATCCCAGCACTCGGGAGGCAGAGCCAGGCGGATCTCTGTGAGTTCGAGGCCAGCCTGGGCTACCAAGTGAGTTCCAGGAAAGGCGCAAAGCTACACAGAGAAACCCTGTCTCGAAAAACCAAAAAAAAAAAAAAAAAAAAAAAAAAATTGTTCATGAGAACTAGTGGCTCATGGTGCCAAGAAACAGGTCAGTAAGACCAAGTGGGGAGTGCAACACCAAAAGTCAGAAAGTCACAGCAAAGGTCCTCCTGGCTCCAAGCACGTCCCCTGAGGCTCCTAGACAAGGAAAATGGAGTTCAAAAGAGAGATAGACTCCCATCTACTGTATGACAGACTAGATCCCTAGGCCTCCACTAAATGGAAAAGGACTTGAGTAGAATAGGACAAAGCACTTTTTAAGGGTAATCCACAGGCAGGGCTGCTTTAGCAGGAAGTGAACAACCTTCCTGTCACTGCTGAGGCAATCCAGGCAAAAAAATATAGATAAGTTCTAAAACACTCTGACCTTGTCTTTGGCTCACAGTCCCTGACCAATTCTATGTGGAATGGCTAGGTGATTCGGAAAGACTTGAGGGACTGACTGACCTCCTTCCCTAGAGGTTCACAATGGAGCAGCAGTAGCATTCATTAGTGCTCTAATCATTCCTTAATTGCCAGAATCTTTCTAGGCCTCTGTACAGGGTGCCAGCCTGGTGCACAGTCACCCTCCTGCATCTTCCAGCAAGGCTTCCAGGCAGCAAAAATCTTCCCCAAGACATTTACATTCTACCTTCTCTCCCTCTGCCTCCCAATGATCTCAGGAAATTGATTTTAATCCTCCAGGCTTCTGTTGCTTAGCAGCAGAAGCCTGCTCCTAGCAACCAGGAACCACAAAAGATACTGCCAGAAGTGTGGGCTGTCTGGGCCCTGCTCTTGCTCAACCACTGACTGCCACATCCTCAGTGCTTCTTCTCTTACATGGTGAGTATTAAGAGGCTGATTGCTCAGGCAGCTGAATGACCTTACCCAATACCAACCTGCCAGCCCAGAGCCCCCTTTGAATCAAATTTTCCAGGACAACACAATACAACTAGTGATGGCAACAGTGTGGCTGTTGTTGGTTTTAGCGGTGCTCTTACCTTGCAAGGAAAAGTCACAGAACACAAAAAAAACCACTAACAAGTTTTATTAAGACAAGGAGAAAGGTATAGATGTGTTCAGGCCTGCTGAAAGGACACGTGAAAAGGAAAGGGAGGGGACATGGGATCCACCTTTTAAGGACCACCCTGCACATGCACACAAGGGCCCACATGGCCACTCCACACATGCACATAGATCACGTGGTCACGCCACGCGCGATTTACATAACCACGCAGCGCATGGGTTATATAGGATGGATAACCCGGAAATGACTAAGTGTCCCACTGGGGCATGCGCAACCATTTGGGTGTGGTTGGAATTCCTATCATCCTGGACTCTTTGTTTTTATAAAAGATGGCAGATGAGTGGGTATGGAGCGTCATTTCTCCCAAAAACTGCTTCCAGCTGACTTCGTGGGTGTCAGTTGGCTCTTGGGGGGGGATAGGGAAGGGAGCTTCTGAGGTAGAGAGGTGTCCTGGCATGGTGGGCTGTCGTCTGCTACCCTGGAGTTGTCCATCTTTCCTGGACTGGAACTCTTTGGCTGCTTGTGTCTGACAGGATACTGATGAGAGAGAAAAGCTTAGGAAAAATAATCATTATTATTATTTTTATTTTATTGGGGAGGAGTTCCCAGGGTGGGAGAGAGTGTCCCAAGACCAGGAAGGTTTGGGTTTGGCACTTATCTTGAAGTAGATCTTACCTGTCAGATGGGCTCAAGCTAGTTTCTGGAGATTAGGAAAAATTTTAAGCATATTAAGAAGCAGCCATGAGAAAATTAAAGTCTTGGGCTGGTGACCATTGTAGTGTTTAGTACTCTGCTTAATTTTTACCTGAGATAATCTTTATTAGAGACAGATTATTTTAAGGCACCTGTTTCCTTTATTAGTTTAACATCCAGGAGACACAGGTGATCAATTGTTGAGAACATTTAACAGTAGTAGGTAGTTATATTAAAGTCTGTTTTTTGCAGAACCCAGACCCTTTTTGGTCTGGAGGTATAAATATCTTTTAACTGTTACTGTTCCTTTACCACTTGGGTATATATTTGATGGTCCTTGGGCTCCGGCTCTATGGTGATCCTGTAACAATTAGCTGAGTAGTTAATTAGAAGAGGGAACCAGGAAGAGAAAAGCTTCTGGGGTGAGATATCATTCTTCTGGAATTGGGGACAAGGCTGTGAATCCTGAGGTCCTCTGAAACTTGAGAGAGAGCCAGGCCCTGTCTGTGTGCACAAGGATGAGAAGCACTTCTGACTGGTCTGGAGTGAGGCATATGGAGGGAGCAATGAAATGAAAGCTCCTACCTTAGCTGGGAAATTTCTTCCCATTAAGTAACCCTGAAAGTATAATTAAGTCTGGTGAGGTGGGTAAGGCTGTCCCCCTACCCCAACAATAGGGAAATGAGGAGAGGTGGGACCCCAAAATTCCCTCAGGACTGAGTAAATGTCTCAGTGTCCAACAGGAAGGAAACAGATCCCCCCCCATGCTGCATTCTGGGTTCCCTGTGAGCCAGTGGCCAGGCCTAGGAGGTCTGCTGGAGGTCTTAGTTTGATATCCCCACACCGCTGGGTGCCCAGGGGCAGTCAGCTGACCAGTTGTCTCTCTAGGTGGCACTTTGAACAAGGCCCAATTGATGGCCCAGCAAGGCATGCACTAGCCTGCATGGCCTTCTAAAACAGGGACCTGGAAGTCTTTATGCAGCTGCTCAGATAGCATGTGCCAGCATTTGGCAATTCTGTTCATGGGCTTTCTCATCTCTCCCATGGTACAACTTAAATGCCACACCTGATACTTCCGCCTGTGGGGTCAGAAGCCTTGCTCTCCAGATGCTTAAATTTTAGCCCTAATGTCCGGGAGCTCTGGGACACAAGAGACGGATTTTATTCCGTGTCTTGAATTTTTTATTTGTTTGTTTGATAGTTTGCTAGCTGGAGGACAGCTTTAGGAAGACCCGCCAAGAGGCAGGCTGTAAACTGATCTCTGGCTAAAGAGCCATCTGGATTATTATGATCCCAATGGTTTGAGGACAGCTTTAGGAAGACCCTCCAGGAGGCAGGCTATAAACTGATCTCTGGTTAAAGAACCATCCGGATTATTATGATCACCATGTGGGTCCTGATTGTAAACTTATTTGCATGCATCCTAGCCTGCTTCCAGACCTGTCTGTGCTTAGCAGCCTGCTCAGTACCGGAAAATAGTGGAGAATAGATAAGATAAGGTTTTTTGGAGTCAGAGACTCCTTAGGTTCAGGAATGCACATAGACGGGAGAGGGAGAATCAGAAAGGGAGGGTTTAGAGCTTAGGTAAAAGCGTGGGGATAAGGTAACTCTTTTGATTTGTCTGTTCGCTGGCAGAAGTTAGATAATTCCTGTGAAATATCGGGGTTCAAGCAGCCATTATGCTGCCAAATTTACTGGTATCTGGGGATATCTAAGGCATTTCTCAAAGGAGGAGTGGAATTACAAGGAAGAACATCCATGTCCTATGACTGCAGCCAAGAGAAAAAAATAAAAAATTAAAATAGCAAACAGGATCCCAGGCTCCTATCGCAGGTGTCCCCAGGATAGGAAGTCCGTGGATCGGCATAAATTAACAGCACAAATTACCCAAACTGCCATGACGGAAGGGATAAGGGCTGAACTACATACTGGAGGACTCCCCAGAAGTCCAGACAGCATTCATGATGACAACAGGGTGGCTCTGGCTGTGAAAAACCTTCACTGAGAGGGACAGAAGTCACTGGCTGTGTTTTCCACTGTGACTTTACAGGTGGGAGTAAGCCCCTGTAACCCTGGGTGAGGGCAATTCCTGCCTGGAGTGTGTGAGGACACGATAGTCACAGCCCACTGGGGCTGAAGTGAAACAGGAACTGCACGCGAAAAATCACTACTAGAGATCAGCAAGCTGATTTCCTAGAGTGCCCTAGGCTCACATTGCTAGATCTGCATTAGTGCAACAACACAGGGTCGCTGAGATGGTTAGCCTCCTTGAGACTGCTCGGCCGTCAGGCAGCACAGGAGGCTTCAGCCTTCTTGCCTAAGCAATAGCAAGAAAAAGTTGTCCACCCCGAAGGAGCCTCCTGCCTTATGAGAAGGTCTTGGCACAGGGTGGTCACCTGGGGAGAATTACTACGTGGTGACCAGATTTCCCAGACTTTTTTAAATAGTTGAGTTCAGAAGCACCAGGAGAGGCCTTTCCAGAATCTGACTCTGTGTAGTGTTAAGGGACATTTTCCCAGAGTTCCCACATTTTCACAGAAACAGCAGTTGAAGGCACCCTCAGGAGCAGAGAGGGCCCTGGCAGTAAGAACAGAAAAGGGGGCACAGGAAACTAACATCAGGGGCTGACAGCCATCTCTTCCCCCAGGTTCAGCTCAGGCTCCTTCCTGACTCTGGGCGGCTTTCTTGCTTCTCTCCCTCCCTTTCTCCCGAGGTAAGGGCTTTGGCCTCTGTCTTCCACTGCCCAGCATGAAAACCTGCCCCCACAGGCTGAGAGGAGCAGCATGCTGCCAGAAGGAGGTGGCTGAAGTGAGGGGGCACCCTAGCTATCTCCAGGCACAAGCTGCTGCCGGCAAACCCACAGTGCTGCTAGAGCACACAGACACATAGAAGGCTCTTGTCACCTCTGTGGAGGTTATTCGCCATGCCTTCCAAGAGGGTCAGGTAAGCCACACTTAGGTAAACACCTTCTTTGAGAACTTTCTGTATTCCACATGTAAAACAGGCTGTTATGGAAAACGGCAAACCTAAACACAAGAGCGTTGTGATGAGCGCTCCTGTACACATCATCCAGCCTCAGAGAAGGTCAGCTCCCGGCCGTTCCTCTCAGCAGTGGATCCCTAGGAATTTCAGGATGCAGTCCAGAACTCTTGTCACTCAGCCTTGCTGTCATTATAGGGCCTAAGATGAGTGTTGTCCTATAACATCATCAAGTACTGAATGTCAAGTGTCTGACATCCCATCAATGCCAGAAAATGCAGCACTAGAAGATTCTGTCTCCTCCCCCAAGTAACACCAAAAAAAAAGTTGCACAGCCAGGCAGTGGTGGCGCACGCCTTTAATCCCAGCACTTGGAAGGCAGAGGCAGATGGATCTCTGTGAGTTCGAGGCCATCCTGGTCTATGTAGTGAGTTCTAGAACAGCCAGGGCTATATAATAGAGAGACCATCTCTTTAAAAAAGAAAAAGAAGTGTCTGCCTCGTGTCCTCTGAGAGGGTCCTAAAACAAGACAGTGACCTGTGGAGAATTTCCACAGTGCACACATTTTTCCATAGGTGTCCCCTCCAGAATAGACTGAGTGAGTGACAGGAACCACTGATCCACAAGGTCTCTGAGGCCTGTGAGAGCTGTGCCTTGTCAAAGATCAGCATAGTCCCCCTTCCTCTGACCTCATGCCTGGTCCATCTCTCTCCTCCTAGGTGTTTGTCCTTGGGTACATGTGCCTCACTCTCCCCTGAAGCTTGAAGATTATGGGGACCTTGACTCTTGGGTGTCTGTGACCCCAGTCTAGTGAGAACCCCAGAGACATTGGGAAGATGTTTCCCAAATGGGGCCAACTGCCTGTTTGCCTGTGTGAAGGGCCTCCTTGGGAGAGAGGTGGGCTGCAATTACAAGCCCGTCTTTGGGGAGAAAACCCAGTCTGTATGCAAGACCAGCCATCAGACACTCTGGAGTGATCAACAGTGGTCCCTCTGGGCCCCAGAACACGCCAGAGAGTCCATGGAACAGCCTGGACCCAGGTATCTTGAAGAAAATACCATTGGCTTCCTCTGAGGGCCACAGGAAGTCAATATCCATTCAGGAAGACACTGTAGAGTCAGCTCTCTGTCCTGGGGGTGAGGGGCTTTCTCAGCTTGCAGGACAGGAGCCTGCTCTGGCTGAAGAGGCCCAGCAACAGGTCCTGGTCTCTGCTCTAACAGTATGCTGCTTTGCGACCCTGGATGGGCTGGCCATTTCCTCTCCCAGGGTCTGTTTCCTTATCTTTACAGTGAAGACGCCAGAGAATCACTAAGGCCCTCACCGAGCTTTGAGGTCTCCACAATCTCAGCCAAAGAGCCATACACTCTCCCTGGTGCATAAATGGTGCCTGGATTTTAATCACCTTCCTGTCGGGGAGGGTCTTCCTGCCTGCTTCCTACTGTCTCTGAGCCTTGTTTCCTCTGGCCAAGTCGTATGTCTAGATAAGGATATTGATTGTCTCCTAAATGCCTGCATCGGTGACAGGCATTTTCCCCAGCACAACAGCGCCTTGCTTTTGAGCCCCATGCTTCAGGAGAAGCAGCCTCCAGGAAGCATGTAGATGAGTCATCATGGGGCAGGCTGGCTACTTGTCGTTCTGCTAGAAGGTAAAGGCAGGGAGATACAGAGTTCACAGTCATCCTCAAACACATAACAAGTTTGTGACAGCCCAGGATATATGAGAAGCTGTCTCAAAATCAACAACAAAATTTGTGAAACCCACCTCAGGAATCTCCAGAGGGGAGAAAGGAGACACACACACACACACACACACACACACACACACACACACGCGCGCGCGAGTGCACGCACGCACGCACGCACTCACAGCAGGAGAAGAGGTCATAAACATATCAGATACTGATACCAGGAGCCTGAGCACGCACGCATGCACGCACGCACGCACGCACGCACGCACGCACAGCAGGAGAAGAGGTCATAAACATATCAGATACTGATACCAGGAGCCTGAGCACGCACGCATGCACGCACGCACGCACGCACACACGCACGCACGCACAGCAGGAGAAGAGGTCATAAACATATCAGATACTGATACCAGGAGCTTGAACTGGAACTCTAGCCTGACTCTGACAGTTTCATTTATTCAGCAGGGACTGAGTTGCTGGAAAGTGCACAGTGGGCAAGAGGTGGGCCTTCTCAGAACTTGCAGTCCACCTAGGGAAGAACATGCAAACCCAGTTGCCCCCCGCACCCCCACAGGCTGAAGGAAGGCACCAGGCAGTGGGAACCCAGAAGAGCCCATCTCGGGCTCTGGGACAGTCCTCTGCTGTGGACCAGCAGGATGTGTCCATCTCTCGTGTCAGGAAATTAGCCTTGGGGAGCAGTTGGTCTCCCCGATTCAGGTCAGACAAGAGAAGCCAAGCATGTAGGTGATCTTCAGAGATTGTCACGTCTGTGAGAAATGGGTTGCTTCTGGGTCTTGGGGACAAGGCAAATATCCCCATGTTTGGGCCTGCGCTTTTCCAAGTAGTAGGTTTGGGCCCTCTAAGGTCACTCTTGAGGCCTCTGTGGTTTTTGCAAAGTAATACCCTCTCTTCTCTCCTCCCCTCCCTTCCTCTTCCTTATCGTTCTCTCCCATCCTCTCTTCCCTTCTATCCTCCCCTCCCCTCTCCTCTTCTCTCTTCCTCTCTTTGTGGTTCTGGGTGCACTCTATGGCCTTCTGAATGCTAGACAAGTATTCTACCACTAATGGTACTTTCATCCCTAGGAGCAAGTGAATTCAATTCAGTTCTCTCTCTCTGTGTCTCTGTTGTCTGTCTGTCTGTCTGCCTGCCTATCTATATCTATCTTTCTCTCTCTGTCTCTCTCTCTGTCTCTCTCTCTGTCTCTCTCTCTGTCTCTCTCTCTCTCTCTTACTATAGTAGAGTGAAATGTAGGCTTAGGGGCCTGAAGCCATGGCAGTAGTTGGCACTGGAGAGATGGATCAGAAGTCAAGAGTACTGGCTGCTAGGCCAGGTAGTGGTGGCACATGCCTTTAATCACAGCACTCGAGAAGCAGAGGCAGGCAGATCTCTGTGAGTTCAAGGCCAGCTTGGTCTACAGAGTGAGTTCCAGGACAGGCTCCAAAACTACACAGAAAAACCCTGTCTTAAAAAACAAAAAACAAAACAAAACAAAGTACTGGCTGCTCTTCAGTGAGATTCAGGTTCTATTCCCAATACCCAGAAAGCATACAACTATCTGTAATTACAGATCCAGGGGAACCAAAATCTTCTTCTGGCCTCAACAGGCACCAGGCACTCATGTGGTGCATAGACATCTATGAAGAAAAAACACTCATACCCATTTAAAAAGTAATAATAGGTTAATCAATTAAGGATATGACAGGAGTTCAGTGGTTCTGAAAAGGGTCTTTTCTCATCTCTCTGAAGTTGAGGCTCACGTGTTTTCTTCCTCAAACCTGTGATTATTGCCCTTTACAATTAACATGCAGGTATCCAGGGACTGGAGAGGTGGCTTGGCAGTTATAAAGCACTGGCTGCTTTTCTAGAGTACCCAGGTTCAAGTCCCCCATACCCACATGGGGGCTTATAGCTACTTCTAACTCCAGTTCAAGAGGGCCCTATGCCCTCTTCCGGCCTGCCTCGAAGCCTTCTTCTGTTCTCTGTAGGCACAGAAAAACAGGCATGGCATCTGTTTTACACCTCCCCAGGCTCTCTCCTGAGTGTAGTATGAAATGCTTGTCCTGTGGATTCTGTTTTACCGAGCTCTGTGACACACACCCTGCTGCTCTTGGTAACATCTTATTTTATCTCTTTAAGTAGATTCTCTCTACCCTTGATGTCTTAGCAGTTTTCCCCACACCATGTCCCCACCACACACACACACACACACACACACACACACACACTCTACCTTGGCCTCTTGGAAAGATCTCAGCTTGATTTGCTGTGAACTTAAAACTAAACAATAAGGGGATGAAAGCCAATTATCACCATCTGTTGTTGCCATGGAGAAATGATTTCTCAAATGCCCTCCGCTTATGCCACAAGCTTCAAAACTTTGAAAATAATCCCAAAAACATAAATGAAACAAAACAAAGAGAAAAGAATTTTTAACTGAAACTCTGTCACACATTACAGAAAAGTTATACATACTTTTTTTTAGATAAGGTATTACTATATTACCTAGATTGTCACAGAACTCAAAAATTTCCAGCCTCAATTTCCCAAAGTGCTGAATTATAGGTATATACCACACCAGCCAAATTAACTGTCAAAACACAAGTATATCTGAGCTATACACAAATCTGTCATTGCAGAAATAGTGCTTTTCAAACATTAGAAAATAGAGAAGGACACATTATGGCACTTCAATTAAAATACTAGGAGAAAAGACAGAAACCAGTGTGGTGGCCCATGTCTGTAATCTTAGCCAGAAGAGGTTCCAGGCCAGGTTATATATTACATGATATTCTGTCTAAAAAAAAAAAAAAAAAAAAAGAGGAGGAGGAGGAAAGAGAGGGAGGGAGAGGAGGCTTTGAGATGGCTCGGCTGGTAAAGGATGGTCATCATGGACACATATACACATGCAGGCAAAACATTTATACATATTAAAAAATCTGAAAAACAATTTAAATAAAAACAACAGCAAAAAGATATAATAATGGAACACATCTGTAATCCCAGTACCCCTATATCAAGTTGGAAGGCAGAGTCAGAAAAATTACCCAAAAGCTCAGGGGCCAGGCAGTCTAGAGTACACTGGGTAAGACAGAACAAGAGAGATCCTGCTTCAGCAAGATGAGAGAGAACTGACTCCTGAAGACTGTCTTCTGACCTCCATGTGGGCTGCCATGGCACATAAAATGGACACACAGGCACACATGCATAAAGGCTGGCAGTACTCTATCTAGTTATTGCTAAGCTCACTGTTCCTTTGCAGTGTACTCTAGAAATCTGTTAAAATAAAAATAAAAACAAACCTGGAAGAAAAAAAAGGAAGAAAGAAAAAAGAAACTCAAAATTTTTTTTTGTTTTGTTTTTTGTTTTTTGTTTTTCGAGACAGGGTTTCTCTGTGTAGCTTTGCGCCTTTCCTGGAACTCACTTGGTAGCCCAGGCTGGCCTCGAACTCACAGAGATCCGCCTGGCTCTGCCTCCCGAGTGCTGGGATTAAAGGCGTGCGCCACCACGGCCCGGCGAAACTCAAAATTTTAATCTGTAGGAAACTTCCAAATTTCAGGTTCCCATTAGTTGGGACCCCATCAAATTATAGCAAAAGCCAAACCTAGCTTACTCTGTCCATCCAACACAAGTCTGTTGCTTATTATTTTTGTTTGTTTTTGTTTTTCGAGACAAGGTTTCTCTGGCTGTCCTGGAACTCGCTCTGTAGCCCAGGCTGGCCTCAAACTCACAGAGATCTGCCTGCCTCTGCCTCCTGAGTACTGGGATTGAAGGCGTGCGCCACCACGCCTGGCTACTACAGAATTCAATATGATCTTAGCAGCAAAACTACAACTGATATGATCTTGGCTGCACTTACACAGTGGTTAGGAACGACTGGTAGACCTTTGTTTCTGGCAATCAACCTGACATCTTTGCCATAATGAGTATTGAAGAAACAAATACACAGTGGCACTTGTCACAGCATGGTAAGGAATATTTTTAGGTTTAGGGAACGCTAAAATGTAGTGGTGAAAGGTTGAGGACCAACTGTGAACAAAGCATGTACAAGTTGGAATTCACAGACAAACAAATTCAAATGTCAATAGATAGAAAATCACTAAATGGAATTTATCAGGTCTAAGGAGGTTCTGGTTAAACTGATCTAAAGAGAGTCTTATTGAGTCAGGCACACTGAGATTCTAAAGGAATGTGCTCAGGTAGCAATTGTGTTGGGGGTGGGTAGCCTTGCTAAACTGATTTAGCAGATTGTACAAGGAAGTAAACAGGTTTAGGAGAAGGTTCAAGAGCTGGACTAAAGATTAGCCAAGCAAAGAATCTTGGCCAGACCTAAATGGTCCAGTTTTAGCAAGAATCCTGCTATGTCAGTTTAGGAAGAATTTTCCAGCTTTGGTAACTGATCACTTGATAGTTAATCTAATCCCTCCTCTCCTACCCATTGATATCTGGTCATTAACTCAGGCTTCTTCTCAGCAAGAATTATATCTGGCTGAGGAGTGGTGGCACAAGCCTTTAATGCCAACACACTCAGGAGGCAGAAGCAGGCGGATCTCTCTGAGTTCGAGGTCAGCCTGGTGTACAAAGCAAGTTCCAGGACAGCCAGGGTTACACAGAAAAACCTTGTCTTGAAAATCCACCAGAAGAAAAAAGAAAGAAAGAAAAAAGAAAGGAAGGAAGGAAGAAAGAAAAAAGAAAGAAAGAAACCTATCCAGTCAGTTTAGCAAGATCCTCCCCCCCACCCACCCACACATTTGGTGTGCTTTCTCACTAATTTTCCATCCATTCAACATTACCACCGTCTCACTTCCCAAACCCTCCTCTCCACATACAGCTTCTTAATTGTAAATTCCTAGGTGTCCTCCCCATATTTGCTGTTGAGCCCAGTTCCATACTGAGGTCTCTTCTTCCACTGCAAATTTCTTAACAAAATTTATCTTTATCACTCCAACGTCTGGCTCTGTTTTTCTTTGACAAAATCCAGACCCTTCTTTATTATTACTAAAAATCAGGACCCACAGAAAATTTATTCCAAGAAAACAAGGCAACGTTGCATGGTGTGGCAGATTAAACCCAGGGCCTTGTGCGAGCTTCATTACTGAACTATGCCTCAGCCCCAAGGGAATTCTTAGTGAATTTTAAAGACAAGCATGAATAGCCGGGCAGTGGTGGTGCACGCCTTTAATCCCAGCACTTGGGAGGCAGAGCCAGGTGGATCTTTGTGAGTTCAAGGCCAGCCTGGTCTACAGAGCGAGATCCAGGAAAGGCACAAAGCTACACAAGAGAAACCCTGTCTCGAAAAAACCAAAAAAAAAAAAAAAAAAAAAAAGACAAGCATGAACATTTCAAGAATGTTAGAAGATAATGGCAGACAATCAGAGTGAGTCGGTTTGTATTTGGCCTTGTAACCAGAGTAAAGACTTTGGTTTTTATTCACCATAAAATGGGCAGCCATTGCAGAATTTCTAGAAATGAGTAAAAATATTTGACCATGTCATTAACTGGATTACTCTGTCAATGATGCCATCCAGGAATGAACTGGTTATAGACAAAGGTTGAAGTTAATAAGGCCACTCAGAACATGTAGCCATAAGACTATTGTTGAGGACGTCCTGCCATGAGTGATGTATTTGGAAACTGCCGTTTCTGGCTAATTCAGTCCTCTACACTTGTGATAGCATCTAGGCCAGCACTGGAACTTGACTTACAGCTCCAAGACCTGTGTTCTTCCTATTGGCCTACATTACGTTTCATTGCTCTTTGCCAATAAGAAGGATAAAAATGATGAAAAGGAGACCAGAGAGATGGGTCAGCGGATGCACCACCAAGCCTGACAACCTGACTTCAGTCCACTTCAGGGAGAGAGAAGAAACTCCCAAAAGTTGTCCTCTGATCTTCACACAGGCACCATGGTACAACACACACACACACACACACACACACACACACACACACGAGAGAGAGAGAGAGAGAGAGAGAGAGAGAGAGAGACTTAATTTTGTTTGTTTTTTTTTTTTAATTTTTTTAAACGCTTTTTTTTAAGATTTATTTATTTATTATGTATACAGTGTTCTGCCTGCATGTGTACCTTCACACCAGATTTCATTACAGATGGTTGTGAGCCACCATGTGGTTGCTGGGAATTGAACTCAGGACCTCTGGAAGAGCAGCCACTGCTCTTAACCTCTGAGCCATCTCTCCAGCCCAATTTTGTTTGTTTTTTGAGACAGGGTTTCACTATATAGCCCTGGCTATGCTGGAATTTGCTCTGAAGACCAGGCTGGCCTGGAACTCACAGAGATTCAACCTGCCTCTGCCTCCCCAGTGCTGGGATTAAAGGCGTGTACCACCACCGTCTAGCATTTTATATTTCTGTACATATAAAACCATATGATTTCTTACTTATATGGTTATATATTCTTATATTCAATCTTTTAAAACACATGTTTTTATGGGTCTGGGGATGTAGTTCACTTGGTAGACTGTTTGCCTAGCATGCGTGGTACTCTGGTTTGATCCCCAGCATTGCATAAACTGGGCATGGTGGCACACACCTGTAATACCAGCACTTGTTAGGTAATGGCAGAGGATCATCCTTGGCTTCATAGTAAGTTCTGTGCCAGCCTGGGACACATGGGACCCTACTTTAAAAAAAAGTTTTATAAAAAGAAATAAAGTAATTACATTTTAAAGGGTAACAGGGCTGAAGAGTTGGCTCAGCAAGTAAAAGCATCAGCTCTCAAAAGTTTTCCTCTGGCTGAGCTGTGATGGTGCATGCCTTTAATCCCAGTATTTGGGAGGCAGAGGCAGGCAGATCTCTGTGAGTTCAAGAACAGCCTAGTCTACAGAGCGAGTTTTAGGACAGCCAGGGCTACACAGAGAAACTCTGTTCAAAAAAAAGTTGCCTTCTGACCTCCACTATAGTACCATAGCACACAGACACATGCACACACACACACACACACACACACACACACACACACACATAACAAAGGCAAAATACTGTCCTAGGAGGTCAGGCATATGGCACACAGCTGTGATGAGGAGATTGAAATGGGGATCAACACAAGTTCGAAGCCAAGGCTACATAGCAAGACTGTGTCTCAAAAACAAGTAAGTCAGGGCCGGGCGATGGTGGCGCATGCCTTTAATCCCAGCACTCGGGAGGCAGAGGCAGGCGGATCTCTGTGAGTTCGAGGCCAGCCTGGGCTACAGAGTGAGTTTCAGGAAAGGAGCAAAGCTACACAGAGAAACCCTGTCTTGAAAAACCGGAAAAAAAAAAAAAAGACAAGTAAGTCAGTGGTAGAGAATTTGCCTGGTTTAACCCCTAGCATCACAAAAACGAATAATAACACCAAAAAATAGTGTCATTGGGAGTTAATGGTGGGCAGTTATTTATCTGGGCAGTTAATTGTGGGTTTTGTTTATTCTTTACATTTTTCCTATTATTTCAAAATTAAATATACAGTTTCAAACTCATGGTTTATTTCTAAAAATTGCAACTAAATTTTTAAATGTTTTATTAGCATATATCAATTATACATGATAGTTTCATTATGACTTCATATATGTACATGACATATTTCAATCAAAACCATATTCACCCTGACTAGTTACACTCTCTTGTCCCCTCGAGATAATCCCCATCCTCTTCCTGACCACCAACCCTATCTGCCTTCATGTCTTTGTGTGCGTGTATGAGACAAATATAATTTCTGCAGAGCAGTATGACCCAAATGTTTCTTCAAGCTTGAGACATTCAAAGGCATCCCAAGAAAGAAAGAGACTGCTGGGCGACATTCACTGAATTGTTAAAGATACTTAAAGGCAATTACAATACAGGGAGAAAAAAATCTTAGCAGAGAACTGGCCTCCATCTCACAAATATCCAGGACGAAGGGGATTCTAGCCAAAGAGCAAGGTAGGGCTCCAGCAGGGAGAGAGTGACTAAGACAAAAAACATCTGGGGTAAAAGGGATTCTGACTCAAATGACGACGGTACTTTTGCTGAAGGCAGGCCAGAGGGATCAGATAAACAGGCTAAGGAATCCTGCTGAACTGACCCAGCAGGCTCCTTGCTGTGACTATACTAAGAGGCGCAAGGATAGAGACTAAAGGCAAAGTTTAATCAAAAAGAGAAACCGACAGAAGCAGTCTAAGTAGAGACTTTGTCAAGTGGTTCTTAGATGCTTTTTCTTGTTTTCCTTAAATGAAGAACCCAAAATCTACTAAGATGCCAAAGCTTTCACTTTTCTCCTTCTCTCCCAAGGAACTAAAGAAAGGCAGTTTACAGATTTGCAGCTGTTCCCCAAACCTGGATGCCTCTACCCTGGCAGGTGGTTTCTTGGCACTTTTGTGATGCGGAAATGGAGAAAGAACTGAAGAAGACCCTGTGTCACAGGTGTGAAAATAAATAACATGCTAATCAAGAAAGAGAAGCTAAGCCAATCTCCATAAAAAACAGTGAAAAGGGGAAGTGGGGGTGTAACTCAGTGGTCAAGCATTTGCCCGGCATCTGTGAAGCCCTGGTTTCCATCCCAGTATCAGAAAAACAACTAAATGAATAGTAAATTTATAAATAAGTACTATATTTATTAATAATAAAGAAAATAAATTGTCAAAAGCGCATCAGCGAGAGAGAAAGGCAGAGTCCAAAGCAGGGGTAGTAGGGCTGGGGTTTCTGAAAGACTGCATGCTTGTAGAAAGTGTGCTATTCCCTGCAGCTCAAAGGTTCCCCAAAGGAATGTGTGCCTGTAGCTTTCTGATCTTTACCTTTCCAGAGAGACTGAAAATGAGTATAGTTATGTGAAATTTTCCACTTTGTAAATGATGACATCTGATTCACAAATATTATTAAGCAATATTATTTGTATATCATAAAATACATTTGTGAGCCTGATTTTATATTGGCCATTTTCTGTCTTATGACATAGAAATATTGATAAAGCCAAATAAGATTGCCCTTCCCCTGAGACAAGGAAGGATGGCCTAAAGTGAAGAAATAGAAAGGACTTAAAGTATTTGATATGTTCTTTTTTTTAAAGATTTATTTATTTATTATGTACACAGAAGAGGTTGCCAGATCTTATTACAGATTGTAAGCCACCATGTGGGTGCTGGGAATTGAACTCAGGACCTCTTGAAGAGCAATCGGTGCTCTTAACCTCTGAGCCATCTCTCCAGCCCCCTGATGTGTTCTTAATAAAGGACCCAGCTTCCAAGATTCCCAATAACTCTAGGCCCAACCCCTGAGGAATGAAACTCCTGGTGGTTTGGAAAGATTAATGCAGAATCCTGAGCTGGGTATGTAACCCAGTGGTAAAGCCCTGCTAAGTGTAACTTGAAGAAGGAAAATTAAGAAAGAAGGAAAGAAAAAAATAGAAAGAAAGAAAGTGAGAGAGAGAGAGAGAGAGAGAGGAAGGAAGGAAGGAAAGAAGGAAGGAAGGAAGGAAGGCAAAGATATCGTTATTGGAGAAAATAAATGCAAAGGTATCAGTATCTGGGAGAGACAGAGAGAGAAAAAATAAGCATATTTAAAGAATTTTTCAATGAGTGACTATAAAGCTACCAGAAGTACAGGAGAAGTGTAAGATAAGAAGCCATAAACAATAAGGTTGAGGTGACCATGGTGGCACAGGCCTTCAGTTCCAGCACTCAGGAGGCATTAGCAGGCAGATCTCTGAGTTTGAGGCTAGCATAATCTACAGAATGAGTTCCAAGACAGCCAGGGCTACACAGAGAAACGTTGCCTCACACCCCCCCAGAATGGGCACCATGCAAAATAAACCCACATAAATAAGTAAATAATATATAGATATATTTATTTTTTATTTATTTAGTTTCATTTATTTGTTTGTTGTTTGGTTTTGGTTTTGTTTGAGACACCACCTGGCCTTTTGAACTTTTTTTTTTTTTTTTTTTTTTTTTTTTTTAGTTTTTCGAGACAGGGTTTCTCTGTGTAGCTTTGCGCCTTTCCTGGAACTCACTTGGTAGCCCAGGCTGGCCTCGAACTCACAGAGATCCGCCTGGCTCTGCCTCCCGAGTGCTGGGATTAAAGGCGTGCGCCACCACTGCCCGGCCTTTTGAACATTTTAAAAATACAACTTGCAATAATTGGATCCCATGTGTCCAGGATTCATAATGGGTAGCTTTTAGAGACTGTTACTGGTTATAACTTATGAAGTCACAACCAGTTCTTTTTAAATCTAGACATGTCAGAGATATGAACCAAGAAATGTTCATCTGGGCCTGAGGAAATGGATCAGTGGATAAAGAGATTGTGGAGCAAGGCTGAAGACCAGAGTTTAGACTTCCAGAATCCAGGTAAAAAACTTGCAAGGTTTGGTTGCTGCCTGTAATCCCAGAGATAGTGACAAGATCATGAGGCAAGCTGGATAGCTAGACTAGCCAGAATCAGCAGAAAAAAAATAGAGAATCAAGGAAGACACTCGATTTCAGCTTTGAACCTGTGTGTGTGTGTGTGTGTGTGTGTGTGTGTGTGTGTGTGTGTACAGTAAGTATGAGGACATGAGGTCCATTACCAAGATTTAAACAAAAAGAGAGCCAGGAGGTGGTGGTGCACACCTTTAATCCCAGCACTCAGGAGTTAGAGGCAGGCAGATCTCTGTGAGTTCAAGGCCAGCCTGGTCTACAAAGTGAGTTCCAGGACAGCCAGGGCCATTACACAGAGAAACTCTGTCTCAAAAAAACAAAAACAAAATCAACAACAACAACAACAACAACGAAAAGGAATCCTTTTCAGTAGAGACATGTAGGTGAGACCACTGAATTCTCTCCTTTTATCACTGGTGCTATGATCTTCTTTAAAAATAATTTTATTGTAAGTGTAGGAGTGCTTTGCCTACAAGTATGTGTGTACACCACATGTGAGACTGGTACCTGAGGCCTGGAAGGAGTATCAAAGCCTCTGGGACTGGAGTTACAGGCAGTTATGTGCCACCATGGGTGTGCTGAGAGTTGAATCTGGGTCCTCTGGAAGAGCCGCCAGTGCTCTTAACTGCTGGGTCATCTCTGCAGACTGTTTCAGGCTACAGATGTGATTCAGTGACAGAGTGCTTGCCAGATGGCACAGGCTCTGATCCCCAGATTCCCCCTGCCTCTCTCACCCCCAAAAAAGACAGCAAGAAAGAATATTTCAAATGAAAAGTTGAACCCATGGTTGCCTAACAGTTTGTGGCTAAGATTAACTGTAAACAAACAAACAAAATGTCCAAGGGAATTGTACATAAAAGGCTGTGCTTTTTAATTTTCTCTGTAGGAAATCAAACCCAGGGCCTTGCTAGGCGTGTGTGTGACTCAGACTATGCTGGCTAGTTTCTATCAACTTGACACAAACTACAGTCAGCAGAAAGGAGGGAGCCTCTATAAGATCAGGCAGTAGTCAGGCCTGTAAGGCATTTTCTTAATCAGTGATTGAAGGGGGAAGGCCCAGCCCATTGTGGGTAGTTTCATCCCCGGACTAGTGGTCCTGGATTCCTAAAGAAAGCAGGCTAAGCAGGCCAGAGTACACAGCACCCTTCCATAGCCTCTGCCTCGAGGTTCCTGCCCTGTTTGAGTTTCTGTCCCGACACCCTTCAGTGATGGTCTATGATAGGGAAGTACAAGCCAAATAATCCCTTTCCTCCCCAATTGGCTTTTTTGCTTGTTTGTTTGTTTTTGGTTTTGTTTTTTGTTGTTCGAGACAGAGTGTCTATATATAACCACCCTGGCTGCCCTGGAGCTCGTTCTATAGACCAGGCTGGCCTCAAACTCAGAGAGATCCACCTGCCTCTGCCTCCTTGAACTCACAGAGATCCACCTGCCTCTGTCTCCTGAGTGCTGGGATTAAAGGCATGTGCCACCACCAACTGCCCAATTTGCTTTTGGTCATGGTGTTTCATCACAGCAGTAATAACCCTAACAAAGATATACCCTTAGCCCAAATTGATTTATAAATTCAAAATTCATTAGGAGGTTGTAGCCGTAAGTTTTCTTAGGTCCCACCTGCCTCCGCCAGTCCCGCGTTCCTCTAGTCCGCCCAGCCCCCGAAGTCCCTCAGCCACTTGTAAAATAATCATTCAGAGGCTTAATATTAATTATCAACTGTATGGTGTATGGCAGGCCTCTTGCTAGCTAGCTAGCTCTTAGAGTTTAACTCAACCCATAACTATTAATCTATGCATCGCCATGTGTTCCATGGCTTTACCTGCGTCCCATTACATATTGCTCCTAAGATAACAGTATGGTGTCTCCTCCATTCCTACTTTCTCTTTCCTGTCTCTCTCCTTGGATTTCCTGCCTGCCTCTAAGCTGCCTTGCCATAGGCCAAAGCAAGTTATTTAGTAACCAATGGGAACAACATATAGTCACAGTGTACAGAAAGACATCCCCCAGCACTTCCCCTTTTCTATCTAATCAAAAAGGAAGGTTTTACCTTTAATATAGTAAAATTATATATAACAAACAGTTATCAATTAAGAATTACAGTTACAATATCTAGTCTATTTGTATTTGGCAAAATTAAAGCTGTTTTTAAAACATTTTAAATGACATATTCTGTGGGTCTTTGAAATGTTTGAAGATTACCTATCTAATTGAAATATATCTGTGTATACCTAGAAAACTTAACTAACATGACTATAAGTTTGATTTTTGTAGATGACTAATTATAATCTGTATTTCTTAATTATACAATTTCAAATCAGCTGTACAAACATAATACCTTAAACAAGAGTAGAAATATACATATAGTATAACAAAATTAACTTTACGTTTGTATCAATAAACTAAAATCCATAGCAATGTAAAACACTTCAAACAAGTTTTTGCTGGGCAGGGGTGGCACACGCCTTTAATCCCAGCACTCAGAAGGCAGAGCCAGGGAGACCTCTGTGAGTTCGAGGCCAGCCTGGTCTACAGAGTGAGATCCAAGACAGGCACCAAAACTACACGGAGAAACCGTGTCTCGGGGGAAAACAAAATTCAAACAAGTTGTTACTCTTTAAAAGTAGATTCATCCGGGCGGTGGTGGCACACACCTTTAATCCCAGCACTCGGGAGGCAGAGCCAGGCGGATCTCTGTGAGTTCAAGGCCAGCCTGGTCTACCAAGTGAGTCCCAGGAAAGGTGCAAAACTACACACAGAAACCCTGTCTCGAAAAACCAAAAAAAAAAAAAAAAAAAAGTAGATTCAATAATCAACCCTTTTATCCTATCATATCTACATCCCCTTTTCTTCTTTAGAAAGAGGTTGCATTTATAATCAACCCCCTTTAAATAAAAATAACCATTTATAAACAATATTTTAGGAATTTGGGTATAGCTTCTCATATGACTTCCTGCTGGTTGGGGCTGCTAACAATATTATGGGGATTCTGAGAAAATTGAGAATTATAGTTAAATCTTGGCTGTAGTAGTCTGTAAGGCTGTATCGACCCCTCAGGGGTTCTTTGTTGATCAAACCATATTAGCCTGGAAGCAATCCACAGGTAGGTTCTCATCTTCTGTGAAAACAAAAGCAGATCCTCTTTTCCAAAGCCACGTATCCTTAGACACAAATTTTCAAGTCAAGATACCTTTAATATATATATACATATTGATTTAACTCAGCAGCTTTTACAATCAAATGTCTTTCTGCAGTTAAAAATACCAAAGACAATATAATCCAGACTCTCTGTGTAATATCCATCTTTACGTGGCTTGTTGTTTGGTTTTCTTTTTTTTTTTTTTTTTTTTTTTTTTTTTGGTTTTTTGAAACAGGGTTTCTCTGTGTAGCTTTGCGCCTTTCCTGGAACTCGCTCAGTAGACCAGGCTGGCCTCGAACTCACAGAGATCTGCCTGGCTCTGCCTCCCAAGTGCTGGGATTAAAGGCGTGCGCCACCACTGCCCGGCTTTGGTTTTCTTTTATATTACTTTTACTGTCTCTTGAAATACTTTATTTTTTTTAACTATCTATTTCTTTATATAACTGTTAAATCCTTAAACTGCATGGGTAGGGCAAAAAGCAGCAGCCTTGGCTGCTGACTCCACCTGACTTGGTTTTTCAACATGGCACAGATATCAAGTCGTGCTTACCTCCCCAATTCTGGGAAGTAGTATTAAATAGTATGACTGTGTTTTTAAGTCCATGGCTGTGCTCCCAAGCCCGCTGGGAGAAGCCCATTTGTATCACAGCCCAGCTCGCCAGAGACCATATGAGTCTGCCATGTTGGCACTGAAGTCCACCACGGCCAGTGGACATGTCTCTGTGCCGCAGTCCTGCATGAGACCTGAAGTAGGAAGACATTTTTAGCTCAATCTTAGAATCTCTTTTTAAGTTCTCTCAGGTTTTAAGTGGAAACTCTTGCTCCACTTTGGGCAGCCAAATGTAGCTGTAAATTTTCTCAGGTCCCACCCGGCACCCACGGTCCCTCACCCACTTATAAAATAATCATTCAGAGGCTTAATATTAGTTATGGTCCACAGCAGGCCTCTTGCTAGCTAGCTCTTATAGTTTAACTCAACTCATAACTGTTAATCTATGTATTGCCATGTGTTCCGTGGCTTTACCTGCATCCCATTACATGTTGCTCCTAGGATGGAAGTCTGGCATCTCCCCACTCCACCTTTCTCTTTCCTGTCTCTCTCCTTGGATCTCTTGCCACAGGCCAAAGCAGCTTATTTAGTAAACAATGAGAACAACATATATTCACAGCATAAAGAAAGACATCCCCCAGCAGGAGATTTTCAAATTTTTACTCACGAGCTTGTGATGGGTCAATGAAAATAACTAGCCTAACCCTGAAATTCATCCCTAGAACCCACAGTGGGACATGAGAATTGACACATACCCCTCAAGAAAAAACTGCCCTCCGACAACTCCTGCCTAAATTCAAACGTGTGTCTCACACACACATGCAATCACACAATAATAAAGGACCATTTAACAGTTTTTAAAGTTTATTTAGAGCTGGAGATATAGCTCAGTCAGTAAAGTGTTTATCTGGCATGCAGAAAACCCTGGGTTCAATCCCCAGTACTGCATAAAACAGAGATGGTGGCACCTGCCTATAATCCTAACACTTCGGAAGTAGAGGCAGAAGGACCAGAAGTTCAAGGTCATCCTCAGTCACATATTAATTTCAAGGCCAGACTAGGACGCTCAAAAGAAAAAACATAGGGGCACTAGGGAGCATGGAAAATAAGGCAGGTGGATTTCAATAAATTGAAGGCCAGCCTGTCCTATAGTGAGACCTTATACCACCAAAAATTATTTAAAAAATAATAATTATTATTATTTGTCTGGAAGGTACCTCACTGTTAGAGCACTTGTCTTGCAGATACAGAGCCCCTAAGTTCCATACCCAAAACTGTCAACAACAACAAGAAAAATTCTTGTAATACTGCTGGATTATACAGTGTGTGAGGTTCAATTTCCCAGTACTGGGGTGAAGGGAAGATAAGTCATTTACTTTGGCTAATATTCTTTATTTATTTATTTATCTTTGGTTTTTTAAATTATTCCTTTTTATTTTTTATGTGCATTAGTGTTTTGCCTATATGTATGTCTGTAGGAGGATGTCAGATCCCCTGGAACTAGAACTGGAGTTACAGGCAGTTGTGAGCTGCCATGTGGGTGCTGGGAATTTAACCAGGGTCCTCTAGGAAGAGCAGCCGGTGCTCTTAACCTCTGAGCCATCTCTTCAGTCCCTATCTTTGGTTTTTCAAGACAGGGTTTCCCTGTTAGCCCTGGCTATCCTAGAACTCACTCTATAGACCAGGCTAGCCTCAAAGTCAGAGAATCACCTGCCTCTGTCTCCTGAGTGCTGGAATGAAAGGCCTGTGCCACCAGCATGCTTGGGACATTAATATTCTTATTTTAGAAAGTACAATATATTTTAAAAAGAGGACAAATTGACTAGTAAAATATACTTCATTTGGTATTTTTTTAGACTTTGGAATTTTTATCCATTATTTATTTTGTGTGTATGCGGGAGTTGGAGCACACGTGCCAGGGCACTTGGAGGACAACTTTGAAGAGAGCTATTTCTTTCTTCCTGGAACCACATAGATTCTCAAAATTGAACATAGTCAGGGTTGGCAGCAGGTGTCATTAACCATTGAGCCATGGCAGGCCTTCATTTCATATTCAGTAACATTTCTTTCTCTTGCTTTCTTTTTTTTCTTTTGTTTTGTTTTGTTTTGTTTGTTTGTCTGCCTGTCTGTTTTTTCGAGACAAGGATTCCCTGTGTGTAGTCCTTGCTGTCCTGGAACTCTCTCTGTAGACCAGGCTGGCCTCAACTCAGAGAATCGCCTGCCTCTGCCTCCGCAGTGCTGGAATTAAAGGTGTGCGCCACCACCAACCTTCCCCCAACTCCTTTTCTTTGGTGTTTCTTGGACTAAAACGTGAAAACAGAACAGGAATATATTGTTAAGGAGCCACATTGTTGTAAAGACTCCATAAAAGAATAGGTTTCTATTTCTAGTTAAAAATAAACCTGCCAGGTGGTGGTGGCGCACACCTTTAATCCCAGCACTTGGGAGGCAGAAACAGGCAAATCTCTGTGAGTTCAAGGCCAGCCTGGTCTACAGAGAGAGTTCCAGAACAGCCAGGGCTACACGAGAGAAATCCTATCTCAAAAAATGAAAAACCAAAAACCAAACAAAACAAAAGAATGTTTCTGTTTCCTAAACCTAATGTACCCTGGAAAACATGTTTTTCAACTTACACTGCACTTATGACCTCATGATGTATGACCACCCTTTGCTTTGCTGAACTCATGACCCAATGATGTATGATTGCCCTCTGCCTTACAAAATATGTTTTCAAGATACCTTGATATATACCTTGACCACCCACCCCATAATGTATGACTCCCCTTCTACATGATGTATATTCTGGCTTTTATCCTTACCTTTCATTGTATTGTTTTTCCTAACAACCAATTATCCTGCCCCTGTAAACACACTTGTAGCTGTCTTCTGTTAACCTTAGCTTTTCCCCATAAAAGGGAACGCAAAAAGCCAGTCAGGGGCTTGCTCTCTCAAATCCTGACTTAGGATGCGAAGGCCAGATTGCCAGACTGGGTGCACCTCTAAAATAAAGCTTGCTTTAGTCGGACAATCATGGCTTTGGTCTTTCATCTCGAATATTCAAGTTTAACAAAAACCCAGAACTTCTCACATAGTAGGCAAAGGCTCTACCACTGAGGTACATTATCCCTAGGCCTTGATCTGATCCATTTCTTGGGGTTTCTTTTGTTGTTGTTGTTGCTGTTGGCTATGAAGACTTAATAGGGAAGGTGAGTTTGAATTCAGAAAAGGAAGAAAACGTGGGCTTAATAACATTAAGCACCCCAAAGAGGCCATGGCCCTGAACTCCAGCCTCTAACAGGAAGCCAAGAGGCCCAGGAGATGCCTGGAACCATGCTACTCAAATGCCCCATGCTTACTGAATTCAAAAGGAAGTTTCAAGCCAGGCATAGTGGTGCACACCTTGAGTCTCAGCACTTGGGAAGCAGAGGCACAAGTATCTCTGAGTTTGAGGTCAGCTTGGTCCATATAGTGAGTTCCAGGACTGCCAAAGCTATGTAGAGAGACTCTGTCACAAAAAAGAAAAGGGGGAAGAAAAAAAAGGAAGTTTCGTTGCAGCATTGACAGTCTTCTTGGGAGATGTGAAAGGAGTCTCCAAGAACCCATCAGTGGAAGGAGCAGGTTTTGGTGGCCACCTAGGTGATCTGATCAGATCTCTATGAAAAAAACAAAAACAAAAACAAACAAACAAACAAAATCTGATGTGACTGGCAACAAGGTGTTTTATCTCACTTTTGTTTTTTGGATTTTTTTTAAAGATTTATTTATTTATTATGTATACAGTGTTCTGTCTGCACACATCCCTGCAGGCCAGAAGAGGGCGCCAGATCTCATTAGAGATGGTTGTAAGCCACCTTGTGGTTGCTGAGAATTGAACTCAGGACCTTTGGAAGATCAAGCAGTGCTCTTAACCTCTGAACCATCTCTACAGCCCTCACTTTTGTTTTTGTGTTTGCTTTGTTTTGTCTTTGGGCCAGGTGAAGGGTTCACAACATGCCCCTACGGTCGGGCGTGTTTGCATATGCCTGGGCGGACATTTCCACCTAGCCAGTTCCAGGTCAGGATAGCCATTTCCGGGTCAGGGCATCTGGCGTGAACAGGATGCCCGGCAGACCTGGACACTTCCGCCTAGCCAGTTCCAGGTCAGGATAACCATTTCCGGGTCAGGGCGTCTCGCGTGAACAGGATGCCCGGCAGACCTGGACACTTCCGCCTAGCCAGTTCCAGGTCAGGATAACCATTTCCGGGTCAGGGCGTCTCGCGTGAACAGGATGCCCGGCAGACCTGGACACTTCCGTCTAGCCAGTTCCAGGTCAGGATAACCATTTCCGGGTCAGGGCGTCTCGCATGAACAGGATGCCCGGCAGACCTGGACACTTCCGCCTAGCCAGTTCCAGGTCAGGATAGCCATTTCCGGGTCAAGGCGTCTCGCATGACCATTATCTGTGACGTTGCATGGCTACGTAGGCACGCAGCATAGCCATGTGATCTACGCATGCGTGGAGTAGTGATGTCGACCTGTGCACGCCCAGCCTTTAAAAGCCGGCGCCATGTTCCCGGTTTCTTCTTCTCCACACACGTGTTTCCTACAGGTCTGAGCACTCTCTGTCCCTTTTATCTTTAATAAAACTCTTATTAGCGGATTCTGTCGTGTTTCGTGACATTTCCTTGCAGGGTAAGGGCACAGCGCCGCAAATAACTAACATTTTTGGTGCTGAGAACCGAGCGGGCGCTTCCAGGCACCCTGTGCCTGGAAACCCGTAAACCAGGGACTGTTTCACACAAACCGGGAACTCTGCTCTGTATGCGACAGACTGCTGTCCATTTCGCCTGACCGCACGTAAATTCCATCCAACACCGCTTTTTCTGATTGGTGAGTTCCCCCACTTTTCAGCCAGCGTAAACGGTTTCCTGAATCTGTGAGAATGACCGTTGAGCGTCCAGCGCCTCACAAGTATTCTTGAGACGGGGGAACCCCCAGCCATGGTCTTTATTGGCTACGGTCGGCCCCTATCGCAGGCCTAAATTTCTAGCCATCTCCCACATCTGCAGCCTGAGATATTTCTCGCATTGGGACCACCGCCGTTGGGTGCGTCCTGGGGGCCATGTAAGGGCAGACACATTCATCTGACTTGATGAAGCGGCAGATGCTGTCTGGATTCCCAGAGAATCCTTTCCTCACGTGGCGGGGCCCCCACTTCTGTGGCTGACGAGCCAAGGAGTGGCTTGTGCTGGTATCCGTCCTTGGCCTTGGGGACGCCTGGGGCCTTGGCTCCGGATCACATTTGTTTTTTTATTTTTTTATTTTTCTGCCTCTCCACTGCAGACATGGGAAACAAGGCTTCCAACCCTGTTAGTCCTTCCTCTCCATTAGGCTGTCTTCTTGAAGCTTTAAAACCTCTCAGCTTAATGCCTTACATAAAGATTCCTAAGCTAACCCGTCTCTGTACTAAGAAATGGCCAAAGTATGCTTTACAAAACAACAAAATATGGCCGCCGAGCCATTTTTTACAGGAGTTATCTAATTACTGTCAGCGCTCAGGCAAATGGAAAGAGTTGCCCTAAGTGATAGCATTTTTCTTTCTCAGTGCTAGACCGTCTCTTCTGGATTCCTTCTCTCCTGCTCATATGCTCTTAGCTATGCCTAAACCAGAGGATTCTCTGACTCCAGAATCTCTAACTTTAGACCCTGCTAACGAACCTCCACCTGTTCGACCTGTTCAACCTCCGGCTCCAACTCCTACCCCTAGAGTGACTGTTCCTTCAGCTCCCCTTCCAGATTCTTCTTCTAAAGCTGATCTTCCTTCGGCAGCAGCTGCTGCTCCCTCGGCAGTGGCCGTTTCCAAAGGCCCTGCCCTGGCTCCGACCTTTACTCCTACCACCTGCTCTCGAACTACTAAATTGCCTGATTCCAGCCATTCAAACCCTTCCAGTGTTCTCCCTTTGCAAGAGGTGTGGATGGACTGATTAAAGTTCATGTTCCATTCTCTCTAGCAGTTCTTATACTTCTAATTCTGCTGCCTTTATTAAACAGTTTCAATATATAACTCAAACTTATAGTCTCACCTTTCATGATATATTCATGATACTTTCTAATAACTTACTTCCTGAGGAGCGCAGGCGGGTATGGGAGCAGGCTAGGATTCACGCAGACGAAATTCATCAAACTAACCTTTCACACCCTCCAGGAGCTGAGGCGGTTCCTGACCAAGAACCACACTGGGACTATAACACCCAGGGTGACTGTCTAGACAGAGATAAGTTTACTACCTGTCTCCTGACAGGTCTCCATAAGGCTGCCCTAAAACCAGTAAACTATCAAAAACTAAAAATGGTAATTCAGGATAAGGACGAAAATCCGTCTCACTTCTTAGAGCCGCTCACCAAGGCTCTACTTCAGTTCACTAGCTTAGACCCGGAGAGCCCTGAGGGCAGGCAACTCCTAATGATCCACTTTGTCTCACAGAGCTTCCCTGACATTAGGGATAAACTTAAACCTTTGGAGAACGGCCCTCTGACTCCACAGGCAGATGTGCTGGCGATAGCATTTGAGGTGTACCATGGGAGAGATAAAAAAGCCCATAAAAGGAACTGCCAGATGCTGGCAAGCACCGTCCGACCAGCTCCGACCAGCTCCGCGAAAGCCGTCTGGTCCCTGTTTCAAGTGTGGGAGAGAAGGCCATTGGGCCCGGGCTTGCACCACCAGCCCACGAAGGGCACCGATAGGGCCTTGTCCAAAGTGTTGCCAAAAGGGTCACTGGTCAGCTGACTGTCCTAATGTCCCAAGCGACATAGGAACGCCAGACGAAGGCCACCCTCCTGCTGACTTTCTAGGCTTGGCCTACAGCGAGGACTGACTCTGCCCGGTTCCTGCTCTGGCCACTCCCATCTCACACAGGGAACCAAGGGTAATAATAAAAGTGAATGGGCACCCCATCTCATTCCTTTTGGACACCGGAGCTACCTACTCTGTCCTGAGAGAGTTTTGGGGGCCCACCTCTCCTGCTCATCTCCCTATTGTAGGGGTTGGGGGACAGCCTTACGTGTCTCATCAGATACCACCACTCAATTGCATTTTCTGAGGCATCCCTCTCACACACACATTCTTAGTGGTGCCAAGCTGCGCTGTACCTTTAATGGGGAGGGATCTTCTAGCTAAGGTAGGAGCGTCCATTTCTTTCTGCTCCACACATTCGCCTCATCCCAGACGCGCCAGCAGCTTCCCTCCTTCTCCTCCTAGCCACTCACTCTTCTGACTCTAACAATTCTTTTCCCTTGCCAGCCTCTCAGGTAGACCCAAAAGTCTGGGATGCCCAGAATCTTTCTATTGCTAGACACCATCAGACTATTATTATCCAGCCACAAAATCCTGCCAGATATATCACCCAAGCTCTCTCACTCCAGAGCCTAAGAGGACTTAAGCCTATCATTTCTGACCTTCTCAGGAAAAAGCTGCTCCGCCCAACCTCTTCACCTTTTAACACCCCCATACTTGCAGTTAAAAAGTCTAATGGAACCTACCGCCTGGTTCAAGACCTCCGGCTCATTAATTCTGCAGTGGTCCCTCTCCATCCTGTAGTGCCTAACCCTTATACTCTCCTGTCCACTATCCCTTCGGGAACCTCTCACTTCTCAGTTCTAGATCTCAAAGACACCTTCTTTTCTATCCCTCTCAGTCCTCAGTCTCAAAATATCTTTGCTTTCACATGGACTGACCCTGACATTCACCTGTCCACACAGCTGATCTGGACTGTTCTGCCACAGGGACTCAGGGACAGTCCACAACTATTTGGTCAGGCTCTGGCCTCTGACCTGCTTTCTCTACCTCTCCCTGGCTCTAAACTAATATAGTATGTAGATGATATTTTACTCTGTAGCCCATTCTTACAGGTTAGCCAAACTAACACCTCTACTCTCCTAAATTTCTTATCCAGCTGTGGTTACAGGGTATCTCCTTCTAAAGTTTAGCTGTCAACTCCCCAGGTCACCTATTTGGGTCTATCCATTACTCCAACTCACAAGGCTATTACTGTAGACAGAAAGCGTCTAATCCAGTCCTTCACAGTCCCTTCTACTAAACAGGAGATTCTGTCTTTCCTAGGAATAGCTGGCTTTCTACGGTCTTGGGTTCCATCGTTTTCTCTCCTTGCTCGCCCCTTATACGAGGCAGCTCAGGGCCTGCCACATGAGCCCCTCCTTCATCCTGTCACTAAACCTTTCCAAAAGCTCCAACAGGCCCTTCTTTAGGCCCCAGCACTTCATCTCCCAGACTTAACCCGTCCCTTCTCCCTCTATGTAGCAGAAAAGGAGGGATTTGCCCTGGGAACTCTAGGGCATCAGCTGGGACACTCCTTTGTACCTGTAGCCTATCTGTCAAAGAAGCTAGACCTTACCAGTCAGGGCTGGGCACCTTGCATCCGTGCCTTAGCAGCTGCAGAGCTCCTTATTCGGGAATCAAAGAAGCTAAGTTTTGGGTCATCCATTACTGTGTTTTCTCATCATAATCTGTCCCATCTTTTACCTTATAAAGGCTTACAAACTTTACCTCCTTCCCGAGTTCTTTCTCTCCAGGCATTACTAGAGGATGCCACTCTTACTTTCCGGACTTGTCCACCTCTTAATATTTCAAGCCTCCTCCCTCAACCTAATGCTGACTATTCTCCTTCTCATTCCTGCACTGAAACCTTGGAGGAACTGTTACCTCACCCTTCACACATACAGGAGGGCACATTGCCTCAGGCTACTTATACCTGGTACACAGATGGCAGCTCCTTTTTATATGAAGGGACCCGTAAAGTGGGTTATGTCACAGTGTCAGATACTGAGATAATAGAGGCACAGGCATTACCCACACACACCACTAACCAACAGGCTGAGCTGATAGCTCTCACCCGTGCCTTCCAATTGGCATAGGGACAATCTCTAAATGTTTACACAGACTCCAAATATGCTTTTCATATCCTCCTGTCCCACACTGCTATTTGGAGGGAGCGTGGCCTTCTCACAGCGAAAGGGGGATCCATATCTAACTCAGGCCAAATAATGGCCATGCTTGAGGCTTCCCACCTCCCCAGGGCTATAGGAATTGTCCACTGCTGGTCTCAACAGACCGATAGCTCCATCATCTCTAGGGGAAACAACCGGGCTGACCAGGCAGCCAGAACAGCGGCCCTCCAGGGCCAAGTCTCACCTCACCCACCACAGGGAATCCATTCAGTACAGCCTACACCCTCACAGGGAACTCCAGACACTAGACAAATTCTTTCCTATCTACACCAGCTCTTTCATCCTAATAATCTTGCTCTGTCTCAATTCGTAAAAGCTCACCTGCAGCCCACCTCTGAGGACTTACAGTTCTTAAGAACTGTTACTGCCTCTTGTGAGATCTGCCAAAAAACAGATCCCAATACCAAGTACAGGAGTCAGCCTTTTTTCCCACTGACCAGGCTAGAGGTTCCCTTTCAGGGACTGACTGGCAGCTCTATTTTACCCATATGCCCACTGTCAGGAAAGTTAAATATCTCCTTGTGATGGTAGACTCATTTTCAAATGTAGTGGAGGCATATCCGGTTTCTAATAAGCGGGCTCAGACAGTTGCAGACCTCCTTTTCCGAGAAATTATTCCTCGGTTTGGGGTTCTTGCTTCTCTTCAGTCTCACAATGGCCCAGAGTTCACCTCTCAGATTTCTCAGACACTAGCTAAGGCTCTTAACATTCCTTAACATTTTCATATCCCATACCGTCCTCAATCCTCAGGAAAGGTGGATCATACCAACCGGTCTTTAAAAACTATTCTTACTAAGATGTCACAGGAACTTCATCTCGACTGGGTAAGATTATTGCCTCTAGATCTTCTCAGGCTCAGGGCTCTTCCTAAAAAGCCTCTTTCAATCTCTCCATTTGAACTAATGTATGGAAGGCCAGTTCTAACACCAGGTCTTTTATCCAAACCTCCGACTATTCCAGATAGCCTGCTAACTCCCCTCTTATGTCACCTAAGGTCTATCCTATGGAGCTTCGCAGACTGTTCATCACCTCAGCTGTGTGACAATAATTGTCCACCTCCAATACACATTGGGGATCAGGTTCTTCTCTTCCCTCCAGGCCAGCGCCCTTCACCCCTTTCCCCTAAGGGGCAGGGACCCTTCAAGGTAATTCTTGTGACTCCTACAGCTGCTAAACTTGAGGGCTTTCCTCACTGAGTCCACCTGTCTCATCTAAAACCTTTTATCTCAGCTCCATCCCAGAAAAATCTCTCTTCATATACAGTGAAACAAACAGGGCCTCTCACTCTCAAGCTCCAGAGGACATCAGGATCCACTGCCTTGTCACCAATTCCAGAGGAATAAGGCATCACCCCTTCCTTTCCCAACCAGGGCCACACAGAGCCGGAGGCAAAAAGGACCATCAGAAATATCCAGGCGGTAAGGAAAAATGTAATACAACAGTCTATCATTGTTCAATACTCAGCAACTGATCACCTGCGTTTCCTAAATGCTAAACTAATGAAGGAAACAGATGCCTTAAATAAACTACCTATAATAAGGCTTGTCTCAGATAAAAATTAAGCAGAGTACTAAAGCCAGGTCTACCTCAGATAAATGTCACATGTCTCCGTCTGGGCAGGCCAGATCTACCTCAGATAAATGCCAACTCCAAAAAT